>NC_089827.1:76930215-77247160 GCF_035046505.1 Tiliqua scincoides | reverse complement strand
TGATTGGCCAGCCCTCCTCTTTGTGCTATCTAGTATCCAGTCTTTAGTGATCCTTTTTCTGCCCCATATCAGGTACAGAATCCTTCGGTCTGTTTTCTTGCATGGTGAATGGGGAGGAGCGGGAACAGACTCACCGAGCTGTTTTCAGGTGAGGAGGAAATCTGGGGGAAAGGGGAGTTAATAGCACCCTTCAGAGACAGATGACCATGGTGCCAGTTCTAGAGCTCCTGTCTTCCAACCAGTGATACAGCTTTTGCAGAAAACTTCAAAGCACAAATGTTTTCTGAAAAATGACTGATGTCTTAAATTGACTGAATTCCAATTTAGTCAAGTACATGCAGTTATATGTAGTAACTGCAACCAAAAACATGTATGCAATGCTAATTTTATTAATTATTTAAATAGACTCCTCAATGTGAATGGTGCTTTATATACTGTAAAAAAGACATATCCTTGTCCCAAAGGATTTGCACTCTAGAGTCCAGACCAGTGGTTCCCAACCTTTTTAAACAGGCCATTCCCTGGACCTACTAGGCTGTGGCTCCCCATCAGAGCTACTATTCTATACATTGTATAGGGTGGTGGGGATTTTCGTGAGGATTCTGCAGCTCCTCTGGCTGGTATCTGTGGCTCCATGGGCTTCAACCCTACCAATGAATAATATCCCAACAGGGTGGGCAAATAGTTAGCGAATAGATTTTGTGAACTGCACAAAGACCACCACCAGCTCCAACACCATGCTGGGCTGTCAACACGATGGGGATGACCCTGCAGAAGCACCCCAGTAACAAAACACTTCCATATCTGGAGGCCCATGTACAGGCCACCACTTGCTTTGGCAGCTTTCCAGGCTGTCAGCCAAAAAGGAAGCACCTCTATGGTGCACCTCTATGGAAGCACCTCTATGGGAATCCATAGAGATTCCCAATCACTGATACATATAGACAGACTTCAGGCATGGTGCCCACACACAGGCAACTGTCAGTTCCAGCACTATGCCAGTGTAACTTACAAGAGGAGATGCCTCCATGAAGGCTCCCATAACATATTACCAATTTGAGGGTCAAGATACAGGCAGACACTCCCCCAGCTTCAGCTCTCCCAGTGACCTAATGTCTCCCATGCACTGTTGGCTCACCATCTGCTTGCAGATGTAATATTTAAATATAGCAGAGCATCAGTGCTTGATCTGTTGGAGAGCAGAGGCTGGCAAATCCATTGCTGTGAAAGCAGCACTGATCCTGAGGGAGTGCAGTCTATAAGTCCCCTGGGGTGGCCCTAACTCACCAAGATCTCAGTAAGATAGCCCAAAATTGAAATAGCATCAGAGGGGAACCATCCTTGTGTTGGAAAAGGAGTCAGGCATCCTGGGATTTAACTGATAGGTATGCGTCAGGAGCCTTGATTGGGTACAGGCAATGTTAGATGAACACCCCAGCTGCACACTATGCTCATGGCCTTTCTGATCTATTTTGGAGAAACAAATCATCAGAAGATGCACTGTGCTCAGAACCAAATTCCCAAACTGTAGGGCTCTGCCAGAGGACTCCAACTTGAAAAAACATTTCCCCAGGCTGATCTAAACAAGGCATTTGCCAGGCACTTAGCAGATAAAATTGCTCGGATTCGCCACAACTTGGACTCCATGTTGACAATGTCTAGTGATGTCCCCATGGCACCTGTCAATCCTGTTTTGTGGGATTCTTTTCAGCTTGAAGAACCCGAGGATGTGGACAGGATCCTTTGGAGTGTGAGGCCATTCACCTGCCTGCTGAATCCATGCCCAGCATGGCTGGTTAGATCTGCCCGGGACTGGCCAAGTGGACAGAGAGGGTAGTAAATTCATCTCTGAGGGAGGGGGTGTTGCCTCTGGCATTAAAGCAGGCAGTAGTTCACCCCCTCCTGAAAAAGTCCTCTCTGGACCCCTCTATGTTGGATAATTATCAGCCAGTCTAAAACCTCCCATTTCTGGGCAAAGTGATTGAGTGGGTGGTGGTGTCTCAGTTCCAGAAGATCCTGAATGAAGTGGATTATCTGGACCCCTTTCAATCTGGCTTCAGGCCTGGCTTCGGGGCGGAGACGGCCTTGGTTGCCTTGGTGGATGACCTACGCCAAGGACTGGACGGAGGGAGTGCATCCTTGCTAGTCCTTTTGGACCTCTCAGCGGCTTTCGACACCATTGACCATGGTGTCCTTCTGGGATGGTTGGCCGAGGTGGGGATCGGGGGCACTGTTTTGCAGTGGTTCTGATCCTTCTTGGCTGACAGGTCCCAGATGGTGGTACTGGGGGAATCCTGTTCGGCACCCTGGCCCTTGAGGTGTGGGGTGCGACAGGGTTTTATATTGTTCCCCATGTTATTTAACATCTACATGAAACCGCTGGGAGAGGTCATCTGGGGATTTGGAGTTGGGTGCCATCATTATGCTGATGACACTCAGCTCTATCTCTCCTTTCCACCTGACTCCAGGGTGGTTGTCTCTGTCCTGGAGCATTGCCTGGAGGCAGTTGGGCTCTGGATGAGGGCGAACAAGCTGAGATTAAATCCGGACAAGACAGAGGTCCTCCTGGTTCAGAAATCCACGATGTGGTGCTGCACTATTGCTCTGCCCCTGAAAGAGCAGGTTCGCAGCTTGGGGATTCTCCTGGACTCGCAGCTCCTCCTGGATGTCCAGGTGTCGACTTTGGCCAGGGGTGCCTTTGCCCAGCTTTGGCTGGTGCGCCAGCTGCAGCCGTACCTGTCTTGGGCGGATCTGGCCATGGTGGTCCATGCCATAGTGACATCAAGATTAGATTATTGTAATACGCTCTACGTGGGGCTGCCCCTGAAGATGGTCCGGAAGCTACAACTAGTGTAGAATGCGACGGCTCGGGTAGTTGCTGGGGGTCGGCAGTTTGACTCTGTCACGCCGCTACTCCGGTGGCTGCACTGGCTGCCCATTTGTTTCCAGGCTGAATTCAAGGTGCTGGTTATGACCTTTAAAGCCCTAAATGGCTTGGGACCAGCGTATTTGAGAGACCGCCTTCTTCCGTACAATCCGGTCCGTTCTCTAAAGTCACCAGAAGGGGCCCTGTTGGTTGTGCCGTCATTGAGAGTGGTGAAGGGAATGGCGGCCAGAAACGGGGCCTTTTCGGTGGTGGCACCTGCACTATGGAATTCTCTCCCCTTTGAATTGAGAGCAGCTTCCTCATTATTAACGTTCTGGGGGGGCCTGAAGACTTTTTTATTCAGGAAAGCCTTCAAGGCACTATAAGGGCTGTTTTTATAAATTTATAACATGTCTTTTATTGCATGCTTTCAATCTGCTGCTATGTATTTTATCTTGTTTTAATTGTTTTTGTTTTGTATTTTTAATGTTTATCTGTTGCCTTGCATTTTAACTTGATTGTTAGCCGCCTTGGGTGCCCTTTGGGGAGAAAGGCGGAAAATAAATCAAATCAATCAATCAATCAATATTGAGGGGATTTGAGGGAAAGAATACAACTTGTCAAATTCAAGGCACAGGCCTGCCAAGATCACAGGAGTAACACTATGGAGGAATGTGATGATTCTCCAGGATCACAAGAGGTCTGCCAGTTGGCTGAATCCTTCCAACATTTTCTGAATCCTAAACTCAGAAGAAAATTGCTGGAAGCCACCTGCCTTGAAAGCAAAAGCAAGGGCAGCCAAATTATGGAAAAGGAATGAACTGCCAACCCAGCATCTCACAGATGCAATAAATTTGGCATTAAATGCTTGGGTGGGAGTGGCCATAGGTTAAGGACGGCAAGACAATAAACTTACAGCATACAACAATTTAACATATCCAGGTGGGAAGACCTTGGCTGTGCCAAAAGATTAAAATTCATGCTGTTAAAAACGTCAACATCTCATTCTGTAAGTTTTCAGAACTTTGTTAAGGAAGCATACTTGAATAGGTCATGTTGCTAGAGAGATGAGTTGATTGCATAGCTGTAGAGCTCCATTTTGCTGACTACGTTCATAAAGCAACCTTGGCATAGTCACAGTATTCTATCTCTGCTGGATCTGGAAGAGTGGAGGGCAGAAGCCAGGGCAGAGTGGGATATGAAACCTGCGATACGAGACCTATGTTCAAAGTCAGAACTTCACTTGGAAATAATCTTAATTGGAGTACAATACTTGTAAAATACTTGTACATAAAAAATGACAACTGAAGAGTATACACTTTCCTACATGCATTTCCAATCTCTGATGCCACTTCTGAACTGAGGCTTCACTGCAGCATCAGGTTTTTCAGTGCTGTAGTTTTCTGCTGCAAAAGCAGAAGTACTACTTCAGAGGACACTTCAGCTCCTGTGCAGGATACCTTGAACTCTCTCCTGGGTGTCAGCCACCTTGTGGGCTTTTGTGTTGAACCAGTCTGGCAACCTCCATGTTCTCATTAAATATTGTAGCAGAGACAAAGATCGATGTTTTCCATACAAAATGGCAGAGCAGGGTGGCACTTATGGCCATCAACCCTGTAGTGGAGGAAGGGCATTCACCCCTAGAACTGAGGGTGATCCAAGAGAGAGAATGCCTTGGTTGCAGGGGGGATATGCTTTGGTTATGCTCCCAGAAAGTTCCTGCCCCTTGTTCCCTCTCCAGGTTCATCCCTCGGCATGAAGACGAGCTGGAGCTCGACGTGGATGACCCAATCCTTGTGGAGCTGGAAGAGGACGATTACTGGTACCGGGGTTATAACATGCGCACAGGGGAGCGTGGCATCTTCCCAGCCTTCTACGCCCATGAAGTGGTGACCCAGGCCAAGGACTTCACAGGTATGGAAGTATGTGATAGGTGGAGATGGGCAGAGCATGGCAAAGGCTTCCTCCTGACTTTTTGTCCAAGCTTGACTACAAGAGAGCAACAAAGGGGTGGGATGCTCTGAACTAACATCACCATAAGAACACAAGAAGAGCCCCACTGGATCAGGCCAAAGGCCCATCTAGTTTAGCTTCCTGTATTTCACAGTGGCCCACCAAAAGCCTGAGGGAGCACACAGGACAAGAAGAGAGCAGCATCCTGGTGCCGTTCCTTGCACCTGACATTCTGAGGTAACCCACTTCTAAAATCAGGAGGTTACACATTATGGCTTGTAACGCATGATGGACTTTTCCTCCAGAAACTTGTCCAATTCCCTTTTAAAGGCATCCAGGCCAGATGCCATCACCAATCCTGTGGCAAGGAGTTTCACAGACCAACTACACGCTGAGTAAATAAATATTTTCTTTTGTCTGTCCTAACCCTCCCAACACTCAATTTTAGTGGATGTCCCCTGGTTCTGGTGTTATGTGAGAGTGTAAAGAGCATCTCTCTATCCACTTTATCCTTCCCATGCATAATTTTGTATGTCTCAATCATGTCCCCCCTCAGGTGTCTCTTTTCTAGGCTGAAGAGGCCCAAACGCCATAGTCTTTCCTCATAAGGAAGGTGCCCCAGCCCAACAATCATCTTACTTGCCCTCTTTTGCACCTTTTCCAATTCCACTATATGCTTTTTGAGATGCAGCAGCCAGAAGCGTACACAATACTCCAGTTGTGGCCTTACCATAGATTTGTACAACGGCATTATAATATTAGCCATTTTGTTCTCAATACCTTTTCTATGATCCCAACCATAGAATTGACCTTCTTTACTGCCGCCGCACATTGAGTCAACGCTTTCATCGAACTGTCCACCAGCACCCCAAGATCTCTCTCTTGATGTCACAGACAGCTCAGAACCCATTAGCCTATATGTGAAGTTTTGATTTTTTGCCCCAATGTGCATGACTTTACACCTACTTACATTGAAACGCTTCTGCCGTTTTGCTGCCCATTCTGCCAGTTTGGAGAGATCCTTCTGGAGCTCCTCACAATCACTTCTGGTCTTCACCACTCAGAAAACTTTGGTGTCGTCTGCAAACTTAGCCACCTCACTGCCCAACCCTGTCTCCAGGTCATTTATGAAGAGGTTGAAAAGCACTGGTCCCAGGACAGATCCTTGGGGCACACCGCTTTTCACCTCTCTCCATTGTGAAAATTGCCCATTGACACCCACTCTCTGCTTCCTGGTCTTCAACCAGGTCTCAATCCATGAGGGGACCTGTCCTCTAATTCCCTGACTGTGGAGTTTTATTAGTAGTCTTTGGTGAGTGACCGTGTCGAACGCCTTCTGAAAGTCCAGATATATAATGTCTACGGGTTCTCCTGCATCCACATGCCTGTTGACCTTTTCAAAGAATTCTATAAGGTTCGTGAGGCAAGACTTACCTTTACAGAAGCCATGCTGATTCTCCCTCAGTAAGGCCTGTTCATCTATGTGTTTTGAGATCCTATCTTTGATGAGGCATTCCACCATCTTACCTGGTATAGATATTAGGCTGACTGGCCTATAGTTTCCCGGGTCCCCCCTCTTTCCCTTAAAGATATCTTTAAAGATAGGCGTGACATTTGCTATCCTCCAATCTTCTGGCACCGTGACCGTTTTGAGGGACAAGTTGCATATCTTAGTCAAGAGATCTGCAACTTCATTCTTCAATTCCTTAATAACTCTTGGGTGGATGCCATCTGGGCCTGGTGACTTCTCTGGCGGGTTTCCTGCTTCTAACATATTTGAAGAAGCTTTTATTATTCCCCTTAATGTTGCTGGCCATGCGTTCCTCATAGTCTCTCTTGGCAATTCTATCTTGCACTGGAACTGCCACAGATAGAATTGCACTGCAAGATGATGAGCCATTTTAGCTTGTGTTTTTTCTTATCCTCTTTGTTTTCTCAAAGGCTTCATAGGGAGCAGCAGTACCTTTTTCTACCTTGTTGCATTGTTTACAGGAGCAGGTCGTCCACCCTTGTTCCCTTTTAAAATTCCAGCTTCACTTTTTGCTTGAGCCCCATGGTCAGACAGATTCTCTGCTGTTCCCCTGTAATAATTTCTAATTCACCCAGTAATGTCAGGATAAGCAAGGTGTTACTGAAAGGCGCACCTATAATTTCCAGAATATTTTCAGTTCAGATGTGCTATTATCAGAGAAAGAGACCCAAGAGAAGGCAGACTGATCAAAAAGAATAGTATCTAGTGGTTAGTGCACACTCACCCCGATTTCCTCTTTCCCTTTACTGAATCAGCAGCTGAACAGAGGAGAATCTTGGTGGTTTATATCTGCTGTCCCCATCTCAGAGTACCAAGATCAGGCAGAGGGGAGCTGCCTGGGAAAAAACTCTTCCTGAAGAATCCTGAACCCCATTGAGTTCTTATCAAAAATCAGTCCCCAGTAGCACCTGCAGATCAGAAACATGAATTTAACCCAATGAATTATTTTTAAACATAAACTAGGCAAGCAACAAATTAAAATTTACTAGTGTATTATAAACAAAGGAATTAAAATGGGGAGGGGAGTTGAGTAGAAAAAGTAAAAGCAGGCAATTGGAAAATACCTGAATTGGCTAGATTCATAAACTTTTTAGAGGCTGCTGCCTGATTTATAAATGCCAAGGGATATGGCTATAATGCTGAGTGGGCAGCAGTGCTTCCTCCTCCTCCCCCACAGGTAGGAGCTTGTTTAACTCTTGATACATATAGCCTATTCTGCCCTGTCAGTTTCGTGTAGCACCAACATTTGGGTTATGACCCACTGATGGGTCCCGAACCTACAGTTTGAGAACCGCTAGACTAGATGGACATAAGAACATAAGAACATAAGAACATAAGAACAGCCCCACTGGATCAGGCCATAGGCCCATCTAGTCCAGCTTCCTGTATCTCACAGCGGCCCACCAAATGCCCCAGGGAGCACACCAGATAACAAGAGACCTCATCCTGGTGCTCTCCCCTACATCTGGCATTCTGACTTAACCCATTCCTAAAATCAGGAGGTTGCGCATACACATCATGGCTTGTACCCCATAATGGATTTTTCCTCCAGAAACTCGTCCAATCCCCTTTTAAAGGCGTCTAGGCTAGACGCCAGCACCACATCCTGTGGCAAGGAGTTCCACAGACCGACCACGCGCTGAGTAAAGAAATATTTTCTTTTGTCTGTCCTAACCCGCCCAACACTCAATTTTAGTGGATGTCCCCTGGTTCTGGTATTATGTGAGAGTGTAAAGAGCATCTCCCTATCCACTCTGTCCATTCCCTGCATAATTTTGTATGTCTCAATCATGTCCCCCCTCAGGCGTCTCTTTTCTAGGCTGAAGAGGCCCAAACGCCGTAGCCTTTCCTCATAAGGAAGGTGCCCCAGCCCCGTAATCATCTTAGTCGCTCTCTTTTGCACCTTTTCCATTTCCACTATGTCTTTTTTGAGATGCGGCGACCAGAACTGGACACAATACTCCAGGTGTGGCCTTACCATCGATTTGTACAACGGCATTATAATACTAGCCGTTTTGTTCTCAATACCCTTCCTAATGATCCCAAGCATAGAATTGGCCTTCTTCACTGCCACCGCACATTGGGTCAACACTTTCATCGACCTGTCCACCACCACCCCAAGATCTCTTTCCTGATCTGTCACAGACAGCTCAGAACCCATCAGCCTATATCTAAAGTTTTGATTTTTTGCCCCAATGTGCATGACTTTACACTTACTGACATTGAAGCGCATCTGCCATTTTGCTGCCCATTCTGCCAGTCTGGAGAGATCCTTCTGGAGCTCCTCACAATCACTTCTGGTCTTTACCACTCGGAAAAGTTTGGTGTCGTCTGCAAACTTAGCCACTTCACTGCTCAACCCTGTCTCCAGGTCATTTATGAAGAGGTTGAAAAGCACTGGTCCCAGGACAGATCCTTGGGGCACACCGCTTTTCACCTCTCTCCATTGTGAAAATTGCCCATTGACACCCACTCTCTGCTTCCTGGCCTCCAACCAGTTCTCAATCCACGAGAGGACCTGTCCTCTAATTCCCTGACTGTGGAGTTTTTTCAGTAGCCTTTGGTGAGGGACCGTGTCAAACGCCTTCTGAAAGTCCAGATATATAATGTCCACGGGTTCTCCCGCATCCACATGCCTGTTGACCTTTTCAAAGAATTCTATAAGGTTCGTGAGGCAAGACTTACCCTTACAGAAGCCATGCTGACTCTCCCTCAGCAAGGCCTGTTCGTCTATGTGTTTTGAGATCCTATCTTTGATGAGGCATTCCACCATCTTACCCGGTATGGATGTTAGGCTGACCGGCCTATAGTTTCCCGGGTCCCCCCTCTTTCCCTTTTTAAAAATAGGCGTGACATTTGCTATCCTCCAATCTTCTGGCACCGTGGCCGTTTTGAGGGACAAGTTGCATACCTTAGTCAAGAGATCTGCAACTTCATTCTTCAATTCCTTAATAACCCTTGGGTGTATGCCATCAGGGCCCGGTGACTTATTGATCTTTAATTTATCAATGAGGTCTGAAACATCTTCTCTTTTAACCTCTATCTGACTTAACTCCTCGGTTAGGAGGGGCCGTTCGGGTAGCGGTATCTGCCCGAGGTCTTCTGCCATGAAGACAGATGCAAAGAACTCATTTAATTTCTCTGCCATCTCTAAGTCTCCTTTTATCTCCCCTTTCCCTCCCTCACCATCCAGAGGGCCAACCGCTTCTCTGGCGGGTTTCCTGCTTCTAACATATTTGAAGAAGCTTTTATTATTCCCCTTAATGTTGCTGGCCATGCGTTCCTCATACTCTCGCTTGGCCTCCCCTATCACCTTCTTACATTTCTTTTGCCACAGTTTATGTTCCTTTTTATTCTCCTCATTAGGGCAAGACTTCCATTTACGGAAGGAAGCTTCCTTGCCCTTCACAGCCTCTCTAACTTGGCTGGTTAGCCATGCGGGCACCCTCCTGGATTTAGTGGAACCCTTCTTTCTTTGCGGTATACACCTCTGCTGGGCCTCTATTACTGTTGTTTTAAGCAGCCTCCATGCATTCTGGAGAGACTGGACTCTTTTTACCCTCCCTTTCAACCTCCTTCTAACCAGCCTCCTCATTTGAGGGAAGTCCGCCCGTCGGAAGTCAAGGGTTTTTGTTAGAGATTTGCCTGGTATTCTTCCCCCAACGTGCACGTCAAAACGGATCGCAGCATGATCACTGTTCCCCAATGGCTCAGTAACGTTTACATCTCTAACCAGGTCCTGCATACCGCACAAAATTAAATCCAGAGTCACCTGTCCTCTGGTGGGCTCCGTGACTAGCTGATCTAAGCCACAGTCATTCAGCACGTCAAGAAATCCGGTTTCCTTATCGTGACCAGAACACAAATTGACCCAGTCAATATGAGGATAATTGAAGTCCCCCATGATTACAACCCTGTCCTTCCTTGTCACCTCCCTGATCTGTTTCCTCATTTCAAGGTCCCCATCAGATTTCTGGTCTGGAGGACGATAGCACGCCCCCAGTATTACATCGCTGCACAAGCCTGGTAATTTAACCCACAGAGATTCTACGGTGGAGTCAGACCCACCTTCAATCTCTACTTTGCTGGATTCTATCCCTTCCTTAACATAAAGGGCCACCCCACCTCCAACACGCCCCTGCCTGTCCCTCCTGTAGAGTTTATAGCCCGGGATTGCGGTATCCCACTGATTCTCCGCATTCCACCAGGTTTCCGTTATGCCCACTATGTCAATATTTTCCCTTGTCACCAGACATTCCAGTTCTCCAGTTCTGGACACAGTGCAGAGCATGATCAACTGGATACAGTAACCAGTAACACCTAACAGATGGAACTGGGATGCTACTCAAGCAGGAACCCCACCATCCTCTCCCAACACATTTCTTCACTAAACCAATGAAATTTACAAGCTCGCTTGGAGAAGAAAATCATGCAAGTGATCTCTGAATTACAGATGTCTGACTTTCAGATGTATCAACTTACAGACAGCTTTCTTGGTTCTGTCATGCATTTTCTCACCTGTGCAATAGAGCTGTTCTGACTTACATCAGTTCTATCTTCTTGCCAAATGTCTGGAGCAGAACTAGGGTGTAAGTTGGGGACTAGTAGTACAAATGAAAATTGGTTCTCTGAATGTAGCTATCTAGAAAACACGGTCCTATCACTAGCTACTTCTATTGGCCAAGGAATCCTTGATCCTTGCACTTACCAGAGAATAAGCGGGTGCCTGCAGTGTCCCAGTGCTAGGTTTCTCACAGATGACTGATAGAACACACAGTCAACCATACCAGGGCTTAAAAATCCTAGGTGGGGTGATGTCAATAAATTACCTCATAGTTGTTGGCAACCTTCAGTCTCGAAAGACTCTGGTATCGCGCTCTGAAAGGTGGTTCTTGCACAGCGTCTAGTGTGGCTGAAAAGGCCAATCCGGGAGTGACAATCCCTTCCACACTGGGAGCAAGTGCAGTCTGTCCGTGGTCTGTCTCCCTGGCTATGGGCCTTCCTTCTTTGCCTCTTTGCCTCAGTCTGTTGGCCAAGTGTCTCTTCAAACTGGGAAAGGCCATGCTGCACAGCCTGCCTCCAAGCGGGCCGCTCAGAGGCTAGGGTTTCCCACCTGTTGAGGTCCACTCCTAAGGCCTTCAGATCCCTCTTGCAGATGTCCTTGTATCACAGCTGTGGTCTACCTGTAGGGCGCTTTCCTTGCACGAGTTACCTCATAGGAGGTACCTCATAGAAGGTGTAGATTACGTCATAGGAGGTATTCTATTACCTAAATTATTACCTAAAAGTATTCTATTACCTAAATTACCTCATAGGAGGTGTAGAATCCACCTGGATTCTCTATCCCATCCTTTTATCTGGACAGACAAATTTGCTGCCCAGTGGGCAAGGCAGGCTTGTCACTACATGAAATAGCTATCTCAGAGAGGAAGCAAGACCCAGAGATGGGAATTTGAGCCAGGTGACTTGAGTCCCAGTCGTGAAAATGCACATTTTTTGCTGACTCATAAGAACATGAATTGAGCCCTGCTGGATCAGACCCAGGGCCCATCTAGTCCAGCTTCCTTTATCTCACAGCAGCTCATGAGATGCCTCTGGGAATACACAAGACCACAAAATGCTTGCATCTTGATGCCACCTCCCTGCAGCTAGCATTCAATTTACGCTTACATCCCTAGCGAAGACACCAGATTGCATTTAAGTTTAACTGGTGCTACTTTATTCAATGCAGTGACCAATTTTTAATGCATGAAACCTACTGATTTTACCTTCCCTACTCGCCAGTCTGGGTTAAGCAAAAAAACTGCCATCTATGGTCAATTTGGATGACAGAAAAAATGTCCTACTTGGCCCTTATAATGAGCAACCAGCTATTCTCAGACTGTACATACCCATCATGGCTTGTTACCTGTAATGGAATTTTTTCCAGAAATATCTTTGTTCTAAAGGCATCTACATTGAATGCCATCACCCCATCCTGTTGCAAGAGGTTCCAGAGACTAATTACATGCTGGGTAGAGAAATATTTTCTTTTGCCTGTTCTAACTCCCCCAACACTCAATTTTAGTGAATGTCCCCTGGTTCTGGTTTTGTGTGAGAGGAAAAAGAGCATCTCTCTAACCACTCTATCCACCCCCTACATAATTTTGTATGTCTCAATCATGTCCCCCCCTCAGAAGCCTCTTTTCTAGACTGAAGAGCCCAATATGCTATAATCTTTTCTCAAAAGGGAGGTGCCCCAGCCCAGTAATCATTTTGGTAACTCTCTTCTGCACCTTTTCTAGTTCCACTATATTCCTTTTAAGATGTGGGCATCAGAACTGAACACAATACTCTAGAAGCGGCCATCAATTTTTGCAATGGCATTATAATATTAGCTGTTTTATTCTCAGTTCCCTTTTTAATGATTCCTAGCACAGAATTGACTTTCTTCACTGCTGCTGCACATTAGGTTGACACTTACATCAAGCTGTCTACCAGCACCCCAAGATCTCTCTCCTGAGCTGTCAAAGAATTGAGTCATACATGTAGAAAAATCTGCAGAACCGTCGAGTCAAGGACCCCTTAATGTAGCACTAATTCCCACATATTAAGACTCTGTGTATGGGTGTACTTGCTTACTGTTTTCATGGTGTGAAAAACCATGTGGATTATCATTCAGACTGGGCAAGCATCAGGAAAGTTCCAGCCAGGAGGCAGGGAAGGGTTAATGTTTTGGTTTTGCATCAAGCAGGATGGGGAGCTGGGAATGGGTTCTCTTTTCCTTCAATAATCATTGGATAGAGGGTCAGATATTTTCTTTGGCTGAGGTAGGCAGAAGGAGGAGCCAAGGAAGAGGGAGTAGCCAGGGAAGCCAGTGGGGGGAGGTAGCTAGTAGCAATCACCCACCGTATGACTCTTATGAGCTCCATTGTTATTTGGGAGGAGGAAGCCTCATTGAACAACCAGTTTTGCAATGGGACTACTTGTAGGTCAGTGATTCCCAAACTTTAGGAGCCCATGGACCAATGAGACAAAAATGGAAATTGTTGTGGACCACATGCAACCTTCTCCATTCCCACCACAAAAAAAAAAATGCAATTTGGTAGCCCATGGGGTAGTGCTTGGTGAGACAATGGAAATGCCTGTTATGGGGGGAGGGAGGTTCCATTCTCCACCCTCTCTGGTGGTCAAGGGGAAACCAGTGAGTGAACACTCCTCCATAGACTACCAGAAAGGGTGGAGAATGGAGCCTCCTACAGCTGGCACTTCAGCAAGCACTGGACAACCAGAGAGGGCAAACAGACTACCTACAGTCATAGCCAACACTTTAGTGGTCTATGGAGGAGAGCTCACTTGGAGAGACATTGAAGTGATCAAAGGTGATCATCTTTTTTTCCCCCCCTGAGGCCTTGCGGACCAATTCTCAGGGCCTCACAGACCACCTGTGGTCCCCAAACCACAGGTTGGGAATCACTGTTCTAGGTAGATCTACAAAGGATTGGTAAGCCTCACAGTTTCTGTGTGTGACCTTCCTTCCTCTTGTCGCTTTTGTCCCTGTTCTCTCACAGTCTCTCCCACCCTCTCCTGCCTTGTTTACAGATGGGATGGGTCAGCAGAGGTTAAAGAGAATTCTGACACACACACAGAGCTCAGCAGAAGCCATGTTTCTTTCCACGGCTAGCTTTTTAAAGGGAACAAGTCAAAACTCAAATCTTTTCGAGTTGTGGAAATGCTCAGGGCAACTTGGAAAGTGCTCCAGTTAAGACTCATTTTCAAATACCTTTTTTGAATTCCAGGGGTGGAGAGTTGTGACGTGACTCAAGTCAAGCAGTGTTGGATTTGTCCATCTTTAGAAAGACCCCAGTTCACATGGCTAGGGAATAATGGATATCAGTCGAAGTCATTGGGTTCAGCATGTTAGAACTTTCACCCCTTGAATATGTGTCATTCTTTTCATCTTTCCAGGCATTAGCAAAATCTCCTCCCCACAATTGGAATCAAGAACGTCACCTCTACTACATCAGGAGCTGTGGATGGCTGGGCATTGGAAAAAATTTGGGAGCTCAGCAAATCACCTCATCTAACGTCCACCTTAGTCTAATTTCCAACCATCCTGCCAGGCTCCTGTGCATCCTTTCCATTGTTATTCCCCTTGGAAGTCATAATGTGCAAGGAGGATAATGTGCACCCAGATAATTAATGTCTTGTTGCAGACTGTGATTGTTCCATTTTTTACAGGCCCAAAGCGGAATCTATGCTGGGTCAAGCATTTCAATGTACAGTTCCTGGGCTCTGTAGAGGTTCCTTACCATCAGGGTAATGGCATCTTATGTGCAGCTATGCAGAAGGTGAGATATAGTCAATGGGGACAGGGTCCTTGTGCGTTTGTATATAGTGGAGGCAGTGCTATTCTATTTCTAATCCAATTTTCTGCTCCAAGATAGTTAGCAATTATTCTTACTCTTAAATCTTAAATTTTGAGAGCAGTTTTGAGTATACAAAAGCCTTTTGGGGCAATTGGGAGGACAAGAGAGCCACAGTACCTCTCCAGAAAAACTGGGTAAAGATTCATAGTAATTTCTCTCCTGTCTGCCAGCAGCGCTCTTTGTCTGTCAAAGCCATCACCACCACATGCCTAACCAGCCTTTCCTTGAAAAGGATAAGGGGTGTCCTTGACTGTTTTTGCCATCTGTGGGATTGTGCAAGTGGGAATGATTGCCCCCACAGTACTATGCTGATGTTAGCCCCAGTTTCATGTTATCAGGTCCATGTTGTCCCAGAAGCATATCTGTGTGGGAGGAACACTTCTGACTAGCAGATCATGAATGGCCTCCTTTTAAAGATAAGCCTTTCCCCAAGCTCCTGGATGTTTTCCTTTTCTGGTCTTGATGGTTGAAAAAGGGAAAAGTTCGTTCCTGCCTCCTCAAACCTGCTCTGCACCCACTCTGAACTCTGTTCCCACTAAACATCTTTGCAGATTGCGACCACCCGCAAGCTCACAGTGCACCTGCGGCCTCCAGCCACCTGTGACTTGGAAGTCAGCCTGCAGGGCATCAAACTCATTCTGACTGTAAATGAATACAGCCAGGATGAAGAGGTGAGAAGCTGATGTGAAGCTGGAACAGGGCAAAGGGGGGCAGCCTTTGGGTTTCCGTTTTTCCCATTTGGGCCTACTTGCAGAACAAGGCCCTGGAGGCTGTGAAAGGAAGGGTTGTACTGGGCAGCTAGTCCAGACCTGCAGGAGGGAGGATTCAGTGAGGTTCCTTCCACAGTTTCTGAGAGCTGTTTAAGAAGGAGACTTGGGCGAGATGGGGAACTTTCTCTGACTGGCCTGCTTCTCTCCTTCCAGTTTGAGAGTTGCAGCCACTTCTTCCAGATGAAGAACATCTCCTTCTGTGGCTGTCATCCACACAACAGTTGGTGAGCTGTCTCCTCTTTCCCTTGTGGGTGGGTGGGTGGGGGGGGAGAAGCAACTGGACAGGTCCCCAACCAATGAATGCACTCAGATGTCCTTTTGTCATTTCTAGTTTATGACCTACAGAACCTCCCCCCCCCCCCCCCGTACTGTTCTGTCAGGTACCACCCCATCCCTGCTGATTGATCTCCATGATAGAAAGCTATCAGCCTACAGAATGGGTTGGAGATAAAAGGCACAGGTATACTGGTCCTCTGAGATGCCTGAGAGAATGCCCAGGAAGAGGACACCAACTACTCTGCACTTCTTGCTTGGTAGACAAGGGTGCTAGAAGCTCATTTACTGAATAAACAAATGGTGATTCACATCCACCTAAAGCGCAAGTTCCCAGCATTTTCTCCAAAGCAGCAGAAGCCAGAGTAGGATTCTGCAGGAAGGGTAGGCTCAACAGCTAGGCTCACCAAAGGGTAAGGAGATTTGGCCTTGACAAAAGCACAGCTTACCAAGATCAGTTCTGCTGTGTCCAGGTTCAGTTCTCAACAGTTGGGCTCATCATAGGGTATGGAGAAGATCTGGCCTTGATGAACACAGCTTACCAAGGTCAGTTCTGTTGTGTCTGCTGGTAGATGCACCAGCTGAAGCTGAACAAAAGCATTCCTGGTTGTGGTCACCACTTGTGCATCCATGGCCAGGAATTCAGGAATGCACCCAAATTGTCCACTTAATCTTTGGGGGGGGGGGGAGGAAATGCAACCCCTTTCAGAATTAGTTTGCCTCCAGCCAGACTAGTGGACACTCCAACAAAACCTCCCTCAGTTCAGGGTTTCTTCTAGAAATTCCCTAGGATAAGAAGTGGGAAATGAGTAGTAAAGTTGTGTGTCATCATTAGCAGATTTGATGATGTCATATTTGATGACATTTCAAACTACCAGATAGCCTGTCCTAGATGTTTTGTTGCCTAGATGTTTATCTGTTGGGATCAGAAAAAGGCATGCGTGATTCCCATAGACCAAAGGCTAAGACGAAGAGCAGTAGTCTTCCGGCACAACTGTCTAGGAGCTTCACTCCAGAAGGGACTGATGTGACCATAATATAGTGTTCCTCACCCCTGCAAGGTATCTCAGAGGAGATGTTTGTCAATAGCAATGAAGATCACTGACCTTCAATAGCACTGAAGGTCATTGAAGGTCAATAGGATTGCACTCTCCTGTTGTTTCTTCTTTGCTCATTTGGGCAATCAAGGCAGCTCCTGTCCCAATTCAAGGCTGGAACTCTGAAATGAATTCTGTTTCTTCCAGAATCACCTCAAGCTGAAACCCTATGAGACACTCCCATTATCTTGCACAGAAATGAAAAAATATAGATGGGGGAAAATTGTTTAGATACTCCTGAATTAAGAGAAGTCTTAATCAGGAAGGAGAAGAATGCATTATGATCTCCTTAAGAACCATGGGAACCATACCCTCCCTAAAAGAGTCATTTACTACTACAGCAAACCAATTCTCCCACACTGACCTATCAGATTTTAAAAGACAAGAATGCAAGAATTTAGAACACATGTGGTGATCCTCAGTCAGTTAAGTAGATTCTCCACATCCTGAGATGAAATAGGCTAAAACATATTCCAAAGGATAGGAACAGAGAGTGTGCCAATTTCATCCAATAGTGACTCTTAGAGGATATCTAAGTTGAGATTGAAGCAAGCAATTTTATGTGCATTGTATTAACCAAACTCATCACAATGGAATGCCAAGTGCTTCCCAGTTTGTTTGTATGTGATCTTTCACTACTCAGTGAGGGTGCATTGGATGCCAAGGTACAGATAGTGAGGTGGTGAAATTGTAAGCTTTCATTACAACTTCAGAGAAGACTTGAAGTGGTTTTTGGCCTGTGTTTCACTGTGAACTTTTCAGTCTGCAACCTTGCCTGCAAGCTACCATCTGGGTGAGGGAATCTGGAAGCAATCTTATTGATTGTCTTGGTCATTTCCCCCCTATAAGAGGAAGCAGAGAAACTGCAGGATTACCAGACATATGAGCAGAAAACTCCTCCCAGATCCAGAGGTTTTCAGGGGCAGACCATTTTAATGGGTTCCTTGTCCCTGCAGCATTCAGTGGGGCACAACAGCCCAATGCTCACTAATTAATGATCTGTCCTTGACAAAGAAGTCCTTTCTGGCTCCCACATCCATAGAGCCACTCCTCATTTCTTTCTATACAAAACACCCTATCTAGTGCCTATGCTCCATGTGTTTTGGACTAGATAATATCTGAAACAAGAACATGTTTACTCTAGCAGTCATGATATTCTGAGCTACTCAGCTAAGATGGCTTTGGTGGGGAAGCTGGGACATAAGAACATAAGAAGAGTCCCGCTGGATCAGGCCAAGGGCGTATCTAGTCCAACTTCCAGTATCCCACAGTGGCCCACCAAATGCCCGAGGGAGCACACAAGACAACAGACACAACCTGCAGCCTGGTGCCCTCCCCTGCATCTGGCAATCAGAGGCAGCCTACCTCTAAAACCAAGAACTTGCACATACCTACTATGACTTGTAACTGGAATGAACTTTTCCTCCAGAAATTTGTCCAATCTTCTCTTAAAGGCATCCAGGCAAGATACCATCATTACATCCTGTGGCAAGGACTTCCACAAACATGCTAGATAAAGAAATATTTTCATCTGTCTGTCCTGTCTCCCAACACTCAACATTCATGGATGTTCCCTGGGTCTGGTGTTATGCGAGAAGGAAAAGAGCGTCTCTCTATCCACTCTGCCCATCCACTGCATGATTTTGTATATCTCAATCATGTCCTCCCTCAGGCACCTCTTTCCTAGGCTGAAGAGGCCCAAATGCCGTAGCCTTTCCTCAATAACAATACAATACAATAATACCTTTATTGGCATATAATAGCCTTTCCTCATAAGGAAGGTGCCCCAGCCCAGTAATCATCTTAGTCACTCTCTTTTGCACCTTTTCCATCTCCACTATGTCCTTTTTGAGATGTGGCGACCAGAACTGGGCACAATACTCCAGATGTGGCCTTACCACTGATTTACACAATGGCATTACAATGTTAGCTGTCTTATTCTTAGTGCCTTTCCTAATGATCCCAAGCATAGAATTGGCCTTCTTTACTGCCGCCGCACATTGGTCGACACTTTCATCGACCTGTCCATCACCACCCCAAGATCTGATCTGTCACAGACAGCTCAGAACCCATCAGCCTATATGTGAAGTTTTGATTTTTTGACCCAATGTGCATGACTTTACACCTACTTACACTGAAATGCATCTGCCATTTTGCTGCCCATTCTGCCAGTTTGGAGAGATCCTTCTGGAGTTCCTCACAATCACTTCTGGTCTTCACCACTCAGAAAAGTTTGGTGTCGTCTGCAAACTTGGCCATCTCGCTGCTCAACCTGTCTCCAGGTCATTTATGAAGAGGTTGAAGAGCACCAGTTCCAGGACATATCCTTGGGGCACACCGCTTTTCACTTCTCTCCATTGTGAAAACTGCCCATTGACACCCATTCTCTGTTTCCTGGTCCTGTTTCCTGGTTTCCATCCAGTTCCCAATCCAGGAGAGTACCTGCCCTCTAATTCCCTAACTGTGGAGTTTTCTCAGCAGCCTTTGGTGAGGGACCAAAGTGGTGCACACTTCGAATCCTTAGTGTCACAGCCAAGACCACCTCTATCAGCTCAGGCAGAGAGACTATAATGTGGTGGTGGGCAGTATGTGACAGAATTCCAAACCTCTCAAGAAAATAGGTACCAGAGTAGGCACAAATGCTCAGTGTTTGAAGGTTGCTGGGTGGGATTGCTGGAGAAGAAAAAAGAAGCCTATCCCATTGATGCTGCATGAATAAACCTGGAGGAGAAACTGGGCAAGGTCGACCCCTCCTGCCTCTTCCAACTAGGCCATCATGCCAGGTATTAGCCCCCCCTAACTCATATCTTATCAGTAGTAGTTCTACCACATACCCCTGGCAGGATCCAACATTCAAATTCTTTGAAGATATCTCACAGGATAACCATCACCAAATCAGAAAAGTAGCAAGCTTCCAAACCCAGCCAACACTCCAAACATTCCTGTTTCTCAGCTCTCCCCCGCATCAGTTTTTCACAGCATCAGAGCTATCTGATGCCTACTCTCACCAGGAAGAAATAGCACTAAATCATTCTCACAACTTGTTGCAGTGCCAAGTTCAATTCTAAAACATCCTACCCTAATCTTCTGTACACTGTCATGACTTATTTCTATAAAGCCTTCAGTTTTATTAGTTCTCACCCCAATCATTTGCAGTAGGCGTCAGTGCTGTTCCCATTCTCCAGGACAGGTGAAGAGCTAGCCTTACCTCATCCCACCTTGACTCTAGGAAGCCAAAGGCTGACATTGGGAGTAATGTCTAGCGGTTAGCATTCAGCATGTCCTTTTTCTGTTCTTTGCTTCATGACTGTACTGAGTTATTAGCTGAATAGGAGTTGGAGAACCAGAAGTATTTGTTCAAGCCAGCCCCATCAGCTATGCCCTTACAGGGCATTTGGCCAACCCCAGTTCACTGCACAATCTTGTACAGTGCAGCTGAGTGGTGCACAGGGGCCCTCTGAGAGCTTCTCTGTAAAGCTAGCTCTTCATGATTCCAAGCTTAATGTAAACTTCCTTCCCTTGCAGCTATTTTGGTTTCATCACCAAACACCCCGTGCTGAGTCGCTTCGCCTGCCACGTCTTTGTTTCCCAGGAGTCCATGCGGCATGTTGCAGAGTCTGTTGGGTGAGTGGAAAAGCAGCTGTATGGACAAGTGGAGTAGAGGAACCACTTCAGTTGCTGGATGTCACAGCAGCCCTAGTAAACCAAGGGATGGGCCATAGCTTGGTGGTCCACCATACATTGTACTTACTGAAGGCCCAATTTCAATCCTCAGTAGCATCTCAGTTTTAGAAGCCTCCTGGAGAGCTGCTACCAAACATTGTGAACAATCCCCCAGCTAGATGGACACTCAAAAGGAAGCAGCTCCCTCTGTGCCATAATACATTGATTCCCCTGAGAACTGTAAAAGTGACTGAAAGCTACTACTTGCCCAGCCCAGACTGTAACATGCATGTGGCAAATGATATTATCCAGATATTTTGCTAGGAGCCTAGCCTGGCTTGTTTCAAAGACCTAACCTCTCTTCACCATAGCAATTTAAGGCAGAGAGCCTGGAGAGAGCTCTTTCACCTTGATATCTCTAATCCTGTGTTTCTCAAATTATGTGAGAAACTGTTTCTCAAACTATGCAACTTATCCACTAGGTGAGTCACCAGCCAATTTCAGGTGGGTTCCATTTATTTCAATATTATATTTTTAATATGATAGACGATGCTATCATGGTATGTGACTGCATTTGGGGAAATATAGCTTTGAGAACCACTGCTCTAATCCGATAAAGAGATAAGGTGGATTTTCTCAATTCAATTCAAATGATGCAACAATAGCTCCAAAACCACTTCAACAAATAGCTCTATTCTGGTAAATTTTCACTTCCCACAAGCTAAGGGCAATGTGTAACCAAAATGGCTCAATACCCAGGCCTCCCTGCCCACTGAAGAGGTCAGCCAAATGAGTGTCTGCTCATGAGAAACTAGTCATATTGCAGGCTACACAAAAGACTGTCCTCACATTGTTCTTCCTGCATGAGGGGTAGTACTTGCATTGGAATACTCCAGGAAGTTGACTAGCCTGCCTCCTGGGCACAGCCAGCCCTATCTGAATGGCAAAACATTCTGGGTATGTGTGAGATGGATGCCCCCAATGATGGCTCAATATATGGGGTCCTTCTTGCCATCTCTTGTTACTGGTTGGAAAGTCAAAGAATTTGACTTAAGTGGGTTCCACTTAGGGTTTTTCCAGTGTGGCCTGTGCTCTCTTCTTCTAGAGGTGGCAAGGTTGCCTTCACAGTAAACCACAGAATGTTGAGGTGGGAAAGGAGAAGACGGGTAGATGCTGGTGAGAGAGGATAGGAAGAAGACATTGAGGGATCTGATAGGATGGTACAGGGCTGATACAAACAGTGGTGTCACTAGGGTTCATGTCACCCGGTGCAGGATGCCAGCACGTCACCCCCATGAAATGGGCGGGCAACACCCCAGGTGTACCACCACTCCAGCCTCACTGGTTTTTTGGCTGTACCTTTTGATAGAACAAAGATAGAACACATTCTGCATGAAATTACGCATTGATTGATGTATAACATGATGATATTATTCCTCCAAACTGTGATTTTGGTCACTAGTGGTGTCACACACACACACACACACACACACACACACACACACACACACACACACACACCCGTGTGACAACTTACTAACACCTTATTGCAGCAGTTCTAAAACTTTAAGCACTGGGACCCACTTTTTAGAATGACAATCTGTCCAAGACCCACCAGAAGTGATGTCATGGTGGAAGTGACATCATCAGGCAAATCAAAATAAATAAGTGTAATAATTAAAGTAAAACAAATAATTAAATAAGCCCTCTTCCACCAAGTGAATTTGCTCTGTATCCTGCCTGCTACAAAAATCATAAGGTTTTCAGCCCTATCCAGTGGCCAGTTCAATTTAAGAACTTCTGTTTAAACCAGATCACTGTCAGGATCCACCTGACTTTGCAAGTCTCAGAAAGGTTCACCTTATCAGCTGAAGCCTCTGCTTTGATCCTTTTTAGTGGAGGGGGGAAAGCTGCCTTCTGGAGCATTTGTTTAGCTGCAGGTGCATAGGATCAGGACCATTCTGGTAGCTTTGCACTCTCCTTCACCTGATCTTGACTGATGTATAACAGGATGATATTATTCCTCCAAAGTGTGATTTTGGTCACTAGTGGTGTCACACACACACACACACACACACACACACACACACACACACACACACACACACAGTGTGTCAACTTACTAACACCTTATTGCAGCAGTTCTCAAACTTTTAGCACTGGGACCCACTTTTTAGAAGGACAGTCTATCCAAGACCCACCAGAAGTGATGTCATGGTGGAAGTGACATCATCAGGCAAATTAAAATAAATAAGTATAAATAATTAAAGTAAAACCAATAAATAAGCAGATGCCAGCCCTGGTCCACCAAGTGAATTTCCTCTATAGCCTCTCAATAACACCCCCTTCCAAAATCAATAAGGTTTTCAGCCCTACCCAATGCGCACTTCAATTTAACCAGATCACTGTCGGGATTCACCTGGCTTTGTAAGTCTCAAAAAAGTTCACCTTAACAGCTGAGTCCTCTGTTTTCATCCTTTTTAGTGGGTGGGGAGGCTGCCTTCTGGAGCATTTGTTGAGCTCCAGTTCCATCAGATCAGGATGATTGTTGTGGCTTCACACTCCCTTTTCTCTGGCCTGACCACCAGCCAAGGCACGTTTGCTGACTTGCGAGTAAACGTGGCCATGAGGCTCAGTTTCCCTTTCCATAGGGCTCAATACATTTGTCTGCTTGTCTGAGAAGGGACTTCCTTCTCAGGTGTTTTTGGGTGCTGCATTCATTGGATCAGGACCATACTGCTGTTGTTGGATTCCTCTCAGCCTGCCCTTTCTGTTGAACTAAGGCAAGGTCGCCTACTCAGGAGTAAACATGCAATACAGTTCAGTTTCACTTTCCAGAGGGATCCATGCGTTTTTGTACTCCGGTTTTTTTGTCATATCTTTTGATAGAAAGGAGATATCTATCACTCTGGTGTTTTGCATTGCACTCAGCCGGAAATTCCACATCCAATGGTATATAATATGACGGTATTACTCCTAAACCACTGCAATTTTATCGTGTCACCCCAGTGCGTGTCAACCCCCCATGCGCGTCACTTGGTGCAGCCTGCACCACCAGCAGCCCCCTAGCGATGCTACTTGATACAGACACCTCATAAGAACAGCCCCACTGGATCAGGCCATAGGCCCATCTAGTTCAGCTTCCTACTACTTCCTATCTCACAGCGGCCCACCAGATGCCCCAGGGAGAACACCATATAACAAGACACCTGCATCCTGGTGGCCTCCCTTGCATCTGGCATTCTGACATAGCCCATTTCTAAAATCAGGAGGTTGCGCATACACATCATGGCTTGTAACCTGTAATAGATTTTTCCTCCATAAACTTGTCCAATCCCCTTTTAAAGGCGTCCATGCCAGATGCCATCACCACATCCTGTGGCAAGGAGTTCTACAGACCAACCACAAACTGAGTAAAGAAATATTTTCTTTTGTCTGTCCTAACTCTCCCAACACTCAACATTCGTGCATGTTCCCTAGTTCTGGTGTTACGTGAGTGTAAAGAGCATCTTTTTATCCACTTTATCCTTCCCATGCATAATTTTGTATGTCTCAATCATGTCCCCCCTCAGGCGTCTCTTTTCTAGGCTGAAGAGGCCCAAACGCCGTAGCCTTTCCTCATAAGGAAGGTGCCCCAGCCCCGTAATCATCTTAGTTGCTCTCTTTTGCAACTTTTCCATTTCCACTATGTCCTTTTTGAGATGTGGCCACCAGAAGTGGATGCAATACTCCAGGTGTGGCCTCACCATCGATTTGTACAATGGCATTATAATATTAGCCATTTTGTTCTTGATACCTTTTCCAATGATCCCAAGCATAAAATTGGCCTTCTTCACTGCCGCCACACATTGGTCAACACTTTCATCGACCTGTCCACCACCACCCCAAGATCTCTCTCCTGATCTGTCTCAGACAGCTCAGAACCTATTAGCCTATATGTGAAATTTTGATTTTTTTGCCCCAATGTGCATGACTTTACACCTACTTACATTGAAACGCTTTTGCCGTTTTGCTGCCCATTCTGCCAGTTTGGAGAGATCCTTCTGGAGCTCCTCACAATCACTTTTGGTCTTCACCACTCGGAAAACTTTGTTGTCATCTGCAAACTTAGACACCTCACTGCTCACCCCTGTCTCCAGGTCATTTATGGAGGTTGAAGAGCACCTAATCCCAGGTCCCAGGACAGATCCTTGAGGCACACTGCTTTTCACCTCTCTCCATTGTGAAAATTGCCCATTGACACCCACTCTCTGCTTCCTGGTCTTCAACCAGGTCTCAATCCATGAGAGGACCTGTCTCTCTCCCTGACTGTTCCCTGACTGTTGAGTTTTTTTAGTAGCCTCTGGTGAGCAACCGTATCGAACACCTTCTGAAAGTTCAGATATATAATGTCTACGGGTTCTCCTGCATCTACATGCCTGTTGACCTTTTCAAAGAATTCTAAAAGTTTCATGAGGCAGACGCCATGCTGATTCTCCCTCAGTAAGGCTTGTTCGTCCATGTGTTTTGAGATTCTATCTTTGATGAGGCATTCCACCATCTTACCTGGTATAGATCTTAGGCTGACTAGCCTATAGTTTCCCAGGTCCCCCCTCTTTCCATTTTTAAAGATTGGCGTGACATTTGCTATCCTCCAGTCCTCTGGCACCTTGGCCATTTTGAGGAACAAGTTGCATATTTTAGTCAAGAGATCAGCAACTTCATTCTTCAATTCCTTATTAACTCTTGGGTGGATGCCATCTGGTCCCGGTAACTTATTGATCTTTAATTTATCAATGAGGTCTGAAACATCTTCTCTTTTAACCTCTATCTGACTTAATTCATTGGTCAGGAGGGGTCGTTTGGGCAGTGGTATCTGCCTGAGGTCTTCTGCCGTGAAGACAGATGCAAAGAACCCATTTAATTTCTCTGCCATCTCTTCCTTTTATCTCCCTTTTCCTCCTTCACCATCCAAAGGGCCAACCACTTCTCTGGTGGGTTTCCTGCTTCTGACATATTTGAAAAAATATTTTTTTTGCCACAGTTTATGTTCCTATTTATTCTCCTCATTAGGGCAAGACTTCCATTTACGGAAGGAAGCTTTCTTGCCCTTTACGGCCTCTCTAACTTGGCTCATTAGCCATGCGGACACCCTCTTGGATTTAGTGGAGCCCTTCTTTCTTTGTGGTATACACCTCTCCTGGGCCTCTATTACTGTTGTTTTAAGCAGCCTCCATGCATTCTGGAGAGACTGGACTCTTTTTACCCTCCCTTTCAACCTCCTTCTAACAAGCCTCCTCATTTGAGGGAAGTCCGCTCGTCGGAAGTCAAGGGTTTTTCTGAGAGATTTGCCCGGTATTCTTCCCCCAACGTGCATGTTGAAATGGATCACAGCATGATCACTCTTCCCCAACGGCTGCGTAACATTGACATCTCCAACCAGGTCCTGAGTACCGCACAGTATTAAATCCAGAGTCACCTGTCCTCTGGTGCGTGCCATGACTAGCTGCTCTAAGGCACAGTGATTTAGCATGTCAAGGAATCCAGTCTCCTTTTCATGACCAGAACACCAATTGACCTAGTCAATATGAGGATAATTGAAGTCCCCCATGATTACAACCCTGTCCCTCCTTGACACCTCCCTGATCTGTTTCCTCATTTCAAGGTCTCCTTCCGGTTTCTGGTCTGGAGGACAATAGTATGCCCCCAGTGTTACATCACTGCAAAGGCCTGGTAATTTAACCCACAGAGATTCTATGGTGTTGGACCCACCTTCAATCTCTACTTTGCTGGATTCTATCTCCTCCTTAACATAAATGGCCACCCCACCTCCAACACACCCCTCCCTGTCCCTGCTGCAGAGTTTATAGCTTTGGATTGCGGTATCCCACTGATTCTCCACATTCCACCAGGTTTCCATTATGCCCACTGTGTCAGTGTTTTCCCTAGTCACCAGACATTCCAGTTCTCCCATCTTTGGTTGGAGACTTCGGGCATTTGCATAAAAGCATTTGTTCATAGAATGCCCCAGGATGGGCTGCTTATTAGCTCCTTTATCCCTGCATCCTCTCATTGTGCCAAATCGTCTATAACATCCCATCATGCTACAATTCCCAATTTCTTCTCCTACTCTGTCTTTGCCTTGTTGTTCTGTAACCTTCCCATCCTCATCCTATAGGGATGAGGAGTCCTGAACCAGATGCCCCTCAGCTCCTGTTGGCCTTCCCCCAGGGATCAGTTTAAAAGCTGCTCTGCCACCTTTTTAATGTTATGCGCCAGCAGTCTGGTTCCATTCTGGTTCAAGTGAAGCCCGTCCCTCTTGTACAGGCCCCGCTTGTCCCAAAACGTTCCCCAGTGCCTAACGCATCTAAACCCCTCCTCCCTACACCACCATCTCATCCACGCATTGAGACCCCTGCTCTCCGCCTGCCTAGCTGGCTCTCCGCCTCCCTGCACGTGGCACAGGTAGCACTTCTGAGAAAGCTACCCTTGAGGTCCTAGCTTTCAGTTTCCTACCTAATAGCCTAAATTTGGCCTCCAGGACCTCCCGGCTACACTTGTCCACGTCGTTGGTGCCAACATGCACCACAACCGCTACCTCCTCCCCAGCACTGTCTACCAGCCTGTCTAGATGAGAAGTGATGTCTGCAACCTTCACACCAGGCAGGCAATTCGCCATGCAGTCCTCCATCCATCACAAAACCCACTCTCCATGTTTCTAATAATCGAATCCCCCACTACAAGAAGCCCCCGACCCCTCTCCCACTGAGGACTATCCTGAGTGCGTTCAGATCTGTCCCCGTCCCCTGGAGAAGGGGTCCCCCTTAGGGGATTGTTTCCCTCCTCTCCAGGATGACGTCCTCCAGCCCTGAGACTTCCCACACAGGCAACTGAGGAGCTGTGCGCCTGAGGTTGGGACGAAGCCTGATCATCCCCGGAAGTCTCCCCTCAGTCCTTCTCTGAATGCCCCTGCTTCTTCAGGTTGGCCACCAAGGCTTCAAGAGAGCGGATGCGTTCCCTGAGTCCCTGGAGCTCATTGCACCGAGGACACATCCATGACTTATGCCCCAGAGGCATATAGTCATAAATGTTGCACTCAATGCAATAGCCCCCATCGTGCTGCTGGCTGTCTGACTGCATAGCTTTTTTGTTGTTTTTATTTAGCGGTACTTAAAAAACCCTACACTGGTTTGCTGCCCTCAAGGGAAGAGAAGGGCAGTGTCTGGGGCCCTGGCTTCCTCACTCTGCTGCTGAACTTGCACAGATGCTAAACTCGCAGTGCCTTACCTGGTACTCTGTTTCCGAGGCACTGGGTTTCCCAGAGGCCACGCGCACTTCTGCAGAGAGGCTCATGTGGTGGCAGACACTAGCCTTATACCCCTAGCTGACTTCTCCTCCCTCCCCCCTTGCTGATTGAAGGGGGGCTGGTCTTCCCAGGTGAGATTACAAAAGATCAGAGGACAAAAGGCCGCTGATGGGCTTAATCCACTCTGCAGGCTCCTAAATGGGTTGCTTGGATTAGCCTAATGGGGCTCTTATCAACTCCTAAAGGACAATGACTATGCTAAATTGCCCTGGCTGGCTGGGAATGGGCCCTTCCTAGGTTCTTAAACTCCTAATTCAGTTTGTATTAGTACTCTCCTCTAACCCTTTTCTTCTTCTGTGGTATACAGTTGAAGGTGCCCAGTTGCAGGGGACAGGAAAAGTGTATGGATTACTCTTCCCAGCTCTGCAGTGCTAGTTATGTCATGGGTTGTTGTTGTTGTTGTTATGATGATGATGATATATTATTATATTATTTATTATTATTATTATTAATAATAATAATAATAATAATAATAATAATAATAATAATAATAATAATAATAATAATAATAATAATACCATGTTAATCAACTACTTGGCTTATTGTCTGGGCAGCTATTCCTGCCCCCCTTCTTGTATTATTGTTGTTCACAGTGTGCCTTCTCTTGCAGTCGTGCCTTTCTGGAATATTACCAAGAGCACCTGGAATTTGCTTGCCCCACAGAAGACATTTACCTGGAGTAGGAAGTGGGCCAGCATGTCTTCTGCTTCAGTATCCCATCCAGAAATTCTGATCTGACACCACTGGACTGTGTGCTCTTCCAGGCTCATGGCACCCATGCCACAATTTATTTTCTGCTTTGGAAGTGGGGCCAGCTAAATGAGGAGCAGGAACTAGGTCTATGGCTGCATCTTGACCTTCCTCTTTTTCTTCCCTTATGCCCCCAGGAACATCCAGATTTGGTAGCAGCAAATTAAACTCCTTAGGATCCTTCCTCATCAAACCACACAGGCAGGATCAGACCAGTAATTTTGCTGTAGACACAAAGACACAGAGGTGACACAGAAAATGGGTTTTGGGTAGTTGTGAAGGTGTGATGACAGAAAAGCTTAGCAGGTCAAGGAGTTGGTGAATTTCGTCCCTCACCTTGCAAATCCTTGATGGTAGAAGAGTCAAGACCTAGCATTTCTCATGCACCCAGCAATTCCATTCCTTTCTAAGGGCAAGAACATCCTACCTTCTGTGTGCATTCCCAGGTCAAGGTACTCTCCCATTTCTCTACTCATTGATCTCCTTGCCTTGGCTCTATTGCTGCACATGGCTATCGCTGCATGGCTGTGTATACATCTTCAGCTCATAGTGCGATAGAACTACCTCCTCTCCACCCCTGCCTACAATTTGCATCCTTTTTCTGCTAACAGCCACCCTGCGCATAGACACAGTTGGGGGGTGAGGACAGCAGTATCTTATAGCAGGGACCTGCATGCTGCATGGAGGCTGGGAAAAAGGGTGTCTGAAAGAAAAGTTCACCTGTTGTAGTATCAGACAAATAGGGAATCCAACTTCTGCTGCTTCAGAGTCAGCACAAAGCTCCACTTACTATTATTAACTTTATTTTTACCCCACCTTTCTCCCCGAAGGGACTCAAGGCGGCTTACAAACAAGGTTATACACATGCCATGTCTTGAAAGCTCTCCTGGCCTTATGCTCATTGGATGGACAGAGTAGGCAAGCAGATGGCAGATATATCATTGTGGTCCTTTCAGCCACCCTGGATAGCCCACCCTAATTTGTCTGGGGGGGGGGCACTATGGCAGCTGCTGAAGGGTCCCCATTCTCTCTCTACCTGTTGCTAAATCAATAGCAGATCTAGGAGCACAACGCTGTCTCTGGCTCTCTCCTCTCCGTCCTGGCCCCCAATCACCTCTGCTCATGCCTCCCTCTCCTCACATACCCACTGCTGTGCCTGGTGATTTCCTTTGCTTGCCAGCCCCGCCTGTCTCCATCCAGTACTAGCTGATTGACTAGTGCTCACTGCTGTCCATAAATGTAACAATATTTATCTGTAACTTTAAATAAGTGGAGCAGTGACCTGTACAAAGAGTGGTCGAAGGCCCTCTCTCCTCATTGCCTTGTCATGGAGTTGGTCTTTCAATAAAATATATGCTTGGTGTCACTCCTGTGTTCTGCCTATGGACTGGGGATGGGGTGGTGGTGCTTGCATCCTGGCACTTGCAGGGGTGAATGCCTTTCAGATTCTAGTGCTGTGTGATACACTGGATTGTGAGCAAATGTTCAAAAGGTTAGGGCCTCCAGTTGGAATAGAATGTATTTATGGCTGGGAGAAGCATCCGCCCTGGGGAGCCAGATTCACTATACTAAAGAAACTCTTAGCAGCCACTGCTGCAATCTGCTTGCAATGAGTCCTTCTCTCAGTGTGATCCTGGTTTAAGTACCGTATGGACCAAGAAAGAATGGACTAGTACGAAGGTAGAAGTCACCTTTTTTTGGCAATAGTTATTGTAGCCCTGTTGTGATGTTGTGTTAACAATATTGTATTCCCTGGTGCATTAGGCTAGATGCTGCAACTGGTCTCTGTTGCCTCTTCCCTGGCAGGGATAGGAAGGAAGGAACTACTCTCAGGAGGACAAGCGAGACTGTGACTCATCCTTGGGAACAATAGACTTCTTGGTGAAGGTGGCATCTAAGTTAGATGACTTTGCCTGTTTTATCCTCTCCTGAGCCATCTCCTGGTAGCAAGTGATTGGCACTGTGGTGGTCAGACTATAGCTCTCAGTGGTAGCATTAGCCAGAAGTACTGTGCAGCTTCCACTGGCTGAAAGCAGAAAGCTGCAGTACAGCAGAAAGTACAGCAGAAAGTACAGCAGAAAGCTGTACTCTTCTACAACAAACTTTTGAAAAGTTTTACAGATTTTTTCCTCTTTTTTTGTAATATAATCTCTTTTTTATAGCACTGGAAAAATTACAGTAGTATATGGGACAAAGGCTTCTATAACAAAACATAGGAAATAGTGTTATAGGAGGTATTTTTCTCTTCTTGTAAAACTAACAAGGTATGGTTTGCCAAATATTGTCTAGGACAGGGGTTGGCAACCTGCGGCTCTGGAGCCACATGCGGCGCTTTCAGCTGTCTGCTGCGGCTCCTCCCAGTGAAAGTTGCAAAGGGGGTAACAGGAGGCACCTGTGTTGGGAGGGCAGGCTGCTTCCCTCCGCCCCCTGAGCTCACTGCCGTCCTCTCTCTTCACCCCCACCTGCCCCACATTGGTTTCCCTTCTCAATTTTGCCCGCTCTACAGGCTTAAGCTCCCTGTTTTTCCCTTCCCCACCTCTCTAGCAGGACGCCCTCCTCCTCAGCCATTGCGAGCCCTTGCAGCCTGCCTTTCCCTGAGCAGGTCCCCACTCAGTGCAAGGAGAGGCTTTCCCTCCACAGCTGAGGAGACATCCTGTATGTCTACTCAGTAGTAAGCCCCATTACAGCGGATGAAGCTTACTTCCAGGAAAGAGTGCCTGGGATGGCAGCCTTGGAGCCTGCTCCTATGTGTGTCCACTCAGTTGTAAGCCCCATTACAGCAGATAAAGCTTACTCCCAGGAAAGGGTGCCTGGGATGGCAGCCTTGGAGCCTGCTCAAGGCCAAGCACAAGGACGGGTGAGTGGGAGCCTGCGCAGGTCTGTTCGAGAGCAAGCCCCACTGTACTCCCTGGGCTACTCCCAGGAAGGTGTGGAGGGCTGTAGCCTCAGCCCCCTCCTGTGCAGGTCTACTCACAAGTAAGCTGTAGTCAGTAGGGCTTCCTCTCAGGAAGGTGTGGAGGGCTGTAGCCTCAGCCTCCTCATGTGCAGGTCTACTCACAAGTAAGCCCCGCTGTAGTCAGTGGGGCTTCCTCCCAGAAAGGTGTGGAGGGCTGCAGCCTCAGCCCCCTCCTATGCAGGTCTCCTCACAAGTAGTCAGTAAGGCTTACTCCCAAGAAAATGTGGAGAGGACTGCAACCTGAGAGCTCCAACCAACTTGTCTGCTCAGAAGTCCCATTGTAGTCAATGAGGCTTACTCCCAGGATAGTGTGGAGAGGATTGCAGCCTGAGTGAGGGAGGGCAGGCAGGCAGGGCAGAAGCTGGCCTGCGGCTGCCCCCCCCCCACCTCTGGCTTCTTCTCTTCATAAGAACATAAGAACAGCCCCACTGGCTCAGGCCATAGGCCCATCTAGTCCAGCTTCCTGTATCTCACAGCGGCCCACCAAATGACCCAGAGAGCACACCAGATAACAAGAGACCTGCAAGGCCTCCTGGGAATTGTAGTTAAGAACATAAGAACAGCCCCACTGGATCAGGCCACAGGCCCATCTAGTCCAGCTTCCTGTATCACACAGCGGCCCACCAAATGCCCCAGGGAGCACACCAGATAACAAGAGACCTGCAAGGCCTCCTGGGAATTGTAGTTAAGAACATAAGAACAGCCCCACTGGATCAGGCCATAGGCCCATCTAGTCCAGCTTCCTGTATCTCACAGCGGCCCACCAAATGCCCCAGGGAGCACACAAGATAACAAGAGACCTGATCCTGGTGCCCTCCCTTGCATCTGGCATTCTGACATAACCCATTTCTAAAATCAGGAGGTTGCGCACACACATCATGGCTTGCAACCCGTAATGGATTTTTCCTCCAGAAACTTGTCCAATCCCCTTTTAAAGGCATCTAGGGTAGACGCCAGCACCACATCCTGCGGCAAGGAGTTCCACAGACCGACCACACGCTGAGTAAAGAAATATTTTCTTTTGTCTGTCCTAACTCGCCCAACACTCAATTTTAGTGGATGTCCCCTGGTTCTGGTATTATGTGAGAGTGTAAAGAGCATCTCCCTATCCACTCTGTCCATCCCCTGCATAATTTTGAAGGTCTCAATCATGTCCCCCCTCAGGCGTCTCTTTTCTAGGCTGAAGAGGCCCAAACGCCGTTGCCTTTCCTCATAAGGAAGGTGCCCCAGCCCCGTAATCATCTTAGTCACTCTCTTTTGCACCTTTTCCATTTCCACTATGTCTTTTTTGAGATGCGGCAACCAGAACTGGACACAATACTCCAGGTGTGGCCTTACCATAGATTTGTACAACGGCATTATAATACTAGCCGTTTTGTTCTCAATACCCTTCCTAATGATCCCAAGCATAGAATTGGCCTTCTTCACTGCCGCCGCACATTGGGTCAACATTTTCATCGACCTGTCCACCACCACCCCAAGATCTCTCTCCTGATCTGTCACAGACAGCTCAGAACCCATCAGCCTATATGAGAAGTTTTGATTTTTTGCCCCAATGTGCATGACTTTACACTTACTGACATTGAAGCACATCTGCCATTTTGCTGCCCATTCTGCCAGTCTGGAGAGATCCTTCTGGAGCTCCTCACAATCACTTCTGGTCTTCACCACTCGGAAAAGTTTGGTGTTGTCACGGGTTGAACCCCAGCCTGACTGGTAATTTACTGGCTGCACAGTATCAGGCCTGAAGCCTTGGCCAAACCAGGAGTGCACAGCATCCTGAGAGCTTCATGCTGATGCAATACCTGGTGATATTGCATCAGGTGATCTCATGTGTGTGTGTGTGTGTGTGTGTGTGTGTGTGTGTGTGTGTGTGTGTGTGTGTGTGTGTGGCAGCAGCCGCACAGTCAGCATGACTGTGCAGTAATTCCCAATGCTGTGATTGGCTGCAAGAAATATAAATGTCCAGCAGAGGCAAGCAAGTGTGTGGGAGAAGCAGAGCATTGTGAGCTACGTTGGTTAGAAGAGTGGATCGTGTACCGTTGTACTACTTGGACATTGTAAATATCTGTACATACAGTAAAGGAGGAGTGTGGTGGAGAACTTCTGCCTCTGAGTCTTCCTTGTCGCCGGGGGTGATTGTGGTTCGGCCGTGAGGCACAGAAACATCAAACAGCTGTGCATAGCAGCTCATAATAGGTTATGGGCCCAGCATGCAACAGCTTATAAGCTGAGAGCACGGGACTTTAATTTACGTTTGCTGTGCCAAGTTTTGCCCTAACCAAAACACCCCGGTGAGTCTGCTGAGCGTCGTTTATCTCAGAAACCTTTGTACAGAACTGCATGAGGGCAGTAGTCCAAGAATATCCACTCACAAGGCTAAATGCGCACAATTACAGAGGCTGGGCTGTGAAGATGAAAGCCCTGCTTGTGAAACAGTTGCTGTGGGCAGTGGTGGACACTGCGGAGCTTGATGAGGACAGCAAAGAACTGACTAACGCAAATGAGCAAGTCCTGGCCACAATCATATTGGGTCTGGAAGACTCTCAGCTTCTCCACATCTGTGGCTTGGAGTCAGCGCACCAGTGCTGGAATGCACTCCGTGCGGCATATGTGTCTGACTCAGCCGTGTCGAAGGTCAGCCTAACAAGAAGTCTGTACCATAAGCGCCTGGAACCTGGCACGGGCATGACTGAGCATTTACGTGCCATGAGGCAGCTATGCGCCAACCTGGAGGAATGAGGACTTCAAATTTCAGAACTGCAACAGGTGTTTATAATTTTGTCTTCCCTCGACAAATCGTATGACACGATGGCAATGACCTTGGAAGCCCTCCCAGAGCGGCAGCTAACTCTGTCCTACCTAACCGGCAGGTTGACGGAGGAGGAAATGAAGAGGGCTGATAACCGCCGGGAGCGTGGGCTAACTGCCAAGGCATCTACAGCGAGGGAGGATGTTCCACTTAAAGCAGCTGTCCAGGGAAATGGAGAGAGCCCTGGAGTGTTTGTTGTGCGGCGTTGCTATGCCTGCAGATTCACACGGCATCTACGACGTGTCCCTCCCTGAAAGATCGCTTTGCAGGGAGTAAAGATACCAGGCGGAGGAGGGGCGGCAAGAGCTCCGACGTGTCCATTGTTCAGCTGGAGGAGCAGGAGAGCAAGAGCAAGTGGCTGCTAGACAGCGGAGCCAGCCAGCATGTGGCCTGCCAGAAAGAACCGTTTACATTCCTGCAACCAACTTCAAAAGCTACTGTACATTTAGCTAACAGACTCAACTCCCCAGTGCAGGGGGAGGGCACAGTGACGGTGCCGGGATTTGATGGGTCTGTATGCAATGTATTGTATGTACCTGAGCTCAGACATAATTTACTGAGTGTTGCTGTGTTAGACAGAAAGGGGTATTGTGTAACATTTGACTAAGGGAAATGTAAAATTTTGCGTGGTGATAAGGTCTGTGCGCAAGGCACAGAAAGAGGTGGCCTTTACGTACTTGACAGTACACTATTTGAAAGTGCCACAAACCTCTGGAGAAATGAGGCAGAGCATGACAGTTGCTGTCACGTTTGGCACAGGAGACTGGGGCATCCGTCCTATGCTGTGCTAGAAAGGACGGTGCAGAACGCCAGTGGCATAAAATTAGAGAAATGCCAAAGGTACCTTGATTGCCAAACCTGTAAAAAGGTAAAATCAAAGGCCTGTCCTGTCAACAAGAAGAGTGAGAGACAAACGGACAGAACATTTCAAGTGGTATCAGCAGATTTGATAGGGCCACTTGATACGTCCATGGGGGGAGCAAAATACGCTCTGACTTTGATCGATCACCATTCCAAGTTCAGTTACTGTTTTCCACTTAAAAGTAAATCTGACACCTGTCAGCGCATACGTGAGTGAGTGAAGTTCGTGGAACGAAAATATGCCCGTAAGGTTGGGAATTGCAGACCAACCGAGGCACAGAATTCACATGTGCAGAAATGGAAAATTGGCTGAAAGCACAGGGCATACGTCACAGGCTAACAAACAGGGGACTGCCTGCAGAAAACGGGATGGTAGAAAGACGCAATGGGTTATTGCAAACAAAAATGAATGCATTGTTGTCAGACGCAAATCTGGGCAGACGTTATTGGGCTGAGGCCATGCAGACCGTAAACTATCTAATAAATCGTCTGTGGACATCTGGAATTGGCAAGACACCGTATGAGGCTTTATACGGTAAACCCTCCGAACTTTCGATGTGTCTGCCTGGGTCCAAATCCGCAAGGGACAAAAACCTGGGAGTGAAACGGAAAAACTGACATTTCTGGGCTATGACACTGGCTCAAAAGCTTACCGTTTCTGTGAAAGGAATTGTAAATTAACAATCTCCCGGTCAGCGGTGTTTAGTGAATTGGCGGGGTGGAACAGACTCATAGCCAGAGAACCAAAGCAAAGCACAGTAATTTTGCCTGGAGCGCCAGCCGGCAATCTGCCAAAGCAGAAAGATAAGAGCAGGCTGGAGGGGCCAAGTGCTGAGCAGAGGCAAAGGGAAGATTTAACCCTGGAAATGCCAATAAAAACAGAGACAGACTCCGAGGAAGCAAGTAAATCTGACATACCGAGGCGTTCAGAAAGGGCGAATAAGGGAATGCCTCCCAGTAGATATGGTTATGATGGTGAAACAAATTTTGTCACTATATGTAATGTGAAAACAGCAAAAGAAATTGTGAAGTGTAATAAATTGCATTACATGCCCTGGGAAAGAAAACGTAAACTAATGTGTGTAACATGCTGTGAAAAGATGTATGTAAATGAAATACTGAAATGTACCCACTGTAATGAAAATGTTGCCTTGCTGGAGGGAAATGTAACCATGAATGTAAATGCACTGCACAGCCAGAAATTAGGAGGGGTGTCACGGGTTGAACCCCGGCCTGACTGGTAATTTACTGGCTGCACAGTATCAGGCCTGAAGCCTTGGCCAAACCAGGAGTGCACAGCATCCTGGGAGCTTCATGCTGATGCAATATCTGGTGATATTGCATCAGGTGATCTCATGTGTGTGTGTGTGTGTGTGGCAGCAGCTGCACAGTCAGCACGACTGTGCAGTAAATCCAATGCTGTGATGGGCTGCAAGAAATATAAATGTCCAGCAGAGGCAAGCAAGTGTGTGGGAGAAGCAGAGCATTGTGAGCCGGAGGCTACGTTGGTTGGAAGAGTCGATCGTGTACCGCTGTACTACTTGGACATTGTAAATATCTGTACATACAATAAAGGAGGAGTGTGGTGGATGACTTCTGCCTCTGAGTCTTCCTTGTTGCCGGGGGTGATTGTAGTTCGGCCGTGAGGCACAGAAACATCAAACAGCTGTGCATAGCAGCTCATAACAGGTGTCGTCTGCAAACTTAGCCACTTCACTGCTCAACCCTGTCTCCAGGTCATTTATGAAGAGGTTGAAAAGCACCGGTCCCAGGACAGATCCTTGGGGCACACCGCTTTTCACCTCTCTCCATTGTGAAAATTGCCCATTGACACCCACTCTCTGCTTCCTGGCCTCCAACCAGTTCTCAATCCATGAGAGGACCTTGTCCTCTAATTCTCTGACTGTGGAGTTTTTTCAGTAGCCTTTGGTGAGGGACCATGTCAAACGCCTTCTGAAAGTCCAGATATATAATGTCCGTGGGTTCTCCTGCATCCACATGACCTTTTCAAAGAATTCTATAAGGTTGGTGAGGCAAGACTTACCGTTATAGAAGCCATGCTGACTCTCCCTCAGCAAGGCCTGTTCATCTATGTGTTTTGAGATCCTATCTTTGATGAGGCATTCCACCATCTTACCCGGTATGGATGTTAGGCTGACCGGCCTATAGTTTCCCGGGTCTCCCCTCTTTCCCTTTTTAAAAATAGGCGTGACATTTGCTATCCTCCAATCTTCTGGCACCGTGGCCGTTTTGAGGGACAAGTTGCATACCTTAGTCAAGAGATCTGCAACTTCATTCTTCAATTCCTTAATAACTCTTGGGTGGATGCCATCAGGGCCCGGTGACTTATTGATCTTTAATTTATCAATGAGGTCTGAAACATCTTCTCTTTTAACCTCTATCTGACAACTCCTCGGTCAGGAGGGGCCGTTCGGGCAGCAGTATCTGCCCGAGGTCTTCTGCCGTGAAGACAGATGCAAAGAACTCATTTAATTTCTCTGCCATCTCTAAGTCTCCTTTTATCTCCCCTTTCCCTCCCTCACCATCCAGAGGGCCAACCGCTTCTCTGGCGGGTTTCCTGCTTCTAACATATTTGAAGAAGCTTTTATTATTCCCCTTAATGTTGCCGGCCATGCGTTCCTCATAGTCTCGCTTGGCCTCCAGTATCACCTTCTTACATTTCTTTTGCCACAGTTTATGTTCCTTTTTATTCTCCTCATTAGGGCAAGACTTCCATTTATGGAAGGAAGCTTCCTTGCCCTTCACAGCCTCTCTAACTTGGCTGGTTAGCCATGCGGGCACCCTCCTGGATTTAGTGGAACCCTTCTTCCTTTGCGGTATACACCTTTGCTGGGCCTCTATTACTGTTGTTTTAAGCAGCCTCCATGCACTCTGGAGAGATTGGACTCTTTTTACCCTCCCTTTCAACCTCCTTCTAACCAGCCTCCTCATTTGGTGGAAGTCTGCCCGTCGGAAGTCAAGGGTTTTTGTTAGAGATTTGCCTGGTATTCTTCCCCCAGCGTGCAGGTCAAAACGGATCGCAGCATGATCACTGTTCCCCAATGGCTCAGTAACGTTTACATCTCTAACCAGGTCCTGCGTACCGCACAAAATTAAATCCAGAGTCACCTGTCCTCTGGTGGGCTCCGTGACTAGCTGATCTAAGCCACAGTCATTTAGCACGTCAAGAAATTCGGTTTCCTTATCGTGACCAGAACACAAATTGACCCAGTCAATATGAGGATAATTGAAGTCCCCCATGATTACAACCCTGTCCCTCCTTGTCACCTCCCTGATCTGTTTCCTCATTTCAAGGTCCCCATCTGATTTCTGGTCTGGAGGACGATAGCACGCCCCCAGTATTACATCGCTGCACAAGCCTGGTAATTTAACCCACAGAGATTCTACGGTGGAGTCGGACCCACCTTCAATCTCTACTTTGCTGGATTCTATCCCTTCCTTAACATAAAGGGCCACCCCACCTCCAACACGCCCCTGCCTGTCCCTCCTGTAGAGTTTATAGCCCGGGATTGCGGTATCCCACTGATTCTCCGCATTCCACCAGGTTTCCGTTATGCCCACTATATCAATATTTTCCCTTGTCACCAGACATTCCAGTTCTCCTACCTTTGCTTGTAGACTTCGGGCATTCGCAGAAAAGCATTTATACACGGAATGCCCCAGGACGGGCTGCTTATTTGCTCCTTTGTCCCCGCATCCTGTCATTGTGCCAAACTGTCTATCACATCCCATCACCCTACCTTTCCCAATTTCTTCTCCTACCCTGCCTTTTTGTTGTTCTCTAACCTCCCCATCCTCATCCCATAGGGATGAGGAGTCCCGAACCGGATGCCCCTCGGCTCCTATCGGCCTTCCCCCAGGGATCAGTTTAAAAGCTGCTCTGCCACCTTTTTAATGTTATGCGCCAGCAGTCTGGTTCCATTCTGGTTCAAATGGAGCCCGTCCCTCTTGTACAGGCCCCGCTTGTCCCAAAACGTTCCCCAGTGCCTAACGAATCTAAACCCCTCCTCCCTACACCACCGTCTCATCCACGCATTGAGACCGCTGATCTCCACCTGCCTAGCTGGCCCTGCGCGTGGAACTGGTAGCACTTCAGAGAACGCTACCTTTGAGGTCCTGGCTTTCAGCTTCCTGCCTAAAAGCCTAAATTTGGCCTCCAGGACCTCCCAGCTACACTTGCCCACATCGTTGGTGCCGACATGCACCACAGCCACTACCTCTCCCCCAGCACTGTCTACTAGCCTGTCTAGATGAGAAGTGATGTCTGCAACCTTCGCACCAGGCAGGCAAGTCACCATGCGGTCCTCACATCCGTCGCAAACCCCCCTCTCTATGTTTCTAATAATTGAATCCCCCACTACAAGCAGCCCCCAACCCCCCTCCCGCCGAGGAGTATCCGGAGTGCGCTCGGATACGGGCCCATCCCCTGGTGAAGGGATCCCCCCTAGGGGATTGTTTCCCTCCTCTCCAGGATGACGTCCTCCAGTCCCGAGACTTCCCACCCGGGCAGCCGAGGAGCTGCACGCCTGAGGTTGGGACGAAGCCTGATCGTCCCCGGAAGTCTCCCCACGGTCCTCCTCTGGCTGCCTGCGCTTCTCCAGGTCGGCCACCAAGGCTTCAAGGGAGCGGACGCGTTCCCTGAGAGCCTGGAGCTCCTTGCACCGAGGACACACCCATGACTTATGCCCCAGAGGCATATAATCATACATGTGGCACTCGATGCAGAACACTGGATAGCCCCCACCCTGCTGCTGGCTGTCTGACTGCATAGCTTTGTTGTTGTTGTTGTTGTTGTTTTATTTAGGGGTCCTTTTAAAAACCGTACACTGGATAGCAGCCCTTTTCTCTAGGGAAGAGGAAGGGCAGTGTATGGGGCCCTGGCTTCCTCGCCCTGCTGCTGAACTCGCCCAGATGCTAAACTCTTGTGCCTTACCTGGTACTTAGTTCCCGAGGCACTGGGTTCCCAGAGGCCACACGCGTCTGCAGAGAGCCTCACGCGATGGCCCGCCTAGCTTTATACTCCTGGCTGGCTCCTCCTCCCTCCTTCCTTCCTGATTGAAAGGGGGCTGGCCTTCCCAGGTGAGTTTACAAAAGCTCAGGAAGGCAAACGGCTGCTGATGGGCGTGACCTACTCTGCAGGCTCCTGAATGGACTGCTTGGATTAGCCTAATGGGGCTCTTAATGGGTTGGGAATTGGCCCTTCCTAGGTTCTTTCCCTCCTAGTTCTGTTCTCTTAGGCTGGACTGTTTTTGTAACCTCAAGCTAGTTTTTATTTGGGTTTGTTTAATTATTTATTGCTCTCTAGATCCTGTGTCCCAATTTACTGACCTGTTTAGGTTATGTTCTAACTTAGATTAAGTTTAACCTGGGTTAAGTATAGGTTTAATTTAAACAAGTAGAAAAACCTGCTTTCCACTTTATCCTCCTCCCTTCCTTCGATTAGGTGCTACCTTAGGTGAAGCTAACTTTCAACTTTGATTTAAATGCCTGACCCTTGGGCTCTTACTCATGAGTAGGACTCTGCTCCTGCTCAGAGTAGCCCTATGTACCTCCCTTAGGTGCTAACTTTCAATTTTGATTTAAGGTTGCTTTAAAGGTAAGGTTAAGGTTAGAAGACAGGGAGTTAGAAAGACAAAGCGTTAGAATGAGTACACTTACCTCCTCCTCCTGCTCCTCCTCCTCTCCTTCTCCAAAACTCAGAGGTCTCCTTGCCTTCTCCTTGCCCAGATGCTAAACTCTTGTGCCTTACCTGGCACTTAGTTCCCAGGCACTTGGTTCCCAGAGGCCACACGCATGATCCCTGAGGAGATAAAGCCAGGCCAGGGGGGCTTTCCCAGGAGATTCTGCTGTCTTGGCAGCAATGGTGAAGAATTCATCTTGAAATCAAGCTGAAGGCCCCAGCAGGGAAAGATGTTTGAATGCTTAAGTAAGTATTTCCATTGTGTATGCCTGGTATGGACTGAATAATTGATTGCCTGACTTGGTGTTTTTTTTTTTGCCATGAGAAGAAGAGGAGGGGGGAGGTTTTCCCCCTCAGCTGTTTATTGGTGTGAGAGGAAATCTTAGAAGAACCAGGCTCGTTATGGATATATGAAAATATAATTACAACTTTACAACTTTGAATTTTGATGGATTATAAATTAATTGCCCTTGGACAAAGTTTATGTATTGGAGCATGTATTGCCTTGGTTTGATACTATCATTTGAGTTTGCCTGAAACAGCAGCTGGATGTGTTGACATTCTTGTGGACAGGAGGAATGTGGTTGTCAAGGTTACAAGTATAAATAATAGATAAGAGAAACAGAAACAAGAAATAACAAGAACAGTGCACCAGCCACATTAGTGACATCTAGTGGATTTAAAAAAAAACATTGCAAGAACTGGATTTGGGTTTATAATTGGAGCAAAGAAGACAATATGCTGAGGACATCTAGTGGTCTTAAAGAACATTGCGAGCTAAAGGTTTTATTTGACTTTATAATATTTTTTGTTGATGAGTGGTTAGAGGATTGATTGTTGATGTGATGTATAGATAATTGAAAGTGAAAGTGATTTGTTTGGTAACAGATATTTGAGCTCTACAGAAAGCAAGAATGAAGATGGCGGGTAAAACAGCGAAAGTCCAAAGCTCGCCAGCTTCGGAGACGGGACTTGGAAAATTAGTACAAGAGAAATTGAAAGGGAAAGACTGGAAACAGACTATGCAAGACAACATGGAAAAACTGTTGGTAATGGTACAGCAACAAATAAACCAATCTGTAAAGACCCAAGCCAGCATGGGTGCTTTAACTAAGCAATTAGATTAACTTATAAGAAAAGATCAAGATAAAATATCAGAGATAGAAATCAGCAAGACACAGAGACAACGTTAATGGAAATTCAGATGGATAGTGCAGCTCGAGTGGTGAGAATACAAAATATACCAGAAGAGAAAGGAGAAGATACGTCGCGATGGGTTGTCAGATTAATATCAGAATGGATTTATACACCGATGGAGGAGGTATCTAAAGAATTGGATTCAGTAAGAAGAGTGAGCACTTTTTGTCTCAGAAAACATGAATTATCAAGAGAAATTCATCAGAACCTTTTACAGAGATAAATTACTGAAGGCCTCACAGGAAAAGGAATAGTTAGTGGATGATAATAAAGTCAAAATTTTGAGACATGTTCCATGAAGTGTGAGGAAGAAGAGAAAGAGAATATAATGAATGTGGCAGAAATGGGCAAACTTTTAGAAATTTTGGATCACCAACAAAAACCGACACAAATTGAGCAATGGAAACCTTTTTATGCTTGGTTGAAAATGAAGTTTTAGAAATACGTTGTATTGGCAACCTTCAGTCTCGAAAGATTGGTATCGTGCTCTGAAAGGTGGTTCTGGCACAGCGTCTAGTGTGGCTGAAAAGGCCAATCTGGGAGTGACAATCCCTTCCACACTGGGAGCAAGTGCAGTCTGTCCCTGGTCTGTCTCCCTGGCTATGGGCCTTCCTTCTTTGCCTCTTTGCCTCAGACTGTTGGCCAAGTATCTCTTCAAACTGGGAAAGGCCATGCTGCACAGCCTGCCTCCAAGCGGGCCGCTCAGAGGCCAGGGTTTCCCACCAGTTGAGGTCCACACCTAAGGCCTTCAGAACCCTCTTGCAGATGTCCTTGTATCGCAGCTGTGGTCTACCTGCAGGGCGCTTTCCTTGCACGAGTTCTCCATAGAGGAGATCCTTTGGGATCCGGCCATCCTCCATTCTCACAACATGACCGAGCCAACGCAGGCATCTCTGTTTCAGCAGTGCATACATGCTAGGGATTCCAGCATGTTCCAGGACTGTGCTGTTAGGAACTTTGTCCTGCCAGGTGATGCCGAGGATGCGCCGGAGGCAGCGCATGTGGAAAGCGTTCAGTTTCCTCTCCTGTTGTGAGCGGAGAGTCCATGACTCGCTGCAGTACAGAAGTGTACTCAGGACGCAAGCTCTGTAGACCTGGATCTTGGTATGTTCCTTCAGCTTCTGGTTGGACCAGACTCTCTTTGTGAGTCTGGACAACGTGGTAGCTGCTTTACCGATGCATTTGTTTAGCTCGGTATTGAGAGAAAGAGTGTCGGAGATCGTTGAGCCAAGGGGCAGAGAGGGCTCTGTGGGTACCTGGAAATTGGAAAGAGAGCTGTGTTGAGTGAAACGGAGGATGCGGGGGGAGGGGCAGAGAGGGTATTGTGGGTACCTGGAAATTGGAGAGCTGGGTTGAGTGAAACGGAGGATGCGGGGGGAGGGGCAGAGAGGGTATTGTGGGTACCTGGAAATTGGAGAGCTGGGGAGTGAAACGGAGGATGCGGGGGGAGGGGCAGAGAGGGTATTGTGGGTACCTGGAAATTGGAGAGCTGTGTTGAGTGAAACGGAGGATGCGGGGGGAGGGGCAGAGAGGGCTCTGTGGGTACCTGGAAATTGGAGAGAGAGCTGTGTTGAGTGAAATGGAGGATGCAGGGGGAAGGGGGGTAAGGCAGCACATCTAAGAGAAGGAAAACTCTGATCCCAAACCTCCACTGCCTTGTGGCTACATCCAGTTGTGGAAAAGGCTTCAGGAGTCAACCTCGAGGCAAAATCAGGAGCTGGAGTTTAGAAATATATGATAGGGCATTTAGATTATTGTATTACATATATAATTTGATATGATATGATAGATGAATGAAAAGTGATATTAAGAGGTAAATTTAGAAGAGGAACTTGATTAAGATATGTAATGATTTATTTAGTGATATATGATGATATATGATTTCCTGCACTCCTTTTTTGTGTAGTGAAGCGTTATGTTTTTGTGCTATGTGTGTTTGTTTATATTTTCTTTGAAAAATATTTTAAAAATTAAAAAAAAAAAGTTGCAAGGAGCCAAGTCAGGGCTGTAGGATGGATGAGGAAGCACCATGATGTGTTTTTCAGCCACTCTCTGACAGCCAAAGCACAGTAACAAATTCTGAGTCACAATTTCATGAACAATTGACTTGGGAATTCCTGTTTCCTCTGCAATCATTCTGATTGTGAGCCATCAATCACTGTTGAGAACAGACCTCACTGCATCTACATTCTGCTCCTTTTTTGATGAAGAGGGGTGTTCTGATCATCTTCATCACCTTCTTGTCCTTCCTTGAAGGCTTTATGCCATTGGTACACTTGTGCAGATGGTAGCGCAGCTTGTCCATAAGCTTTCCTCACCATTTCCAAAGTTTCTGATGCACTTTTCCTCAGTTTCACACAAAATTTTATTGCATACTGTTGTTCCAAACTTGCTTGCATTTTTCTTACTATAAGGCACTTGAACAGGGTATTACAGAAAAGAATGTCTTGACTCTGACAGGGCACTGTCAGCAGATGCAAACACAAGCATGTACTAACATAAGAACATAAGAACAGCCCCACTGGATCAGGCCATAGGCCCATCTAGTCCAGCTTCCTGTATATCACAGCGGCTCACCAAATGCCCCAGGGAGCACACCAGATAACAAGAGACCTGCAAGGCCTTCTGGGAATTGTAGTTAAGAACATAAGAACAGCCCCACTGGAGCAGGCCATAGGCCCATCTAGTCCAGCTTCCTGTATCTCACAGTGGCCCACCAAATGCCCCAGGGAGCACACCAGATAACGAGACCTCATCCTGGTGCCCTCCCTTGCATCTGGCATTCTGACAGCCCATTTCTAAAATCAGGAGGTTGCGCATACAATCATGGCTTGTACTCCGTAATGGATTTTTCCTCCAGAAACTTGTCCCATCCCAAATTCTCTAACTGGTGTTAGAGAATGTGTAGATGTTAGAGAATTAAACAATTCTCTAACATCTACATATTCTCTAACACCACAACATGCTTGTATTTGCATTTGCTGATAGTGTACCACCTATGTCGCCTACTTAGTACACATTTAAAGTGATTATATAATTACAATTTATAAAATAAAAACACATAACTCTGGTTTCTGAACTTCTAACTTTGAGAAACAGCAAAATCTTAAAAATATATATAAACACCTCTACATAATTGTATTAAGAGGAGGTTTTGCCCAGATATCCCTTCTGATGGTTCTTAATTTCTGGGCTAGTGGCAACAGAGCTAATATTGAAACTCTTCTCCACTTGGCCGTGACATAAGCAAATGATGCTGTAATCACTGTTCATTTTTCCTTCAAAGGCAAGGCAGGCAAGCTCCTTCTTCCGGTCCAAGAAGCTTCCAGTGGTGACTTTCCAATCAATATTAATTGGTCTGGGAATGAGTGGAAATGGACTTACTCATTGAGAACTGCTTAACTCTTATCAACATTTGAGCATAGATGGCAGCTTATAGAAGGCAACTGAATATGGATATGTTTATGGACATTTGGAAATGTTTTTTAGAGATATATGTAAACTTGCTTAATTATAATTTATTCTTTTATGTAAGGAAACTGCTTGAAAACAACCCAAGCAAATCAATCACTTTAAAAATAGTGACTCTGCTGTGGCAACAGGGGAAAAACAACAGCTCAATAACACTACAAAACATTGAAAATATTAGAAAACATCTCAGGAACAGAAAGGAGGGAGAGGATAAAAGAAGTAAGCATGGTCAGGGCTGATCAGGCACAGACTCTGCAAGGTGCCTATGGAGCATTAATACTGTATTGGAGAAAGAGAGCCCTGAATGCAGACTCTAACAACACATCTACATTTTGTGAAGTAGGACTGGAAAGATGGAAGGGTTAAGGCTGAGTTTGATGAAGTCCCCTTATAGCTGCCATCTACTCTCTTTAAAAAGCAAACAGAGAAAGTCTTACCGGTTATATCTTATAGCTATGATTAATGTAACTAAAAATTGAGACCAAAGAAACACTTTTATGACAGCACTCTTCTGAGTTGCACTTGTTTTGGTCCAGCAGAAACCCAAGAGTCATACTTTTGCCCTCAGGAAAGTCTTTGGAATTACACTGGCTTCTTGAGTTATAGACCAGGGGTCTCCAAACCCTGGCCCAGGGGCCACATGCAGCCTGCAGCAAGCCTCTTTCTGGCCCGTGGCCAACCTCTTAACCTCTTTCATAACATTCTGATAAAATAAGTGTGTTAACTTTTCAAGTGCCATAAAGCCAATGGATTCTTTTGTGGTTAACAGTTGGAGTGACCATGCTCTGAACAATAGGGTGTATATCAATGGTTCCTAACCTTTATGAGCCTGAGGGCCACTGAGACAAAAACTGGAATTGGCATGGACCATATGCAAACAGAATCTCCAAGAGAATTTTATTATGGCATACAACATTTCTTTTGGGCCCCTTCTCTAGGGAGAGGGGAGAGGAGGGCAGGTTTGGAGGGGGGTAAAACAGGACAGGGGGAGTGTGGCAACAGCAGGAAAAGTCTTTGCAGCCTAGGTGCACCTGCCCACACAGTGTTGGCAGCTAGATGCAGGATTACAGAAAATCAAAAATACTGAAGTCTCTAAAAAATTTTAAATATAGAAGTCATTCAGAAAATTAGACCATATTTAGGCTCACACTAGAATGGAAAGTGTCCTGAGTGTACCAAAACGTACTTTGGCAGCTGCTGTAGTCCCATAGCTGTGAACATGATACACTGTTTCACAGTAAGCAGCTCCACAAGATAGAGCTACTGTAGTATGCCAGTTTCCTTCCAGTTTTGACAGCGTTTAGGAGTGTCGGGTATGCATTCCTTGATCCAGAACATATGGCTTGTGGCAGCTGCAGCTGCAGTACACCCAGCATCCCATGTGGGCATCAAGTCCGGATGAAATTGAAATATATAAGATCCCAGGAAATTTCTGGGGACCCTCCTTTGTCTCCTGAGCCCCTTTTTTTACCCTGGGCCTAGGTACAAGTTACCCCCTATACATCCTCTCATGGACCCTCACCCTTTCACACAAAAATACCATTAAATCTGTAATAATTAGAAAAGATTTATTAGAGATTTATTATTTATAGTGAAGTTTTGTGGTTGATACTTTGTGGTTGAAGATTTGTGGTTGAAGATTTGTGGTTGATACTTTCATGTCAACTTGCTGGCTGTGGGAATATATTCTTAGTCTGTCCAATCTGTAGTATCCCAGTTCCTGATTATTATTACTAAAACCACACTGTTACCCTGCACATGCCCGATCTCGTCTGATCTCGGAAGCTAAGCAGGGTCATGCCTGGTTAGTACTTGGATGGGAGACCACCTGGGAATACAGGGTGCTGTAGGCTTATACCATAGTCTTTCGAGACTGAAGGTTGCCAACCATCTGTCTCCATGATGACCTGCAGAATGCTTTCTTGTTCATGTCTTTCAAATAATTCCATGAATCTAAATCCTTTTTTAAAAACCCTTGTAATTAATCCCCCTTTCCCCCTATTGGTTGACACTTTTAACTTCCTAGAAGTCCTTGTTAAGTTCAGCACAAAAAAGAAGCAAAAATCTGTCAATATTCTGCAGACAGAAATATCCTGCAGATAGCCTTTGTATGTGTGAAACACTATAATTAGAAAGAGCACATGAGTTTGTGGATTCATCTTCTCTTCCTGCCCAGGATAGGTATCCTCCTTCCAGTTTCAATGCACTTAGCAACTGGGCAACCAAACCTATCCTTTGGGTCAAGGGAGTGGGATAGATTCTGTTCCATTGCTGACCCACAAGTGCAAGGAATGGGGATTCTTTGAACAATGTAAGTAATTTTAAGTTAGGGATTCTGTAGGTAGATTGCATTTGGGCAGCATTTTTCAAACTCTGGGTTTGGATGCACTAGGTGGGTTGAAAGCCAATTTCTGGTAGGTCCCAATTCATTTCTATATGTATTTTATTTTTAATTTATCAGACTTGATGCTACTGTGGTATGTGACTGCATTTGGGGAAATGTAACATACTTTTAAAAAGCTACGATGTATGTTTTTTATAATGATAGTCAGTAGAGCTTATTCCCACTGAGTGTGGATAGGATTACAGCCTTTGGGATGTTTGGGGAACTTTTTTAAAAACAGATTAGCAATTGCTTGGGAAGATTAGGAGGGTTCTTCTTTATTTTAAATAAATTTTTAAATTTAAACTTATCATACACATTTAATTTACTTAATTGATTTGATTTTGTCATATGGGGGTGTTAAAAATTTTCCTGAAGATTTCACCTCCAGCCACGACATCACTTCCAGGTTAATTATATCATTTCCAGTAGGTCCTAACAAATTGTTATTGCCCAGGTATTCCCCCCACAAGCATGCGTGACACAAAAGACTTGGTTGAAACAGGGCCATGATCTATTCCATTACAAGGCTGTGCAGCAATTGGTGCAATGGAACGGGTTCTGAATATACTCCATCCCCTTTTAGTGCGGGCACCTAACTAGGAGGAGACAGTTCCTATCTGAGCCCTCCTTTGGGTGAACCCACCTTGACTCAGAACCTGAGCTTACCCAAAGCTCCCCCAGGTTCTTTATCACCAACCCCTGGAAACGGGGTCCAGCCAGCTGAATTGTTCTGCCCACCCTGAGCCGGGAAGCCACAAAGGTGAGCATCCCAATTCCATTTCGGGGTCAAGCCAGGCTGCCCCCGATCTGGGTAGCCTCGGGGGTCAGCACTGGCCTTAACCCGGCCTGTTGCTTGCCTGAAGGTAGACACCAGTTCCTTATTTCTTCTCCCGTTCCCGAACTATCCTGCCACATGGGGGGGCTAGCCTAGTGCTTAGCATCGCCCCACCCCATCTGAGTCTTTGCAGGACCCATTGCAAGTCTGACAAGAAGATATGGTTCCCGACCTCTGAGAGATGCACGTCATCTCCCCTGTAAAGGAGAGGCAGAGAGCTTGCTATATCTGGGTGGCGAAGAACCAGGCCACCAGCTGCCAACACTTCCCTCCCCAGGTGCGCATTCACCCTCCTTCTGGCTCTATCAACTCCAGCCGGGCCTGTAGTACACCTCCACACCCGAAGCGGAAGCAGATCCGACCAAATGATGATCAGACCAGGCATCCAGCTTCTCAGTGTGGCGAGGTCCTCTGCAGCCTGCTTTCTCAAGGACAGTCCCATCCTCAGGCAAAGGTCATTACTGCCAAGGTGTATGAGAAGCACCTGGGGAGGAGGAGCTCCCTGTATACACTCATATACCATGGGTAGTAACTGCCCCCACTTCATCCCTCTTCTGGTGGCCCACTGCACTAAAAGCTGTCCTCCAAGGCCCAGCTGAGATCCAAATTCACTCTTGAGAGCTTGCTTGTGAGCCCAGAAGACAATGGAATGGCCACAAATCAGTGCCCTCGCTGGCAGAGAAAGGCCCAAACCTAACAATTAAAGAAGGAAAAACAAAACAATGTAAGCAAACACAAATAATCAGGTGATAACTAAGACGACCTGCCTGCCTTGGAGAGCATGTAGCTCTTAAATGCCCAAGATCTCCACCTACCTATTCTTTTGATCTCCCCACTATCCCAACCCATGCCAGCAGCAGCTGTTGCTGCCCCTATCCTAAACGAATGAAGGACAAACTTGGCTGAGTCCCAGCCAAGGCCATCCAAACACTTCCTCACCACAGCCAGGAACTGAAACCTGGTGAGCGGCTCCAGCCTCTTCTGCCTGGTGAGGGGCTCCAGCCTTCTCTGCCCCATTGGGGGACCACTGTTGACATCTTGGGATCCGCTCACTTTGTGCGCCTCCTGTGCTACTTCGGCCCCATTCCCAGCACAACGGTGCTCTTTCCACTTGTGCACATGCCTCTTTGAGCCAAATATTTACGCAGCCCTGCCACCAGACAAAGTGGGGAGTTCCCTCCCCATTCAGTTGGATCCACTGTCCATGACCAACCTGGTCTGTCTTCAACTGCCTCAGCCTCATGCCAGCCTGGGTCCAGTGTACATCCGTGACCCGTAGGGCACACTCAGGGGAGTCCCACCTACCGAGTGGAAGTCCCCCCCAAAAAGGAGAGGGGTGGCAGCCCTAAACAGCAGTGCTTCAAATGGAGTGGAACAGACTGCACTGAATGATTCACATAGTGAGGCCAGGAGGTCAAACGTAATAGGCTGCCTACTATCCCCTCCCTTAGGGGACTCACGTGACCACCCTGTTAACATTCTCCTAATGTGGAAATCCCTGGTGCAGTCAGACAGCCTGCACACCTTAGCCTCAAAAGCCAGGGCCGCCAAGTGGCCACCAAGTGTATTACTTGCCCTGCCGTTTGACCTGAGTCTCACTAAAAACTGCATCACATGCTCCAGGGGGGTGGGCCAAACACTTGGGAGGCCAGCAGTAGCCCTGAAGCCCTCAAACTTGCCTACTCTCCTTTTATAACTTGACCAGGTGCTTGGGGCCAGGGAGGCATTCACTGCCCTGCTGACTTCTCACACCGAAGGTTCCAGAACCACTGGGGCATGGGGTCTGGCTCTTCCCTCGCGCAGGGTGCCAACTGGCAAAAACGCTCCTCCTGGAAATATGAGAGAGCATCAGCTATCCCATTAGACAAGCCCGGCACATGCCTAGCCACAAATAACATGTTAAGATGTAGGCATTGCAGTACAAAGGCACATACTAAATGCATGACTCTTGGGGACCGGGAGGTTTGCCGATTTATAACATGAAATACTGCCAAATTATCGCACCAGAATTGCACTGTGGAGTCCTTAAACCCGAACCCCCAGAGTTGAACAGCAACTGCGATGGGGAAAAACTCTAAAAAGGTCAAATCAGCTGTAATGTCCGAGTGCCAACTAGAGGGCCATCTGCCAGCGCACCATCTTCCTCGAAAATAAACCCCAAAGCCTGTGCCGCCTGCAGCATCTGAGCGGACTTGCAGCTTTTAGGAAAATAGCCCACATGCCCATATCCTCCCACATTGCTGGTGTCACTCTGATCCGGTGATGAGGCTTAGAAGCCCCTCTAAGAGTATTTGTCCACGTAAAATTGGTTATCGAAAGCAAATCCTAGCTGGCAGAAATCACCTGGGTGGACTGGCAGCAGCTGAAATGCAGACTCAACATAGCATATCGCCATTTGCGCCCAAGCCTCACAACCTCTGAGAATAGCCAATGCCTCGTCAAATGACGTGTACTGCACCAAGCAAAAATCCTGCGGTATACCATCATTCACTGAAGCACCCCTGGGGAATGAGAGGTGGTGGATCAGCCAGTATTCCCCGGTGTCTTCTTGGGCACTACACCCAAAGGAGAGATGCAAAGGTGTGGCAAGGGAGGTAAATGAAAAAGGGGCCTAGGACCCTGCCTGCATCAATCTCCCTACCTTTCTCCCTTCTCACCACATCTTCCAAACCAGCCACTGAATTCAAATTATTGGCCCAAGCTGCGACACTAAGTGAGTCCTTTACAGATGTTCAAATCACATTAAATGAACACATAGGGGAATAACATTGCCAATGGCCCAGAACTCATTCCCAGAGCAGGAGGCAGAGCATCTTCATTTAATGCAGGTTTAGATGTCTGCAAAGGCCTTTTTGTTCAGAATGTGCATACTATCAGATGGGTGCATGTGTAATATGGGTCTAGTAGTGCTATAGGAGTTATGAAACTTCAATTGGCAGACAGTGGACACATGGATTGGTGGTTGAATTTTAACAAAAAAATTATGGCAGGCTTAAGGAAATTCTTAAGGACTTAAGAAAGTCCTAGGCCCCCATTTCCTTACCCTATTTTTGCATAGGCAGCCCCCAAATAACCTTCAAAATAAATAACCCCAAAATAAATAGCGGCTAAGAGGACCAAACCCAAAAGGAAGGAAACCTTGCCATCTTGCTTATAATTGCAATGAAATGCACAAGGAGAGGGGAAGACTTTTTTTTGAGACTTGCTTTTTACGACTTCCCTGCTCATAAACCCACATTAACTGGACTCCCACACTAAAGACCTGCCTTCTTTTCAGGTGTTTGAAAGGCAAGTTAAGACATTCTTGTTCAGACAGGATGGGGTTCACCTTTTTTTTTTTTTTAATGATTATTTCTCTGCCTTGAATATGTGACTTTATCTCTTGCAGGGTGACCGGACATCCTCTTTTTCTAGGACATGTCCTCTTTTTTAGTTTTGTGTCCTATGGTGGCGGCTCTATCATTACCCTTGCGTATATGCGGCAGCCAGTCAACCAATTTGACCAATTTTTGTCAACTTTCCTGTGCCTCACAACCTCAGGGACTTTTGTGGGTTCCCCAACCCCAGGAGAAGTCTCAGGTTCTTTATGAAGCAAAGAAAAGATATCCACAAACTCCCCTTTCCAGATATTCTCCTTCACTGACAAAGCCAGGTGATCCCCGAGAGGGGTGGAGAAGAAACTGGACAGCTGCAATGCTGTAACTCAATCCCCTGCTGGTGCTGGCTGAGCTGTGAGAGGCTGTGGTGACTGCATCTACATGTACCCTTGACTTCAGAGTTGGCAGGCAAGGCGGCCAGTGCCACCGAGTTTGGTGGCGGACCTGCAGGGCCTCCTTTGTCCTGCCACACGTGGGCGCAAACTGTAGCCTCTGCCGCAGAGCCCTGAGCCCCCTCACTCTGTGACACTATAAGCCCAGGTTGTGTGATGGCCACTGCAGTGGTACATAAGAACAGCCCCACGGGATCAGGCCTTAGGCCCAGAGGCCCATCTCACAGTGGACCACCAAATGCCCCAGGGAGCACACCAGATAACAAGAGACCTCATCCTGGTGCCCTCCCTTGCATCTGGCATTCTGACATAGCCCTTTTCTAAAATCAGGAGGTTGCACATACACATCATGGCTTGTAACCTGTAATGGATTTTTCCTCCAGAAGCTTGTCCAATCCCCTTTTAAAGATGTCCAGGCCAGACGCCATCACCACATCCTGCAGCAAAGAGTTCCACAGACCGACCACACACTGAGTAAAGAAATATTTTCTTTTGTCTGTCCTAACTCTCCCAAAACTCAATTTGAGTGGATGTATCCTGGTTCTGGTGTTACGTGAGAGTGTAAAGAGCATCTCTCTATCCATTTTATCCTTCCCCTGCATAATTTTGTATGTCTCAATCATGTCCCCCCTCAGGCGTCTCTTTTCTAGGCTGAAGAGGCCCAAACGCCATAGCCTATCCTCACAAGGAAGGTACCCCAGCCCAGTAATCATCTTACTCGCTCTCCTTTGCACCTTTTCCATTTCAACTATGTCCTTTTTGAGATGTGGCGACCAGAACTGGACGCAATACTCCAGGTGTGGCCTTACCATCGATTTATACAACAGCATTATATTAGCCGTTTTGTTCTCAACACCTTTTCTAATGATCCCAAGCATAGACTTGGACTTCTTCAGTGCCTCCGCGCATTGGGTTGACACTTTCATCAACCTGTCCACCACCACCCCAGTAGCTAGTAGCTTGTCCCTCATGCCCTCCTACCCCTTGGGATGTGAGTGCGGTAATCACCTGTGCTCCATGTCTAACCAGAAGTAAGACCCGTTATACTCAGTGGGACTTACTCCCTGGAAAGTGGAGCAAGGACCGGAGCCATATGGTCCAAGCCTCTGCATGCCTACTCAGAAGCAAGCCCCATTATAGCCCAAGGGGCTTACTGCCTGGAAAGTGGGGCGAGGACTGCAGCCCTATGGGCTATGCTTCTGCATGCCTACTCAGAAGCAAGCCCCACTATAGCCCAAGGGGCTTACTCCATGGAAAGTGGGGCTACAGCCCTATGGTCCATGCCTCTGCATGTCTACTGAGAAGCAAGCCCCACTATATTCCATGGGGCTTACTCCCAGGAAAGTGGGGCTTAGGATCGCAGTCTTACAGCCCAAGGCCCTGAATGCCTACTCGGAAGCAAGGCCCATTCTAGTCCATGAGACTTACTCCCAGGAAAGCGCAGCTGGAGTTGCAGCCCCAGAGCCCCAGTCTCTGCCTGGCTCCTCAGATGTAAGCCCCATTACAGTCCCTGGGGCTTACTCTCCTGAAAGTGGGTGACCCTCTGCAGGCCTGGCGGAGGCACTAAGCTGACACCCGCCTCCAGGGCTGCACTCATGCCATGGGGATCCAGAGGTTGCCTGCTCGCTGGGACACCTCTTGTAGCCTGGGCTCACCTGCTAACTGAGCACAGGGAGCCGCAGCAGAGCTGCAGCGCATAGCCGGGTGCCTGCACCTTTCGCAGGTTCCAAGTCACACGGCCTGCTCCCACATGGAATGCACTGCAACCCGCCACCTCAGGCAGATGGGGAGAGCCCAGGATCAGCAATCTGCCCCGTGCTCGCAGAGCCCCTCGCCAGCAACCCCAGGTGGCTCCGCAGCAGGCGGGTCATGCTCTCCCAGGAAGCAGCAGCAGGAGCTGCGAGTACCACGTGTGCTGAGGCCAGAAGTGAGACCTGGCTCTGAGCTGGAAGGCGGCAGCCCTTTCCCTCCACTCGCAGGGCATTGGTCCTGAGACCAAGGTGGCTGGATGGAGTCAGGTCAGTACTGTGCCCACTGCTGCCGAGGAACAAAGAGGCTGGGAAAGCATGGGCGCCAGCCTTTAAACTACACACCCCAGCTTGCCCCCTCGTCTGACCAATAGCTACTCACTACGTCATGCAGGTGAGGAAGCGGACAAGTTTCCCTTCACCTGCATTAATAGCTGGAGGGCTTTTCTAAAAAGTGGATCCCAGTGCTAAAAAGTCTGAGAACTACTGCATTAGGGAATTGTTATTTTCCTAGTTCATTCTTCTATCTTCAAATGTGTGTGTGGGGAGGGGTAGTGAGCTGAGAGAATATGAGTAGCAATCCAACTCCATCTTGTAGCTGTTAATGGTTACTATTTCCATTTGATGAAAACTTTGTGCTTTCTGGCCAAGTTAGGGCATTTTCCATTCATCTGTTTGCATCTTTATTATCCATCTGTCTTTTTCATTTTCTTTAACCTTTTTTCTTTAAACTAGTAACATTTCAACCCGCTGTCTTCCTGGTCCATGTTCACCTGGAAACATCTTTTTCTGTTTGGAAGCAGCCTTTCACATTCACATTCTTTCCCAGTTACTTCCTTCACATACTTTCCCAGCTTCCTTCTCCCAACTAGGTGCTTATCTATGCCAGGAAGCTGGTCTCTCATTGCTTCTGGAGGCAAAAGAAGGATGGTTCCAATTTATATTGTAGAATGTTCAAATTGCAGAGCAAACCCCACATCTAATGTATTGGGAGGAGATAGGGTAACACTTTATACATTCAATGAAGTGAGCTCTATTCTACAGTAAGTTCATTTGTCTTTAAATTGCCAGGACTCTTCATTGTTGTTTGCAGGATTCCAGCCTGACTTTACGGAACAAAAAACCCAGAAAACACCCAAAATAATTCTTAGAAATTTATTACATAATAATAGTAATTATAATAACATAAGAAACATAGATCTCTCTGTGTGTGGGAGGGAGGGTCATATCACAATTTCAGGGGTTGGGAGTTATGACAGCCAACTCCTTCCATACCCTGAAGGAGAAATCTTTTCAGTAAATCCATATAAAAAGAGTAAATTCAAACTGACCTGCTAATTAAAAAAAAATTGAACAAACAAAAGGGACCATGCATGACTGGATGTGACAGATGAACTGTGATGGGTGCCAGTGTATGCCTTTTTACATGCTTGTGTTTATGAGTGGAAAATTAAACCAGAATTTTGTTTCTGTCTTCAAATGGCAATAGCTAAAACAACTCTTTGCCTCAAATAGAGTAGTATTGAAGATTCCATTCCTTGCTTGCTTTAAAGTGTAAAAATATAAACTGATGTTTATGCACACAGATAATGAATGGATTTAATAAAAACTTTAAAAAGATGCAAAACAAAAATCTTGTTCTGATTTTGTACATAAGGTAACAAAAGCCACTGAGAAGCCATGAAAAGAAATCACAGTATCTTCATGCGCAGCCTGGGCTTCCCAGCTACATACCTGGGATTGGTTTTTGGAATGACCCTTGCATAAAATGGCCTGGTCAGGCAGGGCTCTTTTTCCTGCCTTCTCTGTAATGGCTTTTGGGAGTTAAAGGTATTACTTGCTCTTGAGAGCAAGTTTGGACATAATGTGTAGAATAAAGTGAGGAACAGTATCTACATATTAAGAACAATATGCTTTCAGTTAAAAACAAAATGATGAACTAGTTCTGCTGTGATGGGAAAGAAATGGATATTTGCAAAGCCAGAGTGGGGACAAAATGGTTGCTTCCAGTTGAGTAGCCACATGCAGCACAGGTGAAAAATGAAAGATTTCATAACTATGAAAGCAAAGGAGACAGCAAATGAGATGAGTGCTTGATGCAAACTGCTGAAGTGGCACTCAAGTCATGCTCCACTGTATGATGGGGCCGCCCATCTCTGGTGTACAGGGGACTGGTGGTGGGAGATGTCAGCAGCTTGTGGCCTACTCACAGTAGCAGCTGGACAGAGGCTGATACTGGATGAGAGGGGCCCTTTAGGGGCCCTCTACTGCTCTAGTAGAGTTCCTGTTGCATTCTGATGATTCCATGAATCTCTGAAGCCACACTGCTTCATGGTAGAGCTAAAGGTGCCTGTATGCAGTGGGGAAGCTGACATGGCAGAATAAACTTTCTCTCACTTCATCACAAAAGGGGAATTCTGAGGTGTCCCAAGTGGAAACATAGCAGTGTTCTTTTCCCCCAGTCCCTGAAACTGAACTAAATTTGATGCTCTGCCTCAACCAGGCTCTTCTTTAGACAGGCACTGATAGTTACCAGCTCCTTTGGGAATTGGGTGGAGTACAGATTAGCAGTTAAATGAGAGCTTGGAAAGGCAGGTGCTTTTGATGATGTTGGTGATGATGTCATCACAGAGCACACTGGAGTGGTCCAGGTATGGTACAGCTCTGTGCACTCCTCTCAAAAATTAGAGGGAACATTGCTTGATTCCAATGACCAATTCTAGGTCTTTTCATAATGGCAGGTGGAGAGTCTTTAGGTTGGCCCAGTTCTGAAAATTAGTTCTGAACATGCAACAACAATATCTATAACTGTGGTAAAAGAACAAGACTGGAGAATAACAGTTTAATATTTTTTAAAATGCTTTCTGTGTGCCAAGAATGTTGTATGTATCTTAATGTTAACATTACAACAACCCTGTAAGGCAGTGTTACCCAAACTGTGGGTCTCGATCCACCAGTGGGTCATCAGGTAATTTTTGGTGGGTTGCGAAATGTTTTGAAACTTTTTAAAAAGTTGCATGCATTCTTGCCCAGTTTGCAAAAGAAAATCATCAGTTGCTACGAGGTAATCTTCATACTCCCAAAATAAAAAAGTCACATTTACCAATTTTCTCTAGTAATTGGCATGCTATAGATCACATGTGAACACAGTTTCAGCCTTTTGTATGGCCTGGAAGTCCCTGCATATCTTCCTCTCCAGTTCAGCCTTCTGGATACCCTGGAATAAAGGTTTGAGGGAACTATACTTGAGCTCCATTTCTCAGTCAAGCAAATGTCCACACACACACACACGCGTGCGCACACACAGAAACCTCATATAGAAAGTCTCTAGCAGCCTCAGGAGGACTATTATTAACAAATACAATAATCTTTCTAGATCTTTTTCTGTCTAGTTGGTCACAATAGATTGTTGTTTTTAAAAGTGGGTCTCGATGCTATAAAGTTTGGGAAGCACTGCTGTAAGGTATTATTGTCCATATACTGTAGCTGGGGAAGACTGAGGCTGAGGGGAGTGATTTTGCTAAAGTCTGTCTAGTGAGGTGATGTACTTAATCCATAATGCAGAGTTGCAGAATTGTGAAATGAAAGATAGCTTCTAACCTTTACATAAATAAAAAGGTGGCAGAGACTGTGGTGATTCACTTAAGAGAACAATTAAATGAACATGTTTCCTTCAGCTCTATTCAATAAATCTAATTTGGTGTTGTTTTTTTTCTTTACTTACTAGATTAATATAATGCACTTCTGTTAAAGCACTCAGGCAGTATTTGTTTTATAACAATAACATACAACCTTCCAGTGCATTGGAAGACAGTTACAGAAAAGGAACACATTTCAAAAGATTCAGAAAGAGATTCTGTATCAGGTTTCTGTGACATAAGCAGAATTTTCCTTTGTGTCGTGCCTGACTGAGACTTAGCCATGGTGTCCCCATGACTGGGGCCTCAAGACCTCAGACATGCATTACAGGGATCACGCAGTGTTTGCAAACACAGTTATGGCTGCAGCTGCTTAGTGGGATGCAGAGTGGACCCCACACAGGGATGCTCTGTTGGCCTTCCTGACAAGCAGCAGAAATAAGGTTGCGCTGCTCTAAAGCCCTCAAGAGGAGAAAACAAAGCATAAGGGAGGGGGAGGGCTCTTTAGAAAGAGGAGGAAGGCATCCAGCTTTCCGAGTCCCAAAGTGAACTTCCTGCAGACAAGTTATGATCTGCAGTCTTCAAGCCTCCAGCAGCAGGAGGAGGCTGGGTGCAGGCAGGGTCTCTTGGCATTGCCCCTGAAACAGCCGCAGAAGGGGACAGAGACCAAAAGTCCATGACAGCATGAACTTGAAGGAGAGCCTGCATTCAGGAAACGAGCCAGAACTCCAAGAGAACTTACCAACTGCATGGCAGTAAAAAGAACAGCCATTTTAGAGATGCAGCTTCTCCACTGATGTGAGGGGTTCCAGCCTGACTGCAGGTGTGGAGTGCAGAAGCAGAGAAAATGCAGAACATAATAGGTGAGGTTGAAACAGGAGCTCTGGGGTTGGATGAAGCAGCATCAACAATGAAGTTATATATTCCATAAATATGATACTAGGAAGAAGAAAAATGCCAACAGGGTTGTAGTTACTTTGAGGTTGTGCTTTTTTCTTTAAGGACTTTATATAGGGAAATTTCCAGAAAGGCAGCAAAGCACTGCCTCAATGGAACTTCTTGTTTGAGACCACTTCAAGAAACAGATGTTGTCTCTGACTTGGAAGTTAGAAATCCTTGTCAGGTATTATATCTCTCTAAGATGGAAATGAAGCGGACAGACAACTAACTTAACAGAAAAGGTGAAAGTCAATGTGGGGAAGTGGCTGAGTAAGCAATGAGTTGGAGACAACTGATCAGCTTCTGGCCTCTTATACTGTCATTTTGCCCCAGTATTGTGTTATGACAATAAGTTGCACCCTATAGGCCTACTCCCTACTACACAGAGAAGAATATTTTGGATCAGAGAAATACAGAATCTGAGAAAGTAGACATAGTATAGCCAAGAAAAGATTGCTGAAGTGTTTGGTTAGAAGGGACCTGAATAGACAGAATGGAGTGGAAGAGGTTTCTAAAAGAGCGAGGTATATAGTGTCCATTATGGAAACAGCAATATTTCATTAGGTATTATGTGTACACTCTGGAGTTGCAGCTTATGAACATGGAATGCTAAGTTCCAGTAGAGTTTGTGAACAAAGGATCGTTCAAAGTGCCCACACTGGAAGCAGGAAAGCGTGGAATGTGTGAGAATAGGATGCTGGGTAATTGCCATATTAAGGTATCCTAGTGGGCATTCAGTGCCAATTATTGTATAACATGGTGTTCATTGTATGCTTTAGATATGGTGATGTGATCTATGAGTTGTGATATGACATAAGAGAGTATTGTATGATGGTGGAACATGGGTAACAGGACATGATTATGCTTTATCAAAATAGCATTATCTTCTCCAGAATATAATGTTGTCTTGTATGCTCCCTGAGGCATGTGGTGCGCCATTATGAAATAAAGGAAGCTGAATTTGATGGGTCTTTGGCTGGATCCAGCAAGGCTCTTTTTTATGTTAACAAATGTTGCTACAGGTTCCACCACCACCAAAGGTGCAGTTGCCTATGGCTAGACATAAAGACTTCTCAAGGCAACAACACTTGTAGTGCTTCCTCCTGTGCAAGGCCCTGCTCAAATCAGTCTTCCGGAGCAATTCTAGAGAATGGCAAGAAAATGTTTGTTTCAGAAAGTGTAGCAGTGAGAAACAATTTGAATGTATTGATTTTATGCAGTTTTATGAATGGATCTCCCTTTTTGCAATTTTGTTGGTACTTTTTAATGTACCTTGACTCCATCAAGTTTGGAAAAGAGTTAGAAATTGAAAAAATAAGTAAAGAAGGTATATTATAATCCAGTCTGTGGTTTTGAGAACAGACTGCAAGATTTGCAGAGTCGGTCACAGTGTTTGAGGCTGGTGTGCTGGTACTAGCACATGACATATAAGGATCTTAGATGCTGAATGATGCTTGAGGCTGATACTTGGACAGTGGAAAATGATGGGCAAAAGTAGTGCTTATGTTTGATTAAGGAGATGGCATGGATAGTGGGAGACATTATTTGGTGTATGTAATGTGTATAGTATATACAGGTTTGAACCAAGTATGTGGGTTTGAACCAACAATACAAACATGTTTATACTAAGAGGCCTGCAAGAATTATAAATACATTAGGGCAGTAAATATTATTTTTACTTTTTCTCAAACATGCTATTTAAAATCAGTAGTGAAAGTGAAATGTGTAGGTGGCTAGGAACACACAGAAAAACACAAATAACTTCTAAAAACAGTCTAAAATAGAAGAACGGTTCTGTTACTTACTTTTTGCATTTTTGACATGTGACACGGGCAAGTTTGAGATTCAATGATTTACAATAAAGTGGTGAAATTTTGGAACTCCATCACAAACCTTTCTGTTAACTTCTCTTAACTTTCTGCTACTGTAACATCTTAAGCTGAGTAAACTACTAAAAGGATTTCTGAGAAAAACTTCAGATTTACCATTGTCATTAGCTATTAAGACTCAGATGTCTCCTTACCCATCATTTCTGTACAACAATAGCACAATGGTTGCTGGGCAACAGCAATTGCCCCTGGCTTTGATCAGGTGTTTGTGCTCTCAACAACTCTGCTCCACAACAATGTTAAAATAGACGCAAAGCATTTGTCAAGTTTCTTTGGGGCATTTGAGTATTAATAAGACAATGACCCAGGAGTGAGCAACTCTACTTGAATGGCCTATGCCGGGCAAAATTTTATTCCATTTGAGTATTTACAGTTTGCAGTTTCTGGGTTCAGAATTAGACAGCCAAGGGCCTAGCCCCTCAGCCCCTTCCTCCATTTTGACTAAAGGAAGAATTGGAAAAACAGCAGGAACTATTCAAAAGTGAGAATATCCTGGGGGCTGGGATGCAGTGCTTACCTGTATGTCTTTTTCTGTACATGGTCTACCAGTTCTTCACCTGACTAAGCTTGGGAACAGTTGTGATGGTTAGCAAAGATTTCTCTTGCCATCCCTCTGTCACTGGAAGGATGCCTTTGCTGAGAAAATTAGTTTTGAGGCACACAGCTACCTGAATTCCTACACCCTCCTTAAAGAGGAACATTTCCAGCCATCCTTTATGAAAATTCGCAATTTCGGTACAAAGAACTGTATGGGTGGAACAGGGTACAACACAGTAGGATTGAACTGTAAAAAAAATAAACTAATTTCAACATCCATTAGAGAGGCCAGGTCACTTCTGAACTAGGAGATGTATTTTCTGGTCTTGTGTCTAGAGCTAATACTCTTTTTCTTCCAGCATTTTCCTGGGTCCCAGGTAGGGTAGGCAAGAAATCAAAGTGTGAGTGGGCAACACACTTTTGTTACCTCTTTTTTGTAAGGGCCAGAAAAGCTGACAGAGACAGTGGAACTCTCCTCAAGCCCAGCATGCTGGCAAAAGCAGCTCCCTTGTGGCTGTTGCTTTTCTGCAAAGGTTAACCCAGTTAGGAGAGGCCTGCAGGGTTGATTTGTGTCATTCATGCTCAACCAGATGAGAAGGAAGGCCCACACAAAAAGAGGTAACAAATTGTACTGGCTTGGGTCAACAACCCCTTAATTCAGGTTTGCTGCTCTGCAGAACCCCAAATCCCCTCACTACCATTAACTGGAATGAATTAACATAAGGTTTGGCATGGTTCCTACGTGGTTTCTGTGTAAGGAATCCCCCACCCAGAAGTGGCCTTTCTCCATAAAGCAGGGTGGCTCCATTACTGTCTGTGGTCAGGAAGCTGAGAATGTCATGCTCAAAACAGATATGTGGACAGGTATGTGTCACCCTGTGCTACCTTCTCCTGCCTCCACAACAATTTGTAGCTGGGTTCTGCTCCCCTAAGCAGCTAGGGCTTCCATGGCCATCTGAAAGATGAGGCGTTCCCCCCCCCGAAGCTGCCTCTAAAATGGAGGCAAGAGAAGGATCTGTGGGGCCAGGGGAGAGCTCATGGGAGGCTGAGGCCAGGGACTGTTCAGCAGCTCTGACCAGAAGACTTGGTAAGTCACCAAAACCACATGCAGCACTGGGTATGTTTTCATTTTCCAAAATCTTTACCATTGAGAGATCTGAAAGGTGCTTTCAAAAGACTCCTCTTTTTCCACATTCATTCATTCAGTAACTAAAAACTCTCACAAAAGTCACGTGAAGAAGCAGCCAGGACCCTCCCCCTCAAGTAAGATACAGCTTTAGTAAACCAGAAAACAAGGTGGTTATAGATAGATATTTTTCTCTTTTCAAATATATAGCTGATTAAAAGATGCAAAAATGAGTGACTCGGATGGAGTGGGCAGGATCCTGGTGTTGGCATTCTCTTGTTTGGATCACCAGCAGATCTACAGAAATACACAGATTATAGCAACTCCTTCAATGTGTTCATGACCCCAGAGAAAACCTCCCCCGCCCATGAATGTTGGCAAAGCAGAAGCTGTTGGATTCTCCACTTGCCTCCCCCCTCACCCAATCCCCCAAACATGCATCCATGCGACTTCAGTTCCCCTCTCACCAGGGCAGGAACAGTCTTCCAAAAGGCAGGTCCTTCACTTAGAGTGCAGGGGGTCTCTCTTTCTCTCTCTCATCCTCACCCTGGGTACATCAAGGTTCTGGTTTTCCTGGCAATGGGGCAATCCTCTTGGGGCAGGACATGGAGGAACTGGCCCGCATGAATATTAAGGTGGAAAGACAGGCCTGCTACCTAGACTTTCACTAAGGTTTGCTCATCAGTCCACATCAAGCGAAGCACCAATGCCAGTATTGCTATACCTGCACCCTCTCTTAGGAGACTGCACAGCCTGAGCTGGCTTTGTCCTACTTAGTTTCAAATAACCCCTGAATCAACAGCCTGATGGATCAGTGAAGCAGTTTAGACCAGCCCACAGCTATTTGCTGGATATACACCTGGTGGGCTTCTTGGTTCTTGAGGCTGGATTCAGTTCCTTTCCAAAGATGCTGCCAGTCAGCACTTGAACCTTTGAAAGGATATTCATCCAGCTCAAGTACCTTTACACCCCAGAGCCCAGTACAAACATTCTTAATTATATGTTCTGTTGGGACATAAACAACCCTCTCCAGTTCACTATAGCACAACCCCAGTCTAGGCTATTCCTGCCCTGAACGTGCCTCAATTCCACTAACCATTCCTCCTTCTCCTGACCACCTGCCTGTATCTGAGTTTCTGAGTTTGACATATTGGAGGGCTGTTCTTAAATCAGGGAGGATCTCATCCTTCTCCCAGAGCCACCTGTCCTGCAGTGGCTCTCTGGAGGAACAGCACATCATGATAGATGGGTCAGGTTTCCTGGAAGAAACAGAGGAGGGAAGAGTTCCTACAACATTTCTGTTCCCCGAGGCAATGTTGCTCCAGGACAGGAGACATGGCCAGGTGTAGGTGTGAGAGAGAGAAAGAGAGAGCATGTTCTTGCCATCTCCCCACCCTTCAGTGCAATGTTTCAAATAGAAAGAACTTCCAATTGGTTCCTGTTTTCTAGGGCTCCCAGAAATGCCCCCACGTTCTAGTGAGTTGGCCATGGAAGAACCCAGCACTGCCTGTGATGGTCAGCTGTCTATCAGCTGTTTGAGTGCCCGCTCAATGTTCATGCGGTGTCCGACCCTCGTCACTCCCAGCTCCACAAAATCCTCCTTGGTCAGAGCTGGCAGATGGGTGCCCTCAATCTCGTGGTCCTCAAATTTGTCTCGGTGCTCCACCAGGTTAATGCTTTCCAACCAGTCCCCAACATCATACTTGTTCCAGAGCTGCAGGGGCTTCTGCATGAAGGGCCGAGATGGGTGGAGAGTATGCAGGGGGGGGGCCTGGGTAGGGGAGGGTGATGGAGAGCGGCTCCGGGCAGGAATACTCCTCACCACAAAACGCACCTCCTTGGGTTCGTGTGCAATGGAAAGGCTGGAAGATTTGAGAATGGTGGGTGGGGTCAGCCCATAGGGACGCATGGTGCTCAGTGAGTCTGTCCTATCCAGAGCAGGCTTTACCGGGCTGGGGCTACGGCGGGTCACAGGGTAGCGGCTGCCAGGACGTACGGTGTAGGTAGTGCCAGAGCTGCGCTGGGATATGGTGTTCAGTTCTCCTAAACTACTGAAAAGTCTGTGGAGAGATTGAGAGAGAGAGAGAGAGAGAGAGAGAGAGAGAGAGAGAGAGAGAGAGAGAGAGAGGGAGGGAGGGAGGGAGCAAAAGCAGTGGTGAGAAAAGTTCCCAAATACACAAACACAAACAGACAGCCTACATAGGAGAACAGGCTAGGCTGGGTCTGCAGAGACTGCAAGGGATGCAGGCTCCCACCCTGAAGCTGCCAGTTCCATGAAGAAGCAACAAGCAGCAACGGCTCAACCTCTCCTCCACTACCACAGAGAGCCCTTCCAAGTGTTTTGCCTCAATGTGCACATGGACCACATGTCCATTAAGTCACCAACCTCTTCTAGTGGGCTCTTAGGTGATCCCTTCAGACAACACATTCAGCATCCTCTCTGAAATTAAGAATCTCCAACATCTACAGAATGCAAGTCTATTTTGACTGCGTCACCAGGAGCTACAAATAGCCTGGGACACCTCAGAGAGCAAGGTTTCTTGCAGGAGGTGAGTCTTCACAGTACAATATGAGGTGAGACAAAAGCCCCGTCTTTGGTGTCACACATGGGGGGATTTTCACTGATTTCTCCTTCAGTTTCCACTCTGTTGGGACAGCAGAGTGAGCTGTGTTCATGTGTGGCAAAAACAAAAAACAAACAAAACAAAACAATCATGAAAATTATATCCACAATTCCTTTATGGCTGTCACACTGTCTGCTTTCTCAATTCAGAATGGACCAGGTGCCATCAGGCTAGTGTTTTGTTGTCAACAGTGTACATGTGGGTCACTAGGCTATCAGCTGCTAGACAACCGCTTTCATTCCTCCACCAATTTTAAACATTTTAAGTTTTTATGATCAGCATGATCAGCAAACCACCTGACTGGGGAAGGAAGCCATCTGCTGTGCTGTAAAGAAAATGAGTAGGTATTTGTTGAAGGCAGTCAACAGAGAGGGAAGGAGAGACTTGAAAGACTTCTTGCCCAGGCCACTAGCAGACAGCATGCTTCCCAGTTGCCCAGACAACCTTTCATCTGAGACTGAACTCATCGCTTCCCAAGGTCACTGTCGTGCATATTCTCAGAATCAGTGCACCCACCTGACATGCATTCATGCAGCTCAAAGCAAGACCTGGGCATCTCAGCAATATGATTATGCTTACTTTCCATGGGAAGGTAAAACACCAGGCTGCTTCTGGTCACAAGGGTAACTTGTGCCAAGTACATCACTTACACTTCCTTTCCTACTGCTACATATCTGAATGACTCCCCTGCTTATATTATTGGCCCCCAAATTCTGCTGGTGTGACTGGTATTCCTATGAACCAGGAAGCAGGGATGTGCCCCTTGACAGACACACAAGTGAAGAATCTCTGCACAACTGTGCCCTAAGGTTCTCTCCCACCTGAACTGAGATTCACCTGAACAGAGATCCTGTATGATCTCTGAAGATTAACATGAAAATGAAACAGAAGTGAGCGTGGATAGGGAGAAGGGGCTTGACGAGTTGGGAGTTCAAGATCTGTGGCTGCTGGACTTTTCCAGAGCAGAGGCCCAACAGTGGTGGCAGCAGCAGAGACCTGGCCAAAAATAGCATCTCTCAGGAAAGTGGGGACCTTTACTGGTGAAGAGACTGGCTGAGGCTTGAGAACTTTTCCAGCTCTGGAACTTATGGCTGACCACTTAGTCAGAACATGCCTCAGTGCAAGTGAGAGAGACAAAACACAAGGAAAAATCAGAGGGAGTTGAAGGCCAAAGCAGATGCTCTAAAGCACTTTGAAGTGGAGGTAGATGAGAAGCAGGTTTGAGTGGAGTGGAGGTAGATGAGAAGCAGGATCTCCATGCAGATTGCTCACAATGAAACCCCATCAGGTGGGATCTAGCTGCAGTGTGGTTGAGCTGGAAAAGGAGACCAGTTGGCTGCTCCAGTTCTTGCCACTGACAAAGAAGGGGGCCTGGGAAGTAACCTCCATAAGGCAGTTGGTGGCAGCTGAGGGTGCCAGGGCCATGCAGTATTGCAGCCACAGCAACAAAGAACATGCAAGAAGGTCAGAGAGAGAGAGAGAGAGGGAGAGAGAGAGAGAGAGAGAGAGAGAGCACCTATGCCAAGACCTCACAACTGCTACACTCTGGATCCGCTCCTAAATGGACCATTGGTATGCAGAGACTTACAGTATGTGCAATGTCTGTTGAACAGTGACTTGCTGGGCAGGATGGTCTTTCTTTTGAGGAGTCCTTCACATGGTAAGATTCTTGTTCAGTGCCTAAAGAGGATCTGTTTTCCCACTCATCTCACTGTACACTGAATAGCACCAGGTGAAGAATGACACATTTCCCTATGCAGTTTGCTTCAGTGCACACTGGACCTGCCATGGGCTAAGAGCCCATTCAGATTTGGCCCTCAAGCAGGAAGCATCTGAGCTGGCAGTCAGGTTTATGCTCTGGGTCTTGGTCAGCTGGCAGACTCGGAAGTGACTCTGGTGACAGCCGAAGAGACAGCAGGTGGTGTGGCCAATTTCCTTGAGGCTTCTGGAATAATTTTTGACACAATCCTTTATAATCTCCTTGTGTTCAGAAGCAGGAATAACACCAACCAACATAAAAACTATTAAAAGGTTACTGTGAGGACAAACAAAATGGTAAAGCACTTTGCACAGTTTAAGTGGTTTGTGATTCACAATAATCACTTCCAGTCTGCCTGCCCAAAGTGTCCCCTATTCCAGCTTCAGTGATAAGAGAAAGGATGGGGATGGCTTGGCCCAGCTCCTCCTCCATGATCTGTGTGTCTAAGTATGTGGCACAGAATAAAGAGGCCCCAGTCCAAAGTGGTGGGATGTGTCATGGCCATAAATGACATGGCTGGTAGAGCGAAGAGTTGTGTCTTGCCAGTCCTTCTTATTGATTGAATTGTTACAAAATGTGAAAGGGATGGTAGAAGTTTATGGTACACATAAGTCAATGAAAACTGGGCCCAAAATATAGTCCTCTACACCAGAACCCTGCATTTTTAAGCATGATTACAGTTCCAACTCATGCAATGGCAAGAGAACTGGAAAAGCCATAAAAGAGCTCAGAGGGGAAGGGAGGTCCTTTTTGAAGCATGTCTTCTGGAGCTCAGTAAGGACACATACTTGAGCTTCATTTAGATAGGAAAACATCATTCTCAGTATGACCAGAGTTTGTCAAACCTAGGTGGGCTGATACAATCCTCAGACTGTTCCCCTCTAAGCAAAATCTCTCCCAGTTTGCTTTCTTGAGACAGAAATTCAAAGTGCATGATTATTTAAAGTGCCTAAATAAAGCACTTCAGAAAGTCTCACTAATGTTAGTGGAAAGACTTTGAACATGTACTTAAGCTTCCTATTGAAACATAAATGGATAAGAACTCAAAAGGCTTTGATATGCAACAAATTCCATTCTGGTGACTTGACACAGGAGACTGTTCTTGCATTAAATATTTGAGACACACTCCTTGCAATAGAAATGGAGACAGTTAAGGTTTCAGTGATGATAAAGTAGTTTTATTTGATAAAAAGTAGTTTTTCCAAAGTTTAGGATCACTCAAAAGTGTGGGTGGATCAGCTATAAATATGCTTTTTCTTCTGACCTGAATGCATCAGCCAGAGAATGGGCAAAACCGAGAGCTGCTGGGTGGCTGAGTCTCCAGTGCCTGGTTCAGACACCATGTTTGAAGAAGCTGACATTTTGTGTAGAAAGAGATGAGAACATGGCAAGGGGACCTGCTGTGAACAGAGTCCAGTTAGTGGAAAATGACAGGAAAGCTGTGACTTACAATCCCATTGTGCCTGCAGTATGGGGCACTCTGTGAATGCACAAAAGAGAAATGACATATTAATGTGGATGCTGCCGCTGCCTGCTCAATACATGATTGGGTCATTCCTCTTCTGCATAGTCTTATAATGCCTCATTTTTCAAACAGTCAAAGCATTAACTATGGAAACAGTATACTTTGTAACAATGTTAAGTTTTCCCACTTCAACCAAGAAGTGAGAGATGCAAATGTTACGCTTTAGGATCATCAGCCATGCTGATATATTTATCCCTACCAGTTCCTTTTCTGCATCAGCTGTAAGGGCAAAAGCCTCTCTTCTTATAGGACTTCCATGTCAATGGAAGTTGGGAATGTCAAGAAATGCTCCTGCCATACAACTGGTGGTGCAAGGACAATGGCCATGTTTAGATGGAAGCAAGGAATGGCACACAAGAAGCTGCAGTACTAAAACACTGAGCTCACATTCACCCCTACCCAAAGCACTGGCCATGGTATCTGCATAATGGATGGAGCTGCAGGGCAGACAAAACATGGTTTCAAGATCACGCATGACAATGAAGCTGACATCTGTGGACCGAAAGTTCACATTCACAGTTGCATGAGAATTCAAACATGGAAGCATCACTGGATGGCATGTAGAGGGAAGGGCAAAGTGGGTCCTGTTGTTGCCCACTAGGGACAAATGTTGGGGCAAAGGGAGGTACAGGTGCCTCCTGCAGAGCTATGAAGCTTATTTCCACTGTGGAAACAAAAGACCAGCAATCCCTGGATTTAAGATATTTCTTCTGAATTGTTAATGATCAGGGAATGCTATTCTTGCATGCATCCATTATCGGGACTGCAGAGAGCAGACCTGACCAAGGTATAGTCTTCTGCCTGACTCTCCTAGCTATTTAACTCTTGGAACAGCAAGCCTGCCATATGCTCAGGTTTATGTGCCAGGTTCATTGCAATGGCTCCATGGAACATGACAAGGAAGGCAGAAGCTCCAGGGCCACCACTGGTTAGTCTTGCTATCTGGTACAATTATGTCAGCATGAAAAAGAGAGACTAGCTGCAGCACCAGGAGTCCTTGGGAACTCCCTACCACAGTATGTGGCTTTAGGGTACGGATATTGGGATAGCCATACTGAGAAAAAACAGACACACACACGTTAGAAAACAGATGTAGCAACGGCACACCTGGACTCCATACTGTGACATGTGCTCGCACACCCTGACTTGTGGGGAATGTGCTAGAGAGAAAGGTCTAATTGGTTGCCTCCTGGATCTACAAATGGATTCTAGGTGAACAGAAGCCCCTTATGCCAGTTCCTGAAGAAACATCAGGAACAGCATCAAAATCCCACATGAGTTCAGACTCCTAGCACTGTCCCTAGGCCCGTGCAGTTAAAGAAAAGAGGATATTTCTTTGGGTCAAATGGCCCTAGGGTTGTTCCATAGTCATGAGGCAAGAGCTAGAGTTTGCATGGAGCACTTGAGAATTCTCCAAAGCACACACACTCCACCAGGTGGCACAGAACTAGCTGCCTGCTACTTCCCAGGACTCCAATGTTAGAGAAATTATGACTTCACCTGCAACAACTGCTGTCCTTAGGCTGAAATGGTTCCTATATATGAGATCTGGGAACAGGCAAGGTACTCATTTGTTGTATGCTTTTCCCAGAAAGGAAGAACTTGGACAGTTGCCCCCACATAGCTTAAGTTCCATTTAGCTTCAGCAGTGTGATTCCTAGACCACACTGTATATCCCTCAGAAGGCAGACTGGAGCTTCCTCCAGCGACGGAGTGGCACAAAATATCAACAGACAGGGGGACAGGCATGCTAGGGGGTGCAGAGGGGCAGGAAGGTGACAGATTCACACTGCACAGCAAGCACTGGCCTCCTCCTCCCCATGGTCCTCAATTCAGCCCCCCTTGCAGACATAGTAACAGCTCAGTAAAGACACAGGAACAAACAGAAAACATGGGGTTGCTATGAGATGAGAACATGCTCACTTACACAACTCGCCCACCCTCCTGAGGCGGTTCTAGACAGAGCAGCGAAGACATGCAGATGGGAGAGCAGGAAGAGAGGCAATGAGAGAAATGTTAGCATCAGTTCAAGGTGCCAGGAACAACACCAAGAAGAATGAATAGACTTTGTCACAAACCAGTCTGGAGCCACTGCAGCTCCCGGAAGCCACTGCTTGGCCAGAAACATGATCGGAAACGGGAGGGCTGGCAGAGCTTTCTGAACAAGGGAGTTGGGTGCCCCTCAGTTGCAGCAGCAGCAGGGTGGATGCCTTCAGCCACAAGAAAGTTGGAGGAAGACTGGTCAGCTGTTGTGACAAGGAGGAGAGCCCCGATATCCCACCATCAGTGCGGCTGTTCACCTGCTCACGTGTGCTCGTCCACCACAGACACACTCCTTGGTCTCCAGTGACACAAGTTGGAGAGGGAGCTGTTCTGCCTGGGGTGGTGGATGAATGACCAAGCAGGGCTGAGGAGTCAAGATGCTCAAGGGATCCAGGTCACTGGCTCCAAAGGGTTCTGGGAAGCAGCTCAGTCCTGGCCAGTTCAGAATTCATTGAGTCACATTCCTGATCTGCTAGAGGAAATGGGACACTCATAACTGCATGCAGCCAACAGCCAAAGCCTGAGAGAAAGCAATGGTGAGTTTTCAGGTGCTCAAGGTTGGAGAGGCAGGCAACGGGGAGGCTCAGTGGGGAAATGGGGGAAGAGGGCACAGAAACACACACACACACACACACAGAGAGAGAGAGAGAGAGAGAGAGAGAGAGAGAGAGAGAGAGAGAGAGAGAGAGAGATGGAAAATGGGATCAGGAGGAATGAGTGTGATGCATAGTACTTGTTTTACCCAGACACATGCAAATGGGCTAGGTTGCTTATTTATGTATGCAGAGTCAGAGCTGTCCTGAAGACCAGAGATGTCAATATGCCCAAGAGAGTATGCTTTGGGAAAGCACAGTGGACTGGAGGCTGTTCCTGCTCACTTGGGGACAGCAACAGATTCTGCAAAACTGGAGGGGCCCTCAACAAGTCAGCCAAGGTAGTGACACTCCCATTCCATTTCACTGCCCCTGAACTCGGGTATCTGCAAATCAATCCAGCACTACAGCAACAGGCTCTCCCCAATGCTTTGCCAATACTTCCCCAGGCTTGCTACAAATTTCCCACTGGATGTGTCTTAGGTTTGCATCTTCCCTTTTTTGCAGCTGCATCACAGAACAGGGCAGTGTATACTTTACAATGAAAACAAAAAATTTTCAAAATTCTGTGCTAAAAGAACCTAAGTCAGAAACAAGACAAGCTGAGTTTTGAAACCTGTGTACCATCTGTTGCTGCCAACAGAATGAAAGTTCTTATTCTGCATCATTTATTCAGCTGTTCTTATTATTTTGGGGGGGAAATTTTTTTTGCCCTATTCTTTATAGATCAGTGAAGCTCCAGCTCTAACCCCATAAATCTTTAACTTGTCTGGTTTCTCTACATGACACCACATATTCTTAGAGTGGTCCAGCCTTGCTTTCGACAGTAAAAGCCTGTAAGAAGTGGGAGGAGAATCCAAAGTAAAGTCCCTCCCCCCCCAGAGTATGCATTCTAGTGTTGGAGGGGGGTAGGCATCAGTGCCCTTTCCTAAACAGGAAATAGTTTTAAATGTTTTTGAAAACAGGAGGGCACTGCAGGAAGAGGGGACTTCTCATTCCTTTCCCACACACACCCTGCAGTGGACAACCCTTTGGAACCAGCTCTAAATTGCACTGATCATTGGGCACGAGTGGGTGTTGCTTGTGGCCAGTGCAATTGCAGGGACTGCTGAAGAGGTGTCCCTGGAGGAGAAAAGCAGCACTCTGCTGTGCCACTGGAGAGTTCTTGCCTGTCACCACACCACCAGACACTCCCGCAAAACCCTTGCTGCTGCTTCTTGTTGACGAGTCTCCAGGTGCTCCCAGAAGCTGCTCTTCTCCAAGTCCCTGTCAGCCCACTTGACACTGCTCCAGCTGTGGAGGCCATCTGAGGCAGCTGGCATCATTTCTCCTTCTCAACTTACAAAATTCCCTAACCCGATGATGACTTTTAGTGAAGGATTCCAGGCACTGCCTGGACACCTGACTAGTACATAGCAAGCAAGAACAATGAACTAACTCTCTTGCTCATGGTCATCAGGTATTTGCATTTGCCTAGAGGTTAGGAACACACTTGCAGTGGTTCCCAATGCACCTTCCAGCCCATATCTAGCTTTCCCTATTTTTGAGGTAGAAAAGGAAAACTTCTTGGCCTGCTTCTGGTTTGTCTTCCTTGACCAGAAAGAAGGATAGAAAGACCAGATAGAAGGAAGGCACAGTATCTGGAGGCAGAGCAACTCCTCTGCATACTCCTTCCATCAAGCTTTACGGCAGAAGGGGACGACTGAGTGAGGCGCATACCGTGAAGGACTCCAGCAGCAAACAAGCACTCAGCTAGAAAATGGAAGGCAAGACTACAGTAGTGGTGACATGTAACATGTGTGCTATGTTTGTCTTTTTCCCTGCAGACCCTGAGGACTTCACTTGCAGCAAGTTGCCCTGTGGGAAAAGAAGGTGGGAAGACTAGAGAAAGAAGTATCCATCCTTTGCCAGATCAAGATATTTGAAGAGGTCCTGGACACAACACACAGAGAACTTTTCCAAAGGCAACCAACAGAGAATACCACTAGGAACAATAAGACCTCACAGCGGAAGACTGCATAGAAGCGAGTGACTGTCAGGAGAAGTCAGAAGGCATTCTGAACCACTGGACCTACACAACTGATTCCAGTGTCTCTCAAATGCTAGCACGTCTGAAGACCGCCTCCCCTGCAGACACCACCAGTTGACAGAACCAGACAGTGTGGGGGAATCTCAACCTGAGAAGAGACAGCAGAGGAAGGTGGTTGTCGTTGGGGATTCCATACTAAGGGATGTTGCAGCTGCTGTGTGCTGACCTGACCCACTTTTTTGTGGAGTGTGCTGTCTCCTTGGTCCAGGATACAGGATGTAATGGAGAGATTACAGAGTCTGGTCAAATCCATGGACTGCTATCCCTTCTTGCTCATCCATGTAGGAAAGAATGATATTGCCGGACACAGTTATAAGCAGATCATTTTAGACTACGAGGCTCTGGGCAAAAGACTTGGAGGCCCAGGTGGTATTCTCATCTGTTTTTTCAGTAACAGGCAGAGTACTTTGGAGGGAGAATAAAATACTCCTAGTGAACAACTGGCTATGTGGATGATGTTGTCAGGAGGGATATGGCTTCTGGGACCATAGGCTGTGCTTCCTGGATGAGATATTGTTGGCTTGAGATGGACTGCACCTCATAAGGAGGCGGAAAAATGTTTTCAGTGGAAGCAAGGCAAATCTGATCAGGAGGGCTTTCAAGCAAATGAAGAGGGAGTTGGTGACATTAGCCAGAAGTTTATTTCACAGTAAGTGCTCCAGATGGGAATCTTCAGGACACCGTTGTAATTAGGGAATTGTTGGAAAGGCCCAGACTAACTAAAGAAGGGGAAGGGACATTGTATCCTAACCTGCAGAAGTTATGTTGTATATATATAAATGCTAGGAGTATGGGAAAAAAAACAGAATGAGTTTGAATTTCTAACAAATGAAGGTGAATTTGACTTGACAGGAATAACCAAAACCTGGTGGAACAGATGTGGTAAAAAACGGGGATGGCATTATAAGTCATATATTTATACCCCACTCAGAAATCCAATAAAATGACCCAGGTACCCCCATGGAGAGCATCAGGATGAACATGGGGATGGGGAAGCAACAAACACAACACTGTGGTGGGTGTCTACTACAGACTGCCAGGCCAAGGGGAGGAGATGGATGATGTTTTCTTGAAGCAACTGACAGACATTGCAAGGAAACATGAGGTAGTTGTAATGGTGCAACTTCAACTATCCAGATATCCCTTGGGAGACTAATTTGGTTAAACATGTGACCACCAATAAATTCCTGTTGTGCCTGGAGGCATAACTTCATCTTCCAGAAAGTGGAGGAAGGAACAAGGGGAAGGGTCATCCTGCATATGATCTAAACCAATAAGGAGGAATTGATAAGGTCAAAGTTGTAGGAACCTTAGAGGAAAGTTATCACAAACTGCTGGAATTCTCAATATTATGGGAAAGAACAGAAATATGCAGTGAAATCTGTACAGTGGATTTCAGGAAGTCTGATTTTAACCAGCTCAGATAAATGATAGGTAGAATCCCACAGGTTGATGAACTAATGGGAAAAGGGGTTCAAGATGCATAGGAATTCCTTAAGAAGTAGCTTGTACAGAAGCAATTAGGAACAATCCTTATGAAAAAGAAAAGTGGAAGGCACCTCAAAAACCAGGATAGAAAGAAAGAGAAATGAGAGGAAATGAGTCCAAAGAAAGAGAAATGAGAGGGTGGAATTGCTCCTGGATAAGGATGGCCAATTGGTGTCTGGAGACAAAGAGAAGGCAGAGCTGCTCAACTCCTACTTCTCTCAGAAGGAAGATTGGGCAGATGTTTCTTGGCTGATGGGGAGATATTACACTCCCACAGAGGAAAAGAAAACCTGGTTGGCACAGGACTGCAGATTTGGATTGACAAAGAATTAGTTAGAAATCACTTAACTGGCCTAAATGAATTCAAGTTATTTGGACAGGGTGAACTGCATTCCAGGAACTTGTAGATGTACTGAACAATAAAGGAACTTGCAGATGTAATTACAGAGTCTCTGTCAATTATCTTTGGGAGATCCTGGAGGATGGGAGTGGGGGTGCTACTAGACTGAAAGCAGGTTAATGTGGTCCCAATCTTTATAAAGGGGAAAAAACATGTCCTAGGAAATTACAGACCTGTCAGTCTGACATTAGTACTGGAGAAGATATTAGAACAAATTATAAAACACAGTCTACACACATCTAGAGAACTCAGTGATGAAAAGAATGCAGCATGAATTTGTCAAAAATAAATCTTGTTAGACACATCTCATCCCTTTTCTCAATTGGGTTAGGAATGCTGGGATGTAATCTATCTTGACTTCAGTAAAGCATTTAACAAGGTTCCACATTTCATCCTAATCAGCAAGTTGGTAAAATATGGGTTAGATGATATAATCGTTAGGTGGGTTCACAACTAGTTGGAAAGCAGAACACAAATGGTGTTTGTCAATGGCTTCGCATCAACCTGGAAGACAGTTTTGAGTGCGGTGCTCCAGGGTTCTGTCTTGAGCCCAGTTCTCTTTCACACCTTCATCAATGACTTGGATAAAGGAATACAAGGGGGCCTCATCAAATCTGTGGATGACAACAAGCTGGGAGGAGTAGCAAACACAACAGAAGTCAGGAAAAACCTTCAGAAACTCCTAGATAAAATGGAATACTGAGCTGAAATGAATAAGATGATTCAACACAGACAAATGCAAGGTTCTGAACTTGGGCAAAAATACAGGCATCCCCTGCTTTCTGACAGTTTGTTTTTTGATTATCTGTTCTTGCGACTCTTTTCAAATATACCCGGAAGTTGATGTATTTGAGTGGAAGCTCTGTTCTTTCAACAAACAGTATTTCATCATCTTTGCATGACTGACCACATGATGGTGCTGTTTCTCCCTTAATCAACTTAGCGCCATCTTTTCAATCAGTAAACTGTCAGCATTTTGCTTATTGTACGTTATAAAGCTCATACTGTGCATTTAAATGTGTGAGCAGAGAGTAAGATTTGCGCTTGTGCTTAAATTTGTGACAATACTGTACTGATAACAGCAGCTGAGCATTATTGCAAAGTGAAAAGGAGCCATAAGGTGCTCAACTTACAGGAAAAGATAGACCTGATTAAACCGAATGAGAAAAGCATGAGTAATATAATATTGCTCTAAGCACAAGCATTATCCAGGCTAAAGCCCTAAGTTTAATTCAATGAAGGCTGAAAGAGGAGAGACATCTACAGTAGAATCATCTGAGGCTAGCAAAGGCTGGTTTAATATATTTAAGGCAAGGTTCACTTTGCCTATAAAATTAAAAATTAAATGAGAAATTAAATGAGTTCTTTGCATCTGTCTTCATGGCAGAAGACCTCGGGCAAATACCGCTGCCCGAACGGCCGCTCCTGAGGAATTAAGTCAGATAGAGGTTGAAAGAGAAGATGTTTCAGACCTCACTGATAAATTAAAGATCAATAAGTCACCGGGACCTGATGGCATCCACCCAAGAGTTACCTATTAAAGAATGAAGTTACTGATCTCTTGACTAAGATATGCAACTTGTCCCTCAAAACGCCCATAGTGCCAGAGGATTGGAGGATAGCAAATGCCGTACCATTCTTTAAAAATGGAAAGAGGGAGGACCCGGGAAACTATAGGCCGGTCAGCCTAACATCTATACCGGGTAAGATGGTGGAATGCCTAATCAAAGATAGAATCTCAAAACACATAGACGAACAGGCCTTGCTGAGGGAGAACCAGCATGGCTTCTGTAAGGGTAAGTCTTGCCTCACAAATCTTTGAAAAGGTCAACAGGCATGTGGATGCGGGTGAACCTGTGGACATTATATATCTGGACTTTCAGAAGGCGTTTGACACGGTCCCTCACCAAAGGCTACTGAAAAAACTCCACAGTCAGGGAATTAGAGGACAGGTCCTCTCCTGGATTGAGAACTGGTAGAAGACCAGCAAACAGAGAGTGGGTGTCAATGGGTAATTTTCACAATGGAGAGAGGTGAAAAGTGGTGTGCCCCAAAGATCTGTCCTGGGACCGGTGCTTTTCAAGCTCTTCATAAATGACCTGCAGACAGGGGTGAGCAGTGAGGTGGCTACGTTTGCAGAAGACACCAAACTTTTCCGAGTGGTGAAGACCAGAAGTGATTGTGAGGAGCTCCAGAAGGATCTCAACAAACTGGCAAAATGGGCAGCAAAATGGCAGGTGTGTTTCAATGTAATTAACATTAATTAACAGTATTTATATACTGTTATGTAAGTAAGTGTAAAGTCATGCACACTGAGGCAAAAACTCAAAACTTCACATATAGGATAATGGGTTCTGAGCTGTTTGTGACAGATCAGGAGAGAGATCTTGGGGTGGTAGTGGACAGGTCGATAAAAGTGTCGACCCAATATGCAGCAGCAGTAAAGAAGGCCAATTCTATGGTTGGGATCATTAGAAAAGGTGTTGAGAACAAAACGGCTAATATTATAATGCCATTGTATAAATCGATGGTAAGGCCACACTTAGAGTATTGTGTCCAGTTCTGGTCGTCACATCTCAAAAAGGACATAGTGGAAATGGAAAAGGTGCAAAAGAGAGCAACTAAGATGATTACTGGGCTGGGGCACCTTCCTTATGAGGAAAGGCTACGGCGTTTGGGCTTCTTCAGCCTAGAAAAGAGACACCTGAGGGGGGACATGATTGAGACATACAAAATTATGAACGGGAAGGATAAAGTGGATAGCGAGATGCTCTTTACACTCTCACGTAATACCAGAACCAGGGGATATCCACTACAATTGAGTGTTGGGCGGGTTAGGACAGACAAAAGATAATATTTCTTTACTCAGTGTGTCGTCAGTCTGTGGAACTCCTTGCTGCAGAATGTGGTTATGGCATCTGGCCTGGATACCTTTAAAAGGGGATTGGACAAGTTTCTGGAGGAAAAATCCATTACGGGGTACAAGCCATGATGTGTATGCGCAACCTCCTGATTTTAGAAATGGGCTATGTCACAATGCCAGATGCAAGGGAGGGCACCAAGATGAGGTCTCGTTAGCTGGTGTGCTCCCTGGGGCATTTGGTGGGCCGCTGTGAGATACAGGAAGCTGGACTAGATGAGCCTATGGCCTGATCCAGTGGGGCTGTTCTTATGTTCATAATATAAAAGTAAAGGGAGAAGCAGCCAGTGCAGATACTATGGTTGCAGAAATATATTCCGTGGAGCTTGAAAAAATTATAAATGACGGTTGCTATACACAAGCAACAGATTTTCAATGTAGATGTAACAGTCCTATATTGGAAAAAAACACCAGCTAGAACTTTTATTATAAAAGAAATGCATGCCTAGATTAAAAACTGCAAAAGACCAACTTACATTGTTGCTAGGGACTAATGCAGCCGGCAACTGCAAGTTAAAGAATTCAAGGGTCCTTAAACACTATTTAAAGTCTAGCTTTCTAGTTTATTACAAGAGTAATCAAAAGCCTGGATGACTGTTGATTTATTGACAACTTGGTTCTCAGATTATTTCAAGCCTACAGTTGAGTCTTATTGCAAGGTAAAAAAATTCCCTTTAAGATTCTGCTGCTTCTTGATAATACTTCAAGCCAACCTAGAGCTCTGACTAAGTCCTTCAGGTTGCCTTCCTGCCTGCAAACACAACCTCATTGCTGCAGCCAATGAACGAAGGAGTGATTTCAGCATTTAAATCTTATCGTCTAAGGAGGACTTTTGTATATAGCTACATTAGATGATGATCTTTTTGAGAGATCAAAGCAAAATAAATTAAAAGCTTTCTGAAAAGGCTTCACTATTTTGGTTGGCATTAAAACAGAGATGCATGGGAGGAAACTAAAGCAACAACTCTGAAAGGTGTTTGGCAGAAACTTATTCCCACTCATGGATAGTTTTGGAGGTTGTGAGTGGAAGACATCACTTTAGATGTTATTGACATGGTAAGGAATTAGAATTGGAAATCCAGCCTGAAGATGTTGCTGAATTGCTGGAGTCACATTATGATCTGACTGATGAGGATCACCTGTTACCTGGAGAATAGAAGGCTGTTAAGAGAACAGGAAGCCCTTCTTGGTGATACTGCTCAACCTAGATGACTAAAGGAATGAAAGAAGGAACTGCCAAAATACAGGACGCAATCGCATTTTGGGAAAGGGTTTATTCCAATTTTGAAAGAAGTTCAAAAGTAAATTAAGGCATACAAAACCAAATAGCCTGTTATTTCTTAGAGAAAGATGAAGAATGTCAATGCAGCAAACTTCATTGCTTTTCTATTTCAATATGGCACATACAGAGTCATCACCAGTCACCCTAGCCTTTCAGATTCAGAGCCATCAACACCAATATCAATATCTATAAAATCTCCATCAAAATCCTCTTCTGCAAAAATGATGAGATTATTTGAAGCATTTGATGGTGAAGCCCAATTATTTCCTTCTGACTTTCATTATTTGAAAATAGCATATATTCATTGCCCACGTGTACCTTTGTTCATTTTAGTATACTTTTGTATGTATTTTGGCTGTGTTAATAAATATGTGGTATTTAGGTTTTCGCAAATTATATTTATGTTTTTTGGGCGGCCATTTTGCATTTGCAAGTTTTAAAAGACTGGGTTCTGTTTTTCAACCATTTTCACTTTTGGACAGTGCTCCAATCCCTAACCTGTTCAATAAGTGGGGGACACCTCAAACCAAAGCGGCAGGTACAGAACAGGAGATATCTAGCTTGGATCACAAGATGAACATGATTAAGCAGTGTGACGCAGCTGCAAAGAAGGCAAATGCAATTTCAGCATTGAAGGAACTTGGTATTTTTAGCCTGCAAAAGAGGAGGCTGAGAGGGGATAGGATAGTGTCCTTCAAATACCTGAAGGGCTGTCACATGGAAAAATTTGTTCTCAACTGCCTCTGAAAATAGAACTAGCAAGCAAAGAGATTATAGTTGGATATCAGGAAAAAATTCCTGACAGTAAGGGCAGTTCATCAGTGGAGCTGAGGAGGTGGACTCTCCCTCACTGAAGATCTTCAAGCAGAGGCTCAACAAGCACCTGCTGCAGATGCTCTAGGAGAGGGATGTCAAACTTGTTTCATGCAAAGGGCCAAACATTCATGGTGCCTGCCACAGATTGGAAGTGATGTCATTAAGCAGATGATGGATAAAAATAAGCACTTTGTTGTCACATAAAAACTCATTAGCTGCAAATGAAACAAGAGAAAATGTGCAAATCTTGTTCACATTTTCAAGATATGAGAGAGCAAAAATATCATGTTGGGAGATCCCAATTACAATGGGGACCAAATAAATTGCTTCTGGGGGCCACATCTGGCCCACAGGTCTTATGTTTGACACCCTTGCTCTAGGAAGATTTCCTTCTAAAAGGCAGGGCTTTGGACTAGATGACCTTATAGATCCCTTCAAACTCTATGATTCTATAATTGTATGACTAATTTTTTTTGCAGATGGCAAGAGATGCTGTCTGTAGCTTACATACAACATAGCTGCACCACCAAGCTCATTGTCTGTTCCTGAGGTAAGAAATCACCTCTCACTGGTCTAAGGACAGCATCATGCCTGGTCCTCCTAGGAAGTCAAGGTGAGATGGAAATGTTGGCACTATTTCACAGGTGTTCAGACTTCTACCCTGATATCTTGGTGTGGTATGGAAATTGCTCTGCAGATGACAAAAAAGCTCTGCAGAGAATTATTAAGATCGCGCAGCACATCATCAACCTTCATCTACCAGCTTTGGAGGACATCTATACATCTCGCTGTCTGCAGAAGTCACATAGCATTCTGAGAGACCCCTTGCATCCGGCTCATAAGTTCTTTGAACTGTTGCCTTCGGGTAGACGATACAGAACTATGAGAGCAGCACCACATGATTCCTGAACAGTTTCTATCCTACAGCCATAATTACACTGAATAAGGCGATATAGTTGTTACCATGCTCCTGGGCATTATGGTCTGTTATACTGTTTTTATATTATGATGCATGTTGTATAGAATGTGTGGGTGAGTGTGTAGAGTGTGATTGTTGGAATTGTACGTTTTCCAGACTCACAAAGAGAGTATGCACTGCTGAAACAGAGACGCCTGCGTTGGCTCGGTCATGTCATGAGAATGGATGATGGCTGGATCCCAAAGGATCTCCTCTATGGAGAACTCGTGCAAGGAAAGCGCCCTACAGGTAGACCACAGCTGTGATACAAGGACATCTACAAGAGGGAACTGAAGGCCTTAGGAGTGGACCTCAACAAGTGGGAAACCCTGGCCTCTGAGCGGCTCGCTTGGAGGCAGGCTGTGCAGCATGGCCTTTCCCAGTTTGAAGAGACACTTGGCCAACAGACTGAGGCAAAGAAGGAAGGCCCATAGCCAGGGAGACAGACCAGGGACAGACTGCACTTGCTCCCAGTGTGGAAGGAATTGTCACTCCCAAATTGGCCTTTTCAGCCACACTAGACGCTGTTCCAGAACCACCATTCAGAGCGCAATACCATAGTCTTTCGAGACTGAAGGTTGCCAACAGTCAGTATATATTTATGATTGTATCTCAAAGGTGCATACATTTTGTTGTGCTGTAGCACAATGACAATAAAGTTACTACTACTACTACTACTACTACTACTACTACTACTACTACTATATCAGGAGAGAATGAGGCTGGTCCAAATCTCAGATAGCTGCATTGTTCCAAAATAGTGTTTCTCAAACTGTGGGTCGGGACCCAGGAGGTGGGTCGTGAGACAATTTCAAGTGGGTCCCCATTCATTTCAATGTTTTATTTTTAATATATTAGACTTGATGCTACCATGGTATGTGACTACATTTGGGGATATGTTATAAACCTGTACTTTTAACAAACTACTATGTATATTGTTCTAACAATGATAGTAAAGGAAACTTATTCCTGGGTAAGTGTGGGTAGGATTGCAGCCTAGGATAGATAAAAATTTTCCTGCTTGAGGATGTCACTTCCAGTCATGACATCACTTCTGGTGGGTCCCGACAGATTCTCATTCTGTTCTAGTGGATCCTGGCGCTAAATGTGTAAGAAACACTGTTCCAAAGAATGCCTCAACGAATGAGTACACATGGGGGAGGGTCCTTTTCTGCTAGATCTAAGAAACCTGAAGAAGTGTTAACAAAAGAACATGAAATTCTCTTTCCCTGCTCACTGAAGTAGTTAAATTGGCTGGGTGGGAAAATGACTCCCTCATGCAATTTTTCTGATTTAAATACACTTTCTTTGAAGCTGCTAGTTGCTTCTGCAGTTAAAAAAAAAAGAGGAATACAGAAGCTTTGAGGGTAGGGATCAATTTACATGAAGGAAGCTTTGTGGTGGGAAAGGACAGTGTTCATCAGCTTCAGAGTCATTGTACCCCTCCCTGTGAAACCCTACAGTTGAAACATATAAAACAAAACAAAAGCATCTCACATAGTTTGGTCCTGAAGCAGCTTCAGGCAGGTAGAGTTCCAAGGAAAACAACAGCTGCCTTCAACATTTCTCTCAGGAAGCCCCTTGCCCAACTCCAGAAGGAAAGTAGACTTCCTTCTGTGACCGAAATTCTGCTAGGCCATCTTATGCTCTACCAATGGGATGCTCTTAAATCATTTAATTACTTAAGTGGACAAGTACCTTTTTTAAAAGATACACACAGTGTATCTACATACTCTTTGTGTGTTTGAGTGTGTTTGAGTGCGTGTATACCCAACAATGTCTCTCACCCTAGAGGTGCCAACTTATCCACTATTTGTCTTCCATGTGAATTTCCCCAGTCATAGTCTCTGCCTTCCCTTTTTGCTTCTGTTATCACAGCACATTGGAACTTTGCAGCCGTGGTCTGATTTGTTCAGTAAAAGCAGCTGCCATCAGAATATAAGGAGCCATTTCCAAGACACTGTGCTCATCTGCTATTTGTTTCTTTCAGTTGACATTTAGCATCAATACTCTGTGACCCTGTCTCAGCGCACACTGGGCCAAGTGGCCTAGGGGGCAGATGGGCAAATTTTAAATTATTTGGTAGGGGTTGCAAAGCTCCTAAAACTCCAAGCCTATAATTCCAGAAGGCAGAAGCACATGTGTACAGAAAACAAACCAAGATTCAGAGTTTTGAAGGAGGAAAACTGAACTGAAATGTGAGAGAAGACTGCTGTTCTGGATACGCCTCCAGGTGACAAAGAGAGGGGAGGCAAAGGAAGCATGCAAGCAGGAAGAGGGACTTGGATGAGTCAAGGTCAAACATGCCAGCCCTATGCGAGCTATCTCAGCATTTCCCCATGTCTCCCCCCAGGCTCTCTGAGAAGATCCTCATGGGATTCTCTGCCTTCTCTACCTTGCTTTTAGAATGAGGCCAACCATCTCCTCCCAAGCTGCTGACTACCCCTTGCTTCAGGGAAGGTAAGGGAAGGTAGACTCTCCTTACCGTGCTGCAACCACTGGAGACTTCTTCCCAGGGTCTAGCACACCCCCGGCAGGTTCCTCCCCCAGTGAGCGTGTGTCCTTGTTCAGCTGCTGCAGCCGGGAACTCAGCTCGCTGATCACAGCTGGTTTGTCATCCTCAGCCCCATGGATTGCCCTGTTGTCCAGGGGGTCCCCCCACAGCTTGGACCTTCGCTGAAAGAGGTAGCGTGGCCGGCCAACACTGGCAGAAGCCACAATGGCCACATGTTGCTGGGAGATGAGCTCGCTGTCCGAAGACTGCTTCAAAAGTGGGTCCCTGAAAGTAACCGGCCCCTTGCTGAGCTGGGACTTGAGTTTTGGCTTTGGAGGCACTGGTGGCTTCTCGAGTATAAAAGTTTGTCCATCCGCAAAGGAAGTGTATGTGTCAGTGGGCTCCCCACTCTCAGAGGACAATGTTGACATGCTGGAGACAGTGGAGATGGTGCTTGTGGTCTCCAGATGATGGTCACTTGAACTTCTGGTGTCCACCTCTTCCACTCCTGAGTCTGCTGCAGACTCTGGGACTGTGGGGGCATCAGAGGGCTTCCCTGAGGGTGTTCCACCAGTGGTAGAAGGTGCTACTGCTGCCGCTGGTATGGATGGTGTGGCAACTACTGGAGTGGCCAGTTGGCTGATAGGTGTGCCAGGGGTGGTGACAAGTACCCCATTTGCAAACTCATCTGGGGGAGGTACCAGACCTATCTTGGCCAGTTCCTCCCTGGTCTCCTCATCACTCGAAGACAGCTGAGCGGGTGGCAGGGTAACAGTGTACGGCTCTACTTCCTCCTCGGAACTGCCTTGTCCTAGTGTCTTGTCAGAAGCTGGACTGGCTGGAGCCTTCCCCACTGGACTGGGCTGGGACTCTGCAGTGGGCATCTCAGCTAGCTCTGGACCTGCCTCAGGGATAGGCTTCTCAACATCCTCCTCCTTCATCACAAGACCAAGGTCTTGACCATTGCTTGTCGCATGCACCATGATGAGGCCTGCTGTCTTCTGCTGTGACGTGTCCACTATGCTGATGATCATGGATTTCTTCTCCTCTTTCCTTTCCTCTCTCATAGATGTCTCAGCTTGTGCCTCATCCTCTTTCCTCACAGTTGTTGGTGACCCCCAGGGGCTCTGTGTAGGAGTCAAAGTGCCTGGTGTGGGTGCCTTGGCTCCAGGTGAGTATGCAGATGATACAAGACCCTCCCCCCGCTCTGGTTCTCTGGTTTGTATGTCCACAAACAGGGGTGCAGCACGATCTGAGTCTGGGCTGTGGATAGGGGTGGGCACTCGAGAGGGGACCTGGGTGGAAAGCGCCCTCTCCCTTGCGGCCAGCGCAAGTGCCAGTGGTGAGTTGGGGTCCAGAGGTTTCCCTGTGAGGGGGTGGATGAATGTTGAAGAGGAACTACTTATTAATGGCTTTAAAGCTGAGACGGGTGAAGGCAGAAGTACATCCCGGCTCCCCAACAGTCGTTCATCAACGGACCGTGACTGCTGCAGAGATGGCATCTCTGCAGTGGGGGGGCTCCCTTCAATGGCTCCAACTGAGAGGAAGACAGTGGACTTCCGCTTTTCATCCAGGCGGCGCTCTCTGTCCTTCATGACTCCTGCAATGGCAGTGGTGAAGGGGAGACTGGTGGTGTCCACCTGGGACTGGTACTCCAGTCCACCCAGGCGATGGCTGCGCTGGTTGGGGGAGGGCTCTTGTGTAAAACCACCCACAATTGAGAGTGCTGCCCGCTCCTGAGCATCCTCCACCTGCAGCTGCTTCACCAAGGGGCTCTTCTTCCTCTGTGGTTTGGTAGGAGCAAAGAGGCTGACGTTAAACTGACCCATGTTGGCGTAAGGGTTGTCAACCACACGCCCTTTCCGCTTCATTTTCTCAGGGGGTGTGGCTGCAGGGCCGGGGTGGGGGATATCGGTTGGCTCCACAGGACGGTGGGAAGAGTCCTGCAGGATAATCATGGATCGTGCCCATTTCTGCCTCTCAGGGTAAGGGATAGAGATCCTTGCTTGGTCGTATATCTCAGTTGTACCGATCACCTGAGGCAGCATATGGAGCTTGGCCTCTAAGCCTGGCTTAAAGCTTGACCGTACTGTGTCACAGACTCGTCCTGGGGGTGGTGGAGGGGAAAAGGATGGAGGCAGGCCTCTGTCAAAAGAATATGGGGAAGGAGGTGGGGGAGGAGCAGTCGGAGGTGGGGGTGGGATGCCAGGCCCTTCTCTTACAGTGTCTTGCATGGAGGTGCTCCGAGGGAATTTCCCATCCATTAGGGAAGTAGCAAACTTCTCATCTTCACCTGCAAACCAGCACAAAAGTAAGCATCAGTTGCTGAATGAAAGGGCAATGAAGCATGTTCATTATCAAAGCTCCCTGGTGCGGAAATGGAGCCAGATGACCTGTTCCCCAGTACTCTGGTCAGCTTCACCGACCCTTGGTCTGCATCTCAGGCCTGAATATGAATGATTCCCACCCACTGCTTTCCACACTACAGGCGGTGCCTCGGTATTTGCAGGGGATCTATTTTCAAACTCCCCTCCCCCCTGCAGATACCAAAAACCAAGGACTATGAAACCTATTTTGGCTCATCCTCCAAAGGCAACCAGAGCTGATCACCTTCCACCCATGGCCTCTATGGGCTTCAAAATGGCCCCAAAATGAAAAAAAAGTAACTTCCAGTTTCCCTCGAGAAACTGAAAGTGACATTTTTTGTCCTTATAAGGCATTCTGAGGTCTGGGGAAATCCAGGGTCTGGGTCTGAAGTGAGGATTCCCCAGGCATCAGAATGCATTATAAGGGCAAAAAAGTCACTTCCAGTTTTCTGAGAGAAACTGGAAGCAACAATTTTTTGCATTGCAGGGCCATTCTAAATCCAGCAGAGGCTGCAGTCAGGCGTGTGGGGCCTCTGCAGGTTTCAAAAAACTCCCCAGAAGCAATTGGAGAACAACTCCAGTTGCCTTCGGAGCATTCAGGTTTGGCCAAGTCAGGCTCATCGCGGGCCCAGAGGACCCACACTGAGCCAGATCCATAGATGGAAAATCCATAAATAGGCTTAACTTGTACTCTGAACTTGGGATAAGAACATGCTCTACGGAGTGCTCTACAGAGAGCACTGATGGATCAGGCCAGAGGCCCATCTAGTCCAGCTTTCTGTATCTCACAGTGCCCTGCCAGATGCCTCAGGGAGCAAACAAGACAACATGAGATCTGCATCCTGGTACCACTCCCTTACACTTTTTTAAGTAGCTTATCTTTAAAAGCAGAAGGTTGGACATACACATCAAAGCTTGTAATCCACGGTGAATTTTTCCTCCATAAATTTGTTCAGTCCTCTTTTAAAGGCATCTAGGCCTGATGCCATCACCACATCTTGCGGCAAGAAGTTCCACAGAGTTTTACTTGCTGGGTAAAATTTTTTTTCTTTTGTCTGTCCAACAATCAATTTTAGTGAATGTCTCCTCATTCTAATGTTCTGTGTGAGGGAAAAGAACACCTCTCTATCCACTTTATCCATTCCCTGCATAATATTATAGGTCTCAATTATTCCCCCTCAAGCACCTCTTTCTAAAGCCCCAAATACTGCAGTTTTTCCTTCATAAGAGAGGTGCCACAGCCCGGTAATCATTTTGTCGCTCTCTTCTGCACCTTTTCCATTTCCACTATATCCTTTTTGAGATGTGGTGACCAGAATGGTAAACAGTATTTTAGATGTGGCCTTACCATCTATTTGTACAATGCCATTATAATATTAACCATTTTATTTTAAATCCTCTTTTAAATCCTCTTTTTATCCCAAGCATGGAATTAGCCTTCACCGCCACTGCACATTGAGGCGACACTTTCATCAAGTTGGAGATCTCGCTTTAATGTCACAGACAGCTCAGAACTCATTAGCTGTATGTGAAGTTTTAATTTCTTGCCCCAGTATGCATTACTTTACCTTTACTTACATTGAAATGCACCTACCATTATGCTGCCCATACTCTCAATTTGGAGAGATTCTTCTAGTGCTCTTTACAATCCTTTCAGGTCTTCAACACTCAGAAAAGTTGTGTCATCTGCAATCTTGACCATCTCACTGCTAATCCCTGTCTCCCTGTCAACCTTACGAACAGGTTGAAAAGCACCGGTTCCAGGACAGATTCTTGGGGTACACTGCTATTCACATCTCTCCACTGAGAAAATTGCCCACTCTCTATTTTCTGTTGTCACCCACTCTGTTTTCTGATCCTCAACCAGTTCCTAATCCATTAGTGCTCCTGACCTCTTATCCTTGACTGTGGAGTTTTTTCAGCAGCCTTTGAGGAACTGTGTCAAATGCCTTTTGAAACATAATATCATCTTTATAAAATCACCGGTTCCACACATAGGCTAATGCAGTGGTTCTCAAACTTTTAGCACTGGGACCCACTTTTTAGAAAGATAATCTGTCCAGGGCCCACTGCAATTGATGTCATGGTCAGTAGTAACATCATCAACTAAATTAAATAATTAAATAAGGGGAAGCCAGCCTTGTTCTATCAAGTCAATTTTCTCTGTAACCTGCCTGCAATAACACCTCCTCCACCCACACACACACACACAAGCAGTAAGATTTTCAGCCCTACTCAGTGCCGATTTCAATTTAAGTTCTTATATTTAAACCAGGGTTGGGAATTCGACTTGGATGATTTGGCCTCTAGTTGCAAAAATGAGCTTTTCGTTCTCACTGACTTGTGAATCGCAAATGTGGAAGACTCAGCAAAACACTCAAGAGCTCCCTGAATGATCACTTATCCCCACAGGTGCAGACTCAAGTCTGACTGTGTCTAGGTGTGCTTGCTTATAGTTTTCAAGGTATGGAATACCTTGTGAGGCCATAATTCCAACCAGATGAGCTGCAGAGAGTTCCAGCCATGGGGCAGGAAAGAGTTAATGTTTGCAATTGCATCCAAGCAGGAGAGGGGAGGCAGAAGTGGCCTCTCTGATAGGAAGGAATGGATGGTTATTGAACACAGGATGGGAGGTTTGGTTTTGTATGAGGAAGGGCAGAAGGAGGAGCCAAGGGCGATCTTGCCTTACAAATGGCTGTAGAAGCCTAGGGAGGGGAAGGAGGCAGGGAAGTGGGAGGGGGCAGTTCATAATGATCACATTCTCCTCCTCATGGTTCTGTTGTTGGGCAGAGGAAGCCTAATTGAATGACCAGCTGCAGTGGGATGACTTCTGAATAGAGCTGCAAAGATTGGGTCATCCTGGTAAGCCTCCCAGCTGCTGCGCTTGACCTTCCTCCCTGATGCCACTTCTGTCCTTGCTCTCTAACAGTCTCTCCCACCCCCTCCAGCCCTGTTTACAGATGGGCGGGGACATCATGGGAATGTTCAAAGAGAGCTCCAACACACACACACACACACACACACACACACACACACACACACACACACACACACACACACAGAGAGAGAGAGAGAGAGAGAGCCATGGTGGGCTTTTTAAAGGGCGAGCAGGTGGAGTCCTTTAAAGTCACAAAAGGGTGACTGACATGAAAAGTGATCCTGTTATGACTTTTCCAAGTTGAGCTGAGGGGAGGGTAGTGACTAGACTCAACTCGTTAAGCCATGCTGGGTTTTCTCATCCCTGATTTAAACCATATCAATATCAGAACCCACTTAGCTTTAGAAGTCTAAAAAAAAAAAAAATCACCTTATAAGCTCAAGCCTCTATTTTCTTCTTCTTATTGGAAGAGGGACTGCCTTTTGGAGAATTTCATTAGATTGAAACCATTCTGGTGGCCTTGCATTCCTCTTTGCCTGACCTGATCACCAGCCAAGGCACAATGGCTTACTCATAAGTAAAAATGCATGTGTAGTTTAATTATGAGGGTCGCCCAGAAAGTAATGCACCACATTTTTTTTTCCAGCCTACTGTAATGGTACAAATGCAAAACTTTAGATATACATTATTTGAATTTCAGGAGTGCGCACACAAATTTTTGGTTTCTTCAGATTGATAGCGTAGCTGCAGCAGTGTTTCGAAATGGCGTCTGTAAGTGATGTACATTACAAGCAGCGTGTTGTCATTGAATTTCTCACTGTGGAGAAAGAAACTGTTGGGAACATTCACAAACGTTTGTGTACAGTTTATGGAGAATCTGCAGTCGACAGAAGTATGGTTAGTCGCTGGGCACAGAGGGTGAGGCCATTAGAAGGCGGTTCGGCAGAGCTCCAAGATTTGCAGTGTTTGGGGCGGCCATCCACAGCTGTCACACCTGACAAGACACAGCTTGCTGATGTGCTCATTCACGAGGACCGACGCATAACGACTAGGCAGTTGGCGCTGAAGCTGTCAATCAGCAAAGAAAGTGTGGATGCAATCATCCGTGCTCTTGATTACTCAAAAGTGTGTGCACGATGGGTTCCGCGCTGTCTTACGGTGGACCACAAATCTCTCAGAAAAAACATTTCTTCTGAGTTACTGAAACGTTTTGAAGATGCGGGGGAAGCGTTCTTGTCCAGGATTGTGACAGGTGATGAAACCTGGGTTCACCATTTTGAGCCCGAAACAAAACGACAGTCGATGGAATGGCATCATCCTCAATCTTCACAGAAGAAAAAATTCAAAGCGACTGCTTCCGCTGGTAAGGTCATGATCACTGTGTTTTGAGACTGTGAGGGCGTCATACTCATTGATGTGATGCCAAGAGGCAGAACCATTAATTCTTAAGCTTATGTGAAGACATTAACCAAACTCAAGAAGTGCTTCCAGCGACTTCGGCGCCATAACAACCCAGGTGAATGTTTGATTCAACATGATAACGCTCGGTCTCACACAAGTTTGAGGACTTTGGAACACATCACTAAACAGGGTTGGACTGTGTTACCCCATCCACCCTACAGCCCTGACCTAGCTCCCTCAGACTTCCACTTGTTTGGGCCATTAAAGGATACCATTCGCGGAAGACATTTTGAGGATGATGAAGAGGTGATTCGCACAGTGCAGAAATGGCTTCGTGACCAGAACAAGGAGTGGTACCGACAGGGCATACATGCCCTTGTGTCTCGCTGGAGGAAGGCCATAGAACTGGATGGAGATTATGTGGAAAAATAGGGAGTGTAGAAGAAACATCATTCTTTCTTGTGTGTAAGTTTCATTGTATTCAATAAATAATTGTCGAAGAAAAAAAATGTGGTGCATTACTTTCTGGGCGACCCTCGTATAATAATTATAATTATTATTAACAGCATTTATATACTGCTTTTCAACAAAAGTTCACAAAGCGGTTTACAGAGAAAAATCCAATATCTAATGGCTCCCTGTCCCAAAAAGGCTCACAATCTAAAACAGGGGTGTCCAAACTTTTTGGCAGGAGGGCCACATCATCTCTCTGACACTGTGTCGGGGGCCAGGGGGAATTTACATTTCAAATTTGAATAAATTTACAAAAATAAATATATTAGAGATGGAACTTATATGAGTAAACTGATTTTACTGAGCTTATTTATAATACACATGAGATCCAGAAAAGGGGGGTTGTTAAAATAATTCCTGACACATATAACACACCTCTTCTTAGGGAAAAGTAACAAACTTAAGAGGAGTCAGCATGGGCTCCTTCCGCTCCCATGCAGGAGCATGTTTTTACTCTCTCTCCTCCCCCCATCCTGGCAACAAGCAGCAGCAAAGGAACACAATAAGTCAGGAATCTGATGGGCACCTGCCCCCTCAGGACAGGAGTTTGTTTCTCCACGCTTTCCTGGGAGTAAACCCCACAGAGTCTGATGGGATTTACTGCCGAGTAGACATGCTCTCCAGTGGCATTCAAACATCCCACAATTTCTCCCTTGTAGCACCCACCCCCCAGCACACGCAAGCAGCAAATAGACTCAGTTTCCCCTCCCTCCTCAGTGCCTGCACTCCCAAAGCCAAACTCAAGCAAGACAAACAGACCCAGGACTTCTCACCCCATCCGACGCCTGGACTCAGCTGTAGCCTCCCCATCCTAATGGGAGGGTTGCGGATGGGCAGGGTTCTTGCTCTCCTGTGAGTGCTTAGCCTTTTCCTTGCTGTCGCTGTGCCCAGTGAGGGCTCCAGCTGGTCTCCCAGCCCCTCCCATACTCACAGCCTAACTGGATCCACACTTTCCTGGGAATAAACCCCACTGAGTTTGATGGGTTTAACTGCCGATTAGACATGCTCTCCAGTGGCATTCAAACATCTCACAATTTCTCCCTTGCAGTGCCCACCCCCAGCACATGCAAGCAGCACAAATAGACCCACAGTTTCCCATCCATCCTCAGTGCCTCCCCCTGCCTTCCCAACCCAAACAGCAGGGCAAACAGACCCAGGACTTCTAGGCAAACTTCAGGGCAAACAGGACTTCTCACCCCTATCCGACGCCTGGACTCAGCTGTAGCATCCCCAACCTAATGGGAGGGTTGCAGATGGGCTGGGCTCCTGCTCTCCTGTGAGTGCTTAGCCTTTTCCTCTCTGTCTGTGAAGAGCAGTCGTGTCAGGCCAGCGAGGGCACCAGAGGGTCTCCAGTGGGCCGAGCACCCATTGGAGATGGGGGACTCCCTGGGGGCCAGATTGGGGCAGCCCTGATCTAAAAGATGCAAAACACCAGCAGACAGGCACACGTGACCCAGGGGCCGGAGTTTGGGCAGCCCTGATCTAAAAGATGCAAAACACCAGCAGACATCCACTAGATAAGACACTGCTGGGATGAAGAGGGCAGTTACTCTCCCCTCACTAAATAAAGGAAGAGTACCCACTTGAAAGCCTCTTACCCAATTAGCAAGGGTAGTTTAATTTTGCTTTACATTTGTTGACTTGGAGGGAGGGACTTTTTCATGGCTGTGTTCATCGAATCAGGACCCTACTGATGTCATTGGATTCCTATCAGACTGCCCTTTCCAATGGACTAAGGCAAATTCACCTACTCACATGTAAACATGCAATATGGCTGTTTTACTTTCCATAGGGCTCCATGCATTTGCCTTTTCAGTTATCAGCTTAAGCTTCCTGACCCACCAACAATTTGGTCGCAAAGCGGTTCCACAGTTTGAGAAACTCTGGGTTAATGAGTTCTGAACTGTCTGTGATGGATCAGGAGAAAGACCTTGAAGTTCTGGTGGAAAGCTCGATGAAAGTGTCAACCATGTGTGTGCGTGTGCGCGCACGCATGTATGACTGTGTGAAGAAAGCTAATTACATGCTTAGGATCTTTAAAAAAGAATTGGGAATAAAAACGGGGAGCTTATCCAAGAATTCCCCTTCTCAGTGACCCTGAGTGGCTTAGTTTTGGAATCTGGGAGGTCCCTCTCTCTCAGGTAGACAGTTTCAGATGTTCTGAATCTTCCTGAGGGGAAGGGCACCTGGTTGAGGAAAGCCTCATGCCCTTCCCATAGTGCTATCTTGTGCAGAGGCTCTCATGCCTACAATGGGCAGTCATCTCCATATCCTCTCTTGGACCCCGTTCCATCCACACCTGGTCTGTGGCCTAAGGGCATAAGGTTATGTACGCATGGGGTTCCCTAATTCTTGGGGTCCTGCATAATATTCTCCTCATTCAGGTTCAGTTCCTGCCCTATTAGTGCCTCTGGCTCTTAGAGCAGTTGAGCCAACCTGGCACCACTGCGAAAGATGATTCACCGCTAAGTTCAAACTTCCCCTTTTCTCTAGTGGTCCCAAGATGGCTCAGTCTTGGCACCTGGAATGTATCCAAGTGATGTCTCCATTCAAGAGTGGGAACTGCTTGAGGCCCCCAGCACCACTCCCTGCAGGACTCATGTGCCAAAGGCAGCAGCTGCCAAGGTATACATATCCCACTTGTAATATTTTGCAAATGTGTGTGCTGTGTCTGTGTAGCTGTCCTGTACACTGCATCTAAGATGACACTGTCAGGCAACTGGCAGTGGTGGAGAGTGACACCCTGAAGCTGAGTCTGGCCTGTCTACATGCCATGAAACTAGGCCTCCATCTTGTGGAAAGCCATGGTGTGCATTAGGTAGCAGCAGAGGATAACAAGGGTGCAGCACTTTCCCTGGGGTGATCCAGGTTAGGGCACTATGAGGGGTATACTATTTCCTGTGACCTATAAAAGGAGGAAACTTTGAGCTTGAAGGTGTGATCTGTTCTAAGGACCACACTGTCCTTGAAGAATGTGCATAGATCCCTGTTGGGAAAGAAGGCTGCTATCTTACTGGCCCTTCTGGCTGAGGTAATCCTGATCAAGAAGTCTGACTTTATTTCCCTGGGCAAGTTGCAAAGAGCTTGGATGTGGTGTAAATGAGTGCTCTTAGGACTAGGCTGAGGTCCCAGGATGGAGTACTCTGTACGGTTGGCAGGTTGATGAGAGTTATCACCATCAGGAATTTCCTCACATGTGAAGAGCCTATGTCCCTGAGATGGCCCAGAAGAGGCAGCTACCTGCTTCTTAAGTGTGATTATGCTGAGGCCCTTTCTCAGCCCAGACTAGAGTAAATCTGGCTGCCCAACTTGGGTGCCCTGGAGTCTAGTTGCTTGCTGGCACACCATTCTGTGAATGCCCTCCATGTTGGATACTCTGCTGGTAGATTCCCTCTAGTTGGAAAGTAGCGTGGACAAGACTGTCTTTGAGTAGCCAATGAGGCTCCACAGTTCAACCTTCAGGCAGTGAAACAGCTGTGGTTGTGGACACAAGTGTGGTCCCTGGCTGAGGATGTCCGCCTCCAGAGTGGATCCCTGGTCAACATCTGCAAGGGGTTGGTGAACCACAGGCATTTGGGCTAATCAGCACAACTTGCACCTCTTCTGGTGACCTTTGAAAGAAATCTGAACAATGGTTATGCTTATAGTGATCCCCTTGGCCACGGCTGGTGCAGGGAGTCGACTCCCTCTCCCTCCATGGTCCTCTGAAGAAGAAACTTTTCATGTGCTAGTTGTACTGGGATGCAAAGAGGCCCACTAATATTGTCCTGAACCTGTAGATCAAGTCCCTGAAGTTCAGAAGATGTGGCATCCATTCTGCCTGATCAATGGCCTGTTGGCTCAATACCTTGATGTTTTAGAGGTTCAGAATGTGTTCTGTTCTGCTCTGATGGATCAGAGATGAGTCTCTGCACATAGGAAGAGCCTGCTTGCCTTCCTGTGCAGGGGACTGGACTTGGTCCTGCTCTATCGATGTACACCTTTGCTGAAGGGTTGTCTGTACACATAAGAATGTTCTTGTGAGCTATCTCGGGCATGAAGGACTTCAGCACCAGCGCAACAGCTCAGTTCCAGGTTGAATTGTTGGTTGCCTCTGTTGGCAACCAGCATCCTTGTGCTGCCCTCCATGCTGTATGGGCTCCCCATAATGCAGACTGGTATCTGTAAAGATCTGTGCTCTTTCTGAGTCCTGTATTGGAGACCCAGCAGTCAGTATGTGTGGCTTTAGCTACCATCTGAGGTTGTTGCAGGTGTTCTGGCCCAGTGTGACCCTCTTGTGTTTCTGCTTTGCAATGTATTCTTGGTATGGCAGGGGGCACTGCTCTAGAGTCCTTGTCCTGTATCTTGCCCACGGGATCACATCCTGGCATAAGAAGGTGAGCAATCTCAAGAGCTTGTCTAGGTTAGTTAGTTGGCAACCTTCAGTCTAAAAAGATTATGGTATCACGCTTTGAATGGTGGTTCTGGAACAGCGTCTAGTGTGGTTGAAAAGGCCAATCCGGGAGTGACAATCCCTTCCACGCTAGGAGCAAGTGCAGTCTGTCCCTGGTCTGTCTCCCTGGCTATGGGCCTTCCTTCTTTGCCTCTTAGCCTTAGTCTGTTGGCCAAGTGTCTCTTCAAACTGGGAAAGGCCATGCTGCACAGCCTGCCTCCAAGCGGGCTGCTCAGAGGCCAGGGTTTCCCACTTGTTGAGGTCCACTCCTAAGGCCTTCAGATCCCTCTTGCAGATGTCCTTGTATTGCAGCTGTGGTCTACCTGTAGGGCGCTTTCCCTGCACGAGTTCTCCATAGAGGAGATCCTTTGGGATCCAGCCATCATTCATTCTCATGACATGACCGAGCCAACGCAGGCGTCTCTGTTTCAGCAGTGCATACATGCTAGGGATTCCAGCTCATTCCAGGACTGTGTTGTTTGGAACTTTGTCCTGCCAAGTGATGCTGAGGATGCGTCGGAGTCAGCGCATGTGGAAAGCATTCAGTTTCCTCTCCTGTTGTGAGCGAAGACTCCATGACTTGCTGCAGTACAGAAGTGTACTCAGGACGCAAGCTCTGTAGACCTGGATCTTGGTATGTTCCGTCAGCTTCTTGTTAAGAACATAAGAACAGCCTCACTGGAAGAGGCCATGGGCCCATCTAGTCCAGCTTCCTGTATCTCACAGCGGCCCACCAAATGCCCCAGGGAGCACACCAGATAACAAGAGACATCATCCTGGTGCCCTCCCTTGCATCTGGCATTCTGACATAACCCATTTCTAAAATCAGGTGGTTGCGCATATACATCATGGTTTGTACCCCGTAATGGATTTTTCCTTCAGAAACATGTCCAATCCCCTTTTAAAGGCGTCTAGGCTAGACACCAGCACCACATCCTACGGCAAGGAGTTCCACACACCAACCACACGCTGAGTAAATAAATATTTTCTTTTGTCTGTTCTAACCCGCCCAACGCTCAATTTTAGTGGATGTCCCCTGGTTCTGGTATTATGTGAGTGTAAAGAGCATCTCCCTATCCACTCTGTCCATTCCCTGCATAATTTTGTATGTCTCAATCATGTCCCCCCTCAGGCGTCTCTTTTCTAGGCTGAAGAGGCCCAAACACCGTAGCCTTTCCTAATAAGGAAAGTGCCCCAGCCCCCTAATCATCTTAGTCGCTCTCTTTTGCACCTTTTCCATTTCCACTATGTCTTTTTTGAGATGTGGCGACCAGAACTGGACACAATACTCCAGGTGTGGCCTTACCATAGATTTGTACAAGGGCATTATAATATTAACCATTTTGTTCTCAATACCCTTCCTAATGATCCCAAGCATAGAATTGGCCTTGTTCACTGCCGCCGCACATTGGGTCGACACTTTCATCGACTTGTCCACCACCACTCCAAGATCTCTCTCCTGATCCTGCTTTACTGATGCGTTTGTTTAGCTCAGTATCGAAAGAGTGTCGGAGATCGTTGAGCCAAGGTACACAAAGTCATGGACAACCTCCACTTCATGTGCAGAGATTGTAATGCAGGGAGGTGAGTCCACATCCTGAACCATGACCTGTGTTTTCTTAAGGTTAGGGTATTGGGTAGGGTATTTCTTAAGGCTAGGGTATTGGGCTAGGGTAAGAACATCTAAATGTGGGGTCTTAAGAACTGCTGAATTTAGCGATACTATCTTAGACTGTCTCTTTGCCCAGGTGCTCAGGGTCACACCAAGGTGCTCTATTGCCTGGGACAGGTGGAGATTGCTCTTCCTTATCACAAATCCATGTTGCTGGAGATGCTGGATATTGAGCTGCATGTCTCTCTTGCCCTGAGTGAGTGAAAGTGAGAGAGTGAGGATGTCATCCAGGTAGGTAATCTTTCACTTTCTGTAGTTGTACATGCGCTATCAGTACCACAAGTACTTTGAAGAACACTTTCAGAACTGATAACAGGCCAAACAGCAATGCACTGTACTGGAAGCACTGCTCCTAGGAGGCAAACTGGAGCAGTCTCCTGTGTGCTGGCCTTATGCGGATGTGGAAGTAAGCCTCTTGGAAGACTATGGAGGCCAGGAAGTTGTCCTGCCCTATTGCCATTACCATTGCCAATGGATCTGAGTGTCTCCATTCTGAAGTGTTGCTCCCCATCCTGTGTTCAGCCACTTCAGATAGAGTATCATTCAGACTTTCCCGAATTAGAGCCCGAGGAGAACGGTGCTCATCCAAAGGGACAGGCTTTATGGTCCTGATCTGCAGGAGATGCTGGATTGTCTCTACTGTCAGCTTATGCTTTGTATTGAGCCTAGGCCTGCAAGATTGAATGAACTTGTCCCCTGCACAGGCATGCAGCTCCAGGGCATACTCCCTCTGGACCGGGGTGCCCAAACCCCAGCCCTGGGGCCATTTGTGGCCCTCAAGGCCTCCCAATGCAGCCCTCAGGGAACCCACAGTCTCCAATGAGCCTCTGGTCCTTTGGAGATTTGATGGAACCCGCACTGGCCTGACACAACTGCTCTCAGTGTGAGGGCGACTGTTTGACCTCACGTGAGCTGTGGGGTGAGGGCTCCTTCCACTGCTTGCTTTTTCATGTCTGTGATGCAGTAGCAGCAGCAAAGAAAAGGCCAGTCTTGCTTTGTGCAAGGCCTTGTATAGGCCTTGAGTTATTGCAAGACCTTCATTCATTCATATAAGTTCATCTTTAATATATTCACATGTAAACATATGTAAATTTATTCAAATTTTAAATGTAAATTAAGTCTTTTTCCCCCTGGCCCCCGACACAGTGTCAGAGAGCTGATGTGGCCCTCCTGCCAAAAACTTTAGACACCCCTACTCTGGACCATCTCAAGAACCCAGTGGTCTGACATGGACTTCACCCACAGGCTTGTGGAGATCCTCCCCACAGCTGTGGGTGACTGGGCCGTGGAGTAATGCCTGCTGGCTCTTAGTTCCCTTTGAGGAGCAGAGAGCTGGTTACTCTGGCAGTGGGGCTTGTAGTTGAGCTTGCAAGGTTATCTGGCTTAAGAGAAACCTCTGTTGTTGCCTCTGTGCCTTGTGTTGCAGTGTTTGGACAGGCAAAATGCCTGTGGTGACATAACTCTTTGGTAGGAAGGGTCCTCTTTTTTTCCTTGGTATTGACCAGTATGGATACCAGCAAGTCCCCAGTTTGCCCACTTTGAATGGGACCACTGCCAACTTCGCCTGGGAGGTTAGGTCTATGTTCCAGTGATGCAGCCAAGTGCTCCTCCTTGCCATTGCTCTGTAGCCACTGTTTGTGCGGTGAACTGCAGAGTCAACTAGTAGAGTCCACTATAGTGGGGTGCCTCTAAAGAGATTTTTCTGAGGTTGGTCCTGATGTGCTTCAGCATGTCCTCAAAAAGGTCATAGTGGAACTGAAAAAGGTGCAGAAGAAAATGACCAAAATGATTACTGGGATAGAACACCTTCCTTATAAGGAAAGGTTACAGCATTTGGGGTTCTTCAATCTAGAAAAAGGACACCAGAGGGGGGAACATGAATGAGACATACAAAATTATTCAGGGGACGAATAGAGCACATGTTCTCTTCTCTCACACATCAGAACCAGGGGACATTCCACTAAAATTAAATGTTGGGGTAGCTGGAACTATTTTTTAACTCCAGAATTAATCTGTGGTGCTCCATGCCAGATTGTTATTTTGGTGCCTGGCCCAAATGTCTTTCAAAGGAGATTGGACGAATTCATCACAGGTAAAAAATCATGATGCGATGAGTCATATGTGATCTCATGGTTTTAGACACAGCCAGATGCAGGGAAGTAGCAATAAAATCCAGGTGTTGCCTTGTGTGTTCCCTGAGGCATTTGGTAAATCACTGTGAGATAAAGGAGGTTAGTTGAGATGGGCCTTTGGCCTGATCCAGCAGGACTCTTCTTATGATGCTAGCTGTGGTGTGGCACAGATTGCTTTAAAAAGTGATTAGCAAATTCATGGTCTAGCAAAGACTGTTATTCCCGATGGAGAAACTGAATTTCCATGGCAGTTCCTGTTGATGGAACAATTCAGAGATTCTGCTCAAACAAACTCATATATTCACATGCCTAGGTTTTTGGTTTTGGTACATATACATATGTGCAGTCACAAATCATAAACTTCATATTCATTTATATATTCTATATGAAATAAAGCACAGTTTCAGTCTCCAGAGCCCTTTAAACTCATCAAAGGAGTCTTGAGGAACCCTGACAAGCACATACAGCTCAGATCAGCACAGCACCAAACCCAACACTGAGTATTAGTGAAGAGCTGTAACAGACGGGTAATGATGGAGGAACACAAAACAGGGAAGGTCTGAGAGACAGATGAAGAAACTGGACAAGAAGTAGATGGCAGCCACTTATGGTGTACTTGCAGAGTCTTGAGGAGATCAGGAAGCCCCAAGACAGGAGTCTTGAGAAGCACACTTTGAGAAATACTTGTCTACAGCCCAGTGTCATTCAATTGCATTCTGTGGTGGGCCAGTCAACCCCCTCCTGTAGTGTTCCATTAGCCACCATCTCCCCCATGTACCTGATGTCTAAACCAGCTGCCATACTTGCCAGTTTCAGCTGCCGTACTTGCTTATTACATATCCATGTTATGCTGCTGCACATATTCTGATCCTGTATCTTGACCCTATATTCTGAGACAATCTGTATGGGTTTTCCATAATGTGCTATGATTTCAACACATAGCATAGTATATCAACATCAGATCTGACATGAAAAATCCTGAAAAGAACAACTAGTTAAAAAGAAAAAAATATGTTGTGTGAATCAATCCTCAGTCACTGGCTAGAGAAAAATGAGCTAGAGAGAAGCTTGAAGGCAAGATCAGATGCAGACCTAATGCAGTGCCTAGATAACTCTTCTGCCCACAGAGGTGGTTCAGAGTTTCAATAACATATCCTCTCCCAAACCTTGAAAAGGAAATGGGTCTCCATTCTCCAAAGGCAACAGCATCTTCTTCCTCAGTCATTCTACCACTCTATATTTGGTGGTTTCATTGAGTGTGGAACCATAGCAGGAAATGGGGTGGGGAATTAGACCCATCTTTCTTGGACCCATTTACAACAGCACAGCCAGTAGAGAAGAGTAGAAACTATCCTAGAAAAACACAGCCCTCTCTCATTCCTCTCCATATTCACTGCAGGAAGCATTCTGGAGGAAAACTTCTGAATCATAGACAGTTACAGCAAATCAGAGTGGTGCCCCACATCCTCTGTGATTCTGCTAGGGACTGGGATGTGCAGTACTGCAGCTGTTTACGGTTGGCCTTAACCTGTAAGATCAGAAGTCTCCAAACTTGTTGTCACAAGGGCCACATTTTATATCTGACTTGGTGTCAAGGGCTGGAAAATAAGTAAATAATAAATACATGGAAAAACAAAGTGCTGAGAGTTTTATTAAATACAATAAGTGGGTGAGGATGGGAGAAGGAGGATAACAGAGGGCAAAACTGACTTGCACAGGAAGAGGGGAGAATGGATTTAGAAAAGGATTGAAAAAGCATGAGGGGAAAATGGATTTAGAAAAACAGGACTGAGAAAGCATGAGTATATACCGCATTCAACCACTAGAGGTGCTGAACAGAATGGAATGGAGTGAAATTATTTCATTCCATTGCATTACATTCAGCCTCTCTAGTGGTTGAATGTAGTATATACTGATACTGGGAGACCTGGAATATATGGAGAATAGACCTCATTCAGCCACTGAGGTGCTCAATGTAATGCAATGGAATGGAATAATAGTGGCTGAATGCAGTATACTGGGAGATCTGGAAGTGTGTCTTTCCAGGTATTTTTAGCCCTGAGAGGTTAGGGAGCCAAGCAGACTGGATAAAACCCTCCTAAGGGCCAGATTTGACCCAAGGGCCAGGGTTTGGACACCCCTGTGTAAGACTGACTGTCGAAAAGCTCTCCTAACAGTATGAAAGGTGTTCCTCACCCCTACAGTCCTACAGCAGCCTGCCCTCATTTGCACATTGCCATTTTGTTGCCTTTTAACATACCAATTCCACTAATCCACCTGGACCTCTCTCTTCTTCCCCATTAAGGAGTGTGGGGAGTGCACGCCAGTAGTATCCAGAAGAGGAATATTTCAGAAAGTGCTGGGTTATGAGTCACAGTTGTTTGCTGGCTGTTCCGGCCCCTGGAACATTTCTAGGCAGCCAGAAATGACCAGCTATCACAGGACTGTCTTCCTGAATGTTTTGGGAGCTCAGGACCTAGTGAAAGTTACCAGAGAATTTTAGGTGGCTCCCCACTTAGACTTTAATTACTGGGGCTAAGCTTTCCAAGACTGTGCAGTTCTGATGCTCTTCCCAGTTTGAGTTCTCAGCTGTGACACCCATGAGCTGACCGTCACAAAATCTCAGCCACACTGCACCATGCCTCTTCTTCTTGATCTCCTTCCCCTTTCACCAAGATCCAGTGGTTACTATATACTGAATGGACATTGTGGGAATTCAGACTGTAAAGATATGAGAATTGGGTATAAGAATTTAGATGTTTTCACCTGGCAAGTTGAAGTATGCAGAAGAATACAGAGGGTGCAGTAAGTTTATAGGATCAGTGCCTGTTTCTTGATCTGCTGTTCTGTGGTGTTTGGAAATGGAGTTAGATAAGGAAGGTAATTGTTTTCAACTGGAGCTCATTAGCAAAGTGAAGGGAAGAAGAAGATTTTCAGAAGAAAAAGGTATAAAAAAGGGAGGGCCTGGGAGTCAGTTTTTTGTCTGTTCTTCTGCTTGTCCCTTTGCTTCTTTTCTGCCTTTCGGGGGCCTGGAGTTAATCACCTTCGAGCAGTCTGAGGGCAGTGGCTCATGAGTTATGAAATAGTTCTAACCTAAGACTGCAACATTTTGCTGAAAACATCTGCTAGTAAAATTGTAGGAGGGGGTTCGTTTTAGATATCTCATTTTTTGTTTTATTGCTGTTTTATGCCTATTTACACTTAGTTAATGAGAGTTTTAAGTTCTCCTTTATATAATCTTTAAAATTCAGTGTTTTGAGAAATTGTGGGTTGGGATCCACTAGGTGGGTCGCAAGCTAATATATTAGACTGGTTTGTGACTGCATTTAGGGAAATGTTACAGATCTGCAAAAGCTACTAAGTATATGCTTTTAACAATGATAGACACTGCTGGGTAAGTGTGGGTAGGATTCTAGCCTTGATTGTTAAAAATTTTCCTGCTTGATGACATAACTTCCGGTCGTGACATAACTTCCAGTGGGTCCTGAAAGATTCTTATTCTAAAAAGTGAGTCCCTTCGGTGAGAAAGGCAGGGTAAAAACGTAGTAAATAAATAGTAAATAAATAAACCACTGCTTTAAATAAACACCTCTTGAGTATTTTGGTGTGGAATGTATTGCCTTAGACTTTCAAACAGATGCTCAATCTACATTCAGTGGCCTTACATATAATAATGGGAAGTGAAAGCAAATTTATAAGAAACTGCGGTACTGAAGCCTAGGAGCATCTAATGGTGTCATCTTCTCTCCTGATTGATTTCCCAGATTAGGGAGTTTCTGAGGTCTGGCTACCTTTACAAAGATCTTTTTTATTATAAAACCTTCTATTTTTTTGGAAACTCCAGCTGGAGAACTTACTGACATTTTGTCTTCCAAGCTTCCAGCCTGAGAAGGCTTTTGTATTCATTTCCACTGTTGTCATCCAATCTTCAGATTCATAGACATCATATGCTCCTATTCTTCCTTCACAAAATCCAGTTTTGGTACCAATGAAATGCAGTGTACAAACATGCAAGCCAATCCTAAGCAAGTTTACTCAGAAGTCATTCTATCAAGCTTACTCCAGTTAAGTGTGCACATTACTGAAGCAACTCAATAACCTGCTTGCAGTTCTACATATGCAGGAGAATTCTACTTATTTAAATATTCAAAAGTACTCTAATTGAAACTTTGTTATGTGAATCTTTTAATTGACATACACTTCTCCAATCTAAGCCATTACAAAAATATTATTTCATTTCTGTTGATAAAATGAGCAGCATGGGCTGATTTTGTGATCAGAATATTGGGAAGTACCATAGATACTCATAGTAAGTAAAATTTTTGCCAAGTAAACAAGCTCCAATTATCACTTTCGCCTTATCTCCAGGTCAATCAGAGGGCAGAGCCTTTCAACTCTGAAAAGCTTCTTTTCTTTCTCAAGCAGCAGGCAGGCACCGCTCATTAGAAGCAATTTGTTTCTACAGCAACTTCACTGGGCAATTCCAGCCAAAGTTTTTATTCTCCTTCCTTCTGCTGCAGCCTGGTTCTGCTTCGCAAATGCTTGCAAAGCAGGTTTGTTTTTTACAACACTAGGATGAGATCCTCCTTTCCATTTGAAGCAAAGTCCCAGGCTACAATTCAATGCACCATTACTTAAGAATAACACCCATGGAAAGCAGTGGGTCTACTTCTGAGTAAAAAGAGTTGCAAATATATGCAGCTGCATCTCTCTGCTGTGAATTGAATTGCACACTCTCAGTTATGTGTTATGGCTTAACATACCAGACACCTTAAATTTAGATTTTATTCATGGTTCTCCTGCAGTGGTTCCCAACCTTTATCACTTGCATAGCCCTTGGCAGTTCATTTCCATAAATTGTACCCTTCATATTAATAAAATGTTTATAATTAATAATACAAGCCCTCATCTCCTCTATATGAAAGCCCAGACTTCATGTATTTATCACAGTTTTGCACCAGAAATGTGGTGAGAAATTCTGGGTGATTGATAACTTTCCATATTATGTTTCAGTTTTTCTATTGTGTTGGTTTTTAATCACTGGTTCGTACAATAATTAATGACCAAAAACTAGCTATTAGTGGGGTTTTCACAGCCAACTAGCTACCTCCCTGCCTTGTAAGGCATTCTGGAGCACAACCTGCCTTTTTTTGCCTTTATTCCATTCTTTTTCAAGTATCCCTAAAGGTCCTGTTGAGTGTCCCTGAGAATATACGAATAGAGGTTGAGAACCACTGTTTTACTGGTATGTTGTTTATAGTGCACTTACTCTGATAGTGTTTACAAAAAGGTGGTGAATATCAGAACTTAAAAAGAATAAAAATGTATCATGATCTTTTACTATGTTTTTAATAAATTAGAGAGTACAGTTCTAAGATAACAACTAGCGGTAGGTTATTTTTCAGGATCTGGCCTTGAGTAAAATCAGACAAAACTATAGTCAGACACCCCCCTAAGTTTAACCCCCGACTCATCCGAGGGTCACAGAAAGTTCCATGATTTTGTGCCAAAACCTGCCCTCGACTTATCTGTGGGATCGGCATAGGCGGGTGTCTGCAGTAAGTCACAGTGGGCCAGTGGTTTCCAGCCATTAAGAGCCTGCAGATCATTGAGGTAAATGCCGGAATTTTTGTGGACCACATGCAACACCCTCCATCCCTACCATACTCAAAAAAATACAATTCAATTTGGGAGCCCATGAGGGAGCATTTGGCAAGACACTGCAGTTACAATCCAGCTGCACTGCAACTGAAATCTAGCTGCAGGGGCTCCATTCACTGCCCTCTCTAGTGGTTCATGGGGAAGTATCTCATCAAGTGAGTGCTCCTCCACAGACTACTGGAAAGAATGGAGAATGAACCATCCTTCAGCTGGCACTTCAGCAAGCACTGGACAGAGAGGACAGAGAACAGAATACCTACAACCACAGCCAACACTTCAGTGGTCCATGGGGGAGTGCTCATTTGGCAAGGCACTGAAAGTGATCAAAGGTGATCACCCTTTTTTCTTGCAGACCACTTCTTAGGGTCTCACAAACCACCTGTGGTCCCCAGACCACAGGTTGGGAATCACTGCCATAGATACTCCAATCAATCCCAGTCAGATTGCTATTATGTGATATTTTGAGCAGGCTACAGATGAGTCTGAGGTGCTTTTGCATTCTAAACATCACAACGAAATTTGCCTGAATTATCATAATTAAGACTTTAGTTAGCCAATTTGATATCTGTTCAAATTTACCAACCCTTTCATAAACAACGAATGGTTTTCTGGATGGATCCTTGTTAAGAGAATGGGTCTTCAAATTTTTCTTTTCTGCTAAAGTCTTCAGGGGAAAATGTGGCCTACATTGTGGCCTGTCAACCCAGTACCATCATTTGCCAATCCACCAGTTCCTTGCCCAGTCTTGGATACACTGTTTATGTGTGATGGCAAGCAGCTGAGAAAGTACAAGGGCTGCAGGGAGGAGAGGAAGCAAAAATGGATCACCTGCAAAGGAACAGGGATTTGGACCATTTTCCCTCTTCCCCTGATTATACCTGATGCCTAACCTGCAGGATGGTTGGGGAAGGAGGTCAGAGTGACTATAGCTTCCTGCTTGGTCCACCTATCACCCAGTGTTATTTAAGTTCAGCTTGGGGGCAGGGCTGAACACCCCTGAGAAGAATGCATCACATTTCATCAGCTCTTCATGTTCTAGATAGCACAAAGTTCCATGATAAAATTTCATGGTTACTTCGCTGTCCCCATACATACTGAAATTCCTCTGAATTCCTAGTTATCTGCTTTATCATAAATGTTTGGGGATCTGAGTGAACCAATTGTTCAGAGAGATTTGAAGGAATTGGTTCAGAAACAGGAGTGACTAAAATTCTGTAACTGAAGTGAAATTTAAAGTTCATAGAACCTGACCCAAATGTACCGCACACATAAAGCTGTCTTTCTTTACCTCATCAAATTATACATTTTAAGGCCTCACAAATAGTTTGGAACTATGTGACAGATCAGGAGAGAGATCTTGGGGTCCTTGTGGACAGCTTGAAGAAAGTGTCGACTGAACGTGTGGCAGCAGTGAAGAAGGTTAATTCCATTGTTTGGGATCATTAGGAAAAGTATTGAGAGTAAGACAGCTAATATTGTAATGCTGCTGTACAAATCAATGGTTAGGCCACACCTGGAGTATTGCGTCCAGTTCTGGTCGCCACATCTCAAAAAGGATATAGCGGAGATGGAAAAGGTCCAAAAGAGAGCAACTAAAATGATTACTGGGCTTCCTTATGAGGAAAGACGGCATTTGGGCCGCTTCAGTCGAAAAAAGAGGCCTGAGGGGGGACAAGATTGAGACATACAACATCATGCAGGGGATGGACAGAGTGGATAGAGCGACGCTCTTTTCCCTCTCGCATAACACCAGCACCAGGGGACATCCACAAAAGTTGACTATTAGGAGAGTTAGGAGAGACAAAAGAAAATATTTCTTTACCCAGCGTGTAATTAGTTTGTAGAACTCTTTGCCACAAGTAGTTATGGCATCTTGCCTGGATACCTTTAAGAGGGGACTGGACAAATTTCTGGAGCAGAAGTTCATTACGGGTTACAAGTCATAGTAGGTATGTGCAAGTTCTTGGTTTTAAAGGCAGGCTGCCCCTGATTGCCAGATGCAGGGGAGGGCACCAGGCTGCACGTTGTGTCTGTTGAGCTCCCTCGGGCATTTGGTGGGCCACTGTGAGATACAGGAAGCTGGACTAGATGGGCCTTTGGCCTGATCCAGTGGGGCTCTTCTTATGTTCCTACCCTAGCTATGTTCCAACTTTATCTATGTAAGAGGCCAAAAACTGACACCTGCTTGCTGCTCCCAGGAAGCCCACAAATGGTTTCATGCATGGAATGCTGGTGTTCTTCATATAGAAGGAAGGTTTTTCATCATGTATCTGTCCTAACAGCTCCCAATCACTGCAAATTTCAGTATACTTCAGAGAGCCCAGTAGTAAGAAGACTCCATAGCTTCTTTCTCACTTTCTGTGAGATGATCATACCCAGCGTAATACCTATTAAGATTGGAAGTCTGCTTCACTGCAAACCTTGATTCTCAAATGCAATTTTGTGAGCAATTATCATCTAAATTGCTACCAAGTGTGAAGCTAAACCCCTCTGGCTTCAGCAATTTTAACCATTAAATTGAATTAAAAGAGCTGAAATCACATGAAATAGCTTGCAATGCTGAATAGTGTTCAAGCAGCTGCAACTCTTGAGGAAGCCAGCCCCCACCCACAGCTTGCAGATTATGAATTGGCCCTTGGTTGGCCTAAGCACTACGTGGCTGAAGGGCTGTTGACTTGGTCGACAGAGCTACTCCTAAATCCTTTAGTGACATGGTGGGTTTGTGGAGAATGATGTCCTAGGCTCAGTCATGAGGGAATCATTGCTAGCCCTTGAGGAACTGAGTTGTTAATGGGGGCTGCCCAAAGAGAAAGATAACCAAAGAGAAAGAAAGTGCTGAAGGAATAATTGTGATGCACACGTGAGCACGCATACAGTGGTCTGAAGGAGTAAAGGAGGGAGCAGCACACCTACCAACAGATTTTGTCCGTGGAATTCCTTTGCGTAGGGAAACATGGGGTTTCTCTTGCTCAGCATGGGCTGCCATCCCCTGCCTCTCAAACAGCGACTAAAAAAGGAACAGAGAAAAAGTGATGCTCACTCTGGCAGCAGGAGCAGAGATTACTGGTTCATCGCTCGACACCCTTCCTCCAAGTCTTCAGAAAGAGCAAGTGAGCAGTGCAATGAGCAATGATACCACATGAAATTGCATGGGAGAGAAAGCACACCTCTTGGGGAAGTGTCTGTCATAAGTCAACTGTGCAGGAGCCACTAAAGCCCCATGAAATATTAGGCATGCCTGGGGTTTGAAAAGCTGCATTCAGGTGGGACCTGATTGACATCCCACTGGAGTGCAACTACTGTGCGCTGAAACAGCCTGCACCTTATTCCCTGACCTTCAGTAGTCCTGAAGCTCAAAGAGGCACTTACACAGTGGAGAGTGCTTCATTCCCCTGCCCCTTCCAGTAAGTGCTATAAAGATGTCTATTGCCATCTCAGGGAATATGCTGGCATCTCTTGTTTTACAGAATGAGAAAGAAGGGTGAGGTCCATCCAAAGGCAGCATGCACAGCTTTGCCCCACAATAACCCACAGATCCCCCTTTCCAGGTTAACAGCAACTTGAGTTAACTTTTCTGTAGCTCTGAATGAGTGGAAAGAGTCTTGTGAATGTTTCAGCACATATTCATGCCAGCACAAGTTGTCATAGTGCAACTAGGGCACTCTGTGACTTGGACAAGCATTTCAGCTATTCAAAAGACAGCACATAAAACCTCCTCTCTTGCCACGTGTATTGACTTTTCAACCCAGAAGAAACAGCTACATAACTCAGAATTCTTTCATCAGATCTCTGACTTCCTGATACTCCCTCATTGTACTTATCCCCTCTCCCCATCCTTCCCGTGATCTTCCCTGTCCCTCTGATGGCTTCTCATCTGGCTCACACTGATCTCTGCAGGAGTGATGCGCCGGCTGGTTGGTCGCTGCTTCACAGTGGCAGCCCTGGAATCTGCTTCTACAATGTCCACTCTCAGTGAGGGCTCGGCAGCAGCTAAAATCTCATCCAGTTTCTCTGCAAAGTCAAAAACCACATCTGTTAGCCATGTTGACACCGAGAAAAGAACATAAGAACAGCTCCACTGGATCAGGCCATAGGCCCATCTAGTCCAGCTTCCTGTAACTCACAGCGGCCCACCAAATGCCCCAGGGAGCACACCAGATAACAAGAGACCTGCATGTTGGTGCCCTCCCTTGCATCTGGCATTCTGACATAACCCATTTCTAAAATCAGGAGGTTGCACATACACAGCATGGCTTGTAATCCATAATGGATTTTTCCTCCAGAAACTTGTCCAATCCCCTTTTAAAGGCATCCAGGCCAGATGCCGTCACCACTTCCTGTGGCAAGGAGTTCCACAGACCAACCACACGCTGAGTAAACAAATATTTTTTTTGTCTGTTCTAACTCTACCAACACTCAATTTTAGTGGACGTCCCCTGGTTCTGGTGTTATGTGAGAGTGTAAAGAGCATCTCCCTATCCACTCTGTCCATCCCCTGCATAATTTTGTATGTCTCAATCATGTCCCCCCTCAGGCGCCTCTTTTCTAGGCTGAAGAGGCCCAAACGCCGTAGCCTTTCCTCATAAGGAAGGTGTCCCAGCCCCGTAATCATCTTAGTTGCTCTCTCTTGCACCTTTTCCATCTCCACTATGTCCTTTTTGAGATGCGGTGACCAGAACTGGACACAATACTCCAGGTGTGCCCTTACCATAGATTTGTACAACGACATTACAATATTAGCTGTCTTATTCTCAATACCTTTCCTAATGATCCCAAGCATGGAATTCCTGATAGCACAAAGCTCTATGGGTTCAATATTTATGGGAGTTTGGAGGGAATGTGAACATGCCCGTCAAGACATAGTCTTTCTTTAAAAAAGTTGCTATAATTTAAATTCTTTTCCTTTTAATCATCCCTTAAGGGAAATCCCTCCCTTCCCCTTAAGATTGGTAACTGGATTCTCTTGAATTCTTTCCCTGAACAGCATCTAAGGAGGACATGGAGGGGGATGAAGGGGGTGGAAAAAAGTCCCTAACTCAGGCGGTCGCACTCACCCCCTTTCTTCCTCCGCATCGAGGCTAGAAGCAAAACACAAACACAAGGCGTCAGTGGCAGGCCCGGCGCTCCAACCAGGGTCCACGCCGAAGGGAGCGACTCCTACCCAGGAGGCGGCTGGCCCCGCACGCTGTTCACGCGCACCCTCGCGCCGGCAGTGGGAGTGCTGAGAGGGCTGAGCGGAGGCCGGAGGCCACACGGGGCTCCTTCTGGCGCTCCCTCCTCCCACCGCAGGGCAGCGCCTCTGAGGAGGCCGCCCACCCCCAGCACCCCGCTCTGGAGGGGCGCCGCCCGGCCGCCCCTCCCGCCCGGCCGCCCCCTCCCTCACTCACCCAGCTCCTCCAGCTCGGCCGTCATGGACTTGGAGCGCAGGGTCAGCGTGGTGCTGGGCGCGCGCTTGGGCGGCGGCGGCGCTGCGGGGAACAGGGAGGGCGCTGGGCTCGGGCTCCTGCGCGGGCGCAGCTCGCCCCGGCCGCCGCCCGCCGCCCGCCGCAGCTTCTTCATCGTCCCCGCCGGCCGCCGTCGGGCCCGGCTCTGCCGCACGACGCGGCTGCCTCGCTCGCGCGCGCGCGCGTTGCCACGGAGACCGCGCGGCGGCCCGCACCCCCTGCACGCGCCCCGCAGCTCACCTCTCTTGCGCGCGGCGTCCTCGGCCTCCGGCCTGCGGCTCACGGAGACCACCTTGAGCAGCAGGCGGTTGCCGCCCTGGCGGATGAGCGCCACCACCTGCTTGTGCCCCACCTTCACCACGTCCGCGCCGTTCACCTGCGGGGCGAGAGAGGGCACCGTGAGGGCCAGCGGAGCCCGAGCCGCGGCCAAACCCCAGGCTCCCCGGGGTGCTCGCTGCCAGGCCTCTGCCATGCCCAGCGGAAGCCCCGGGCGCAGCCCCTCCAAGAAGAGCCTGCCCCTCTGGGCCCCACCTGGAAGCAAGGCGCCCACGCTCTTGGCTCCCCTTCTGACCGTCCTGAACTTCACTCAACACTCTCTGCTTGGCAACACACAGGGCACAGACCTCCGGATGAGAGCGGGATGCAGTGCCTCCCAATCCAGCTGTGCGTCCCTTACCTGGTACGAAGGCAGTCCCACCTGGCCCCCAGGCACAGGCACAAGCAAGCCCCTTGGAAAACCAAGTTAGTGCCAGACCCCTCCCCAAACCCTTTGGGATGCCAGGCAAGAATCAGAAAAGGGTTCAGTACAGAGTGAGATCCTGTCTTCCAAAGATCAACCAGGAAACCTCATTGTTACTCATCATTCTTTACAAAAGTATTTACACTCTGCCAATCTTTCAGTTAAGCCAGCTAACAGCATGCAAAAATAGCAATGTAGTAGGTGCAATGCAATGCAATGTAGTAGTAGCAATGCAAGTAGGTACATGCAGCATCCCCAGGAGCAGCATTGCACATAAGAGCTGCTAAAAGTCAACAGGAACACCTTTCAGCTAAAAACCATTGGCTCTCATCTAATTTGCCACACAGGGAATGATAGTCACCTGCTCACAGAGTTGAGCTTGGGAAGGCTACTGTGCCATTTTCTGTCTCACACATAGCAAATGGGGTGGGAAGCTTTACCTCCCAAGCCAAGCTCTGAAAAGGCCTGATGACCTATGGTGGCAGGCTAGACCTGGCCATGGACAGCAGGTTATATCTCCTGATATAAGCAAACACAGTAGATCAAACTATTTTCCTTGGAACAGCATAAGTAAAAGCTGTTTAGAGCCAGCAGAAACAAAAGCTTGTCTACCTATCTACTGAGGGTATGAAAATATATAAAATACTGCATGTAACATTAGCATAGTATAGATTTGTATTTTTTAAATATTTTACTAAATATACATTAGATGCAGTGTGGCAGCATGGCTAAGAAGTGAAGCTACAAATCAGGACCCCCCTGTTTCAAATATCACATTTACATGAATTACATGAATTCTCACCATGCAAACCCTGCTCCTTCCCAGGCCCAAACCAAGGTATGGTTATTTTGTGAGAAAATGCATCCATAAGTTTTCACTCATTGCGGAAGACAACCAAAGCACTGAATATAGAGGATTTGCCTCCCACCCCCTCATTCCATACACACATAGACCTGTTTTGAGGGGAAATGAGCACTGGGGGGACTGCTCAATGTTAGGAAGCCCAGTGATTACTGCAGATACCTTCATTTGCAAGACAAATTGTGAGCCTTGTTTGTTGCAACTTGGGCTGCAACCTATACACACCGTTTTGGGGAGAAAGCCCCATTGAACACAATGGGACTTCTTTGAGTAGGCATACATGGGTTAATACAAATTGATGGTATTCCCCTCCCCACAGCAGGAAAAGGATTGTTGTTGCCCTCTCAGTTTTCCTTCTCTCCTTTCTAAAGATCTTTGCAAAACCTCAAGCAAAAGCTTGAGTGTTCACTGCTGTCTTGGTTGTAAGTAAGGAGGAGGGCAGCTTCCCTTTAAAGCTGTCCTTCCTTTAGGGCTCATCTTCCTTTAAATGAGAGGAGGAACTGTGGCAAAGAAGGGCTTTCCCAGAACATTCCAGGATAATGTCTCACCTCCCATACTCATGGACATCGAGATCTACTTGGGTTTTGTGACATTTAAGGACCCAGGTGAATGGCTGTTAACTCATGAATTAGGGAGGATGATGGAGGAAAGGGATAATCCATAGCACAAAACATAGGATAAAGAAACCCACTTGAATATCTCTGTCTAACGTGTTTCTTTGGAAAATGCCCATTTCTACATGGATTTCTGCCCCCATGGTTTAGAACTCAAATTGCTTAGTTGTACTGGGGGTAAAACTACTAATCTTACATGACAGCTTTAAGGACTACTAGAAGACAACACATACTTTGATCAATCAAACAGAGCTAAACAAATGTGAATTTGTCCCCACCTTACAATTAGGCTGTATTCCAGAAGATTGTATGTTAGAACTCCCAATATATTTTCAATGTTACCAATATAGGTACGTAATAGCATTGCTCTCACACTTCTCAGCTCCTCTTCTTTCTTGCTTTCTCTCATACCTCTCGTTCCTCTCCTTTAATCTCTTTTTCACTTTCTCCTGCTTGCCAGATTGGGTCTTCACAAAGCCTGTGCTTTGTTTGGATGTGCAGGTTGGCATTTGTATGCTTGGTAGTAATTAACAACAATACTATTGTTAGTACTACTGTTATTAGTATTGGTGTCACAGACCATAAGATTTTTGGATTGGGGTTTTTGGGTTCTCACCAGTTCAAACTCTACCCAAGAGTTTAAGAACTGGTGAGTTATTGCTGTATAATGTTCAGAGTAATGCGGCTTATTGCTCAGCTGTCATCTTGTCAATACATGTATTGGTCAGATATTTCTAAAGGGCCTTGGGGATTACACCTAATGCACCAACAAAAAATAGGGGTGGTTTTGTTTTCTTTCCCCAAAGGTGCTATATTTCCAGGTCTTTATATTTTGTGATCTTTTCCAATTGTTTCTCGTTGATTTGATTACTTATCACAGCCTATGCTGTGCTGGTTATAGCCTACATTTCAAGATCTAGCCAAGATCGTGGGAATCGCAGAGATGTCACTGTAGGATTGTTGCTGTTCCAGGGAATGTTGTTTTCTGGAGCTGAGCTGGTGTGATTTGCTCAAGCTTCAGACTTCCAGGCACTGCTCCAGTGACGACTGGCACAATATTGATCTTCTAGAGATGTCCAAGTTCGACTTGCGGGTCTTGGTGTCTTTTCATCTCATATTCTATGTCTTCAATTCTACTGTCACCTGGGATTGCAATATCAATGAGCCAAATTTGATTTAAATTTTTTGTCACCTACTGTCATGTCTCGTATATTGTATTCTAGAATCTAGATGTTTGTCCATAATCTGAAGTCCCAGTAAATCTTACTTGGTTGTTCTCAGTGATCTTACCAGGTTTATGATCCCAGGACTTTTGATGTGAAGGTTAAATGTTTGCAAAAATTCCAATGAACCATAGCTGCAACTCTACCATGATGTTCTCTATAGTCAATTTGGGTGATGTAACCACAGGTACTGACCAGACAGTCAACTGATTCATCTTTAATCTTACAAAAGTCGATATTTATTGTTGCCATTGAACTGAATTTTTGCATTGACATTATTTGTTGCGAGTGCCTGTTCCTGTGCAACTGAGATCATTCAGCTCTTGTTTTTCTTTCTCAACTGTTTACTGTCCATTCTTGGTAGGTAAAGTATCAACACTGTTTGTTTTTTTTAATTTGGGCATGCTTGATGTTTATCCACTAACAAAGTTCCAAGGTATCTTAAGTGATCTTAGAACACAAGGCCACTGATATTATTTCTTGGAATCCTGATTTCTACTTGCTGAGAACTAATTCTGAAATTCTCTTTTCATAAGATTAGAATTCAGAGGGGTGCTTCTTTACTTTTTCTCAGTATTATGCAAAATAGTACAAAGTAGCATACTATTTAGTGTACTTTTTTTTCTTTACATTTTTGCTACTTTGCTACGTGAGGGAATGCTCTTCAGAATCTCTTTTGCCACATGGCATAAGATGCAATTTGCATTGCATTGCTTTCAGTCATATACACAGCAGCATCTTCTGCAACATAGACACAGGTCTTGGAGGCTCTCAGATCATTCATTTGCTTCAGGAGTGTTCCCCAGCCCAGGAGTCAAGCTGGCTCTGAAGTTGAATGGTATCTGGATGTTATTTCAGACAGCAAGAAGAACAGGCGAATCCTGTACTGCTGCTGCTTAGGTTTTATGAAGTTGGGTGTTCTGGAAAATGGTGTTTGGCTTGTACTTAATGGGGGTGCAGCCTAGAGGGTCAGAGGTGCCTCAATGAATAGTAAGGTCCAACCTTGTTATACGTGGATTTTTTATACACAGATTTGACTCAACACGAATGACCACTACAAATGAGAAGAAATGTGCTGATCCCTGGAGAAGGGGAAAAATGCATTCCTTTAAAATCACAGTTTTAAAACTGCTTTTCTTATTGTTAGAGACAGTCATGCAAGTGATCATTTCATTCTTCAGCTGAGCCAGGCAAAGGCAGGGGGTCCTCTGCATCTCTAATTGCTGACTGCCTCTCTACAACAGTACAAAAAACTGTTTTAAAACCACAATTAAAAAGGGACACTTTAATTTTTTTAAACTGGTTTTATATAACACATTCTGTGGTATCAATAGGGAGTCCCAGAATCAAACCCCTGTGGATTTTGAGGCACGGCCTTATTTCATTAGGAGCAATGGAGGGCAAGAATTCTGGAAGTGGGACTTATTTTTTCACTGTTTTTCTTATCCATTATTATTATTATTTATCCTTTAGGGTTCCAGAACAGAATCCCAGAGGATAACACGGGATGACCTGTACTGTCTTTTTCTCAGCTTGTGCTGATTCACCATTTTTCCTAGAGAGGTTTGATTTAGCTACAGTTATCCACACTCTGGCCATCTCCTGATTACTACCATAATGTGCCTTAATCTTCAACTCCTCACTAAGATGCTAGTGCAGCCATCCTGGTTTTTTTAAGGTGTCTTCCCCTTTTCTTTTTCATAGGAATTGTTTCTGATTGCACCTGTAGAAGCTGCTTCGTAAGGAGCTCCCACCCATCTTGGGCCTCTTTTCCCATTAATTCTTCAACTCTTAGAATCCTATCATTTCTCTGAGCTTGTTAAATCAGCCTTCCTGAAATCCAATGTACAGGTTTCATTGTGTATTCCTTTAATTTCCATAAGTTTAAGAATTTCAGGAGTTTGTGATCACTTTCCTCTAAAGTTCCTACTACTTTGACCTCATCAACCAATTCCCCCTTATTTCTTAAGATCAGGTCAAAGATGGCCCCTCCCCTTGTTCCTTCCTCCACTTTCTAGATCAGAAGATGAAATCCTCCAGGCACAACAGGAATTTATTGGAGGTCCTATCATTGGCCAAGTTAGTTTCCCAAGAGATATCTGGATAGCTAAAGTTCCCCTTTATAACTACCTCATGTTCCCTTGAAGTGTCTGCCAGTGTCTGTTTCAAGAAAACATCATGCACCTCCTACCCTTGACCTGTTGGTCAATAATGGACCCACCATAGTGTTGTTTGTTGCTTTCCCCCCTAATGTTCACCCAGAAACTTCTGGCTGACCTCTCCAACCCCCTCCTCAAGTCTGAAAACCTTTATTGGCATTAAAAGAAACAGTCAGCGACACAAAACAGTAAAACAAAGCCAGCAAATGACTGTATACCAAGAAAAAAACACAACAGGAAAATAAGAAAACAGGAAACTATATAAATCAGGAGGGGAATTTTAACTTAGAAACAGCGGAAAGATAATCTGCTACAACATTAATGATAGCCACAGAACTATCACTTAATAGGACAAATAGAGGATCAGCAGAAGGACCAGAAAAAGAATATAAGATAGGGATCAGGAGTGTTTCTCAAAGGGAATAGTGAGCTGGACAGCGAAACCGTATCTGGACCACTGTGTCCGGTTCTAGAGAGCAAAAAGGGCATAGTCTGCAATCATATGGGATCTTGGAGAATCTGCCGGAGTGAACAGCTGAAGGAAAAATGTTACATCTAGCTAACATAAACGCTCTCCTCTTAATGGGATCAGTCAACATACTAAAATAAGAAAACGACCACGTGAAGGGAGAAGACCAAAGAACTGAGGGGAACAGGTAGGGTTAAGATTAGAAAAAAGTTGAATAAATTTGAGTTCCCAAAGTTTGGCTTTAATAATTGAATGGGCCCTATGGAGATTGATGTTGGCGAGGTGTTCGAGGGACAAACCCAGTGATGAAAGCTTGAGATCGATAAGATGGAACCACTTAGAAAGATACGAATCCTTTAGTAGGTCTTCCAAAAGGGACTCAGAGTGGATGTTTAAGTGTAATTGAAGCCAAAATTTAAAAGTAAGGGACCACGCAATGGTGGTAGGGAGGTGCATCCCTAATTCAAGCACAAGGGTGGATAATCCGATTAGACTGGGGACTCCCAGAATTCGCCTAAGGAAAGAGGCAGCGACTTTATTGAGATCCTGATTCGCAGCCTCTATCCAGATAGGGACACCATACAATAATTGGGAAAGAATTTTAGTTTTAGATATGTGGAGAGCAGCTGGAACATACTGATTGCCGCTGGAGTAATGAAAACGAGCAATCGCATTTAAGTGCAATGATGATAAAGAGATAATAGATTTCCTATGAGAGCGCCAGGTGCGGCGAAAGTGAAAAATGATCCCTAAATATTTAAAGGTTTGAACTTTAAAGGGAGTTTGAACTTTAAAGCTGAAAAGGGAGTCTATCTTCCAGGGGGATGGGGCCCAGGACTTGGCGAAAACTAAAATTTTAGTTTTCTCCGAATTAATTGTCAAATCGTTGAATAAACAATAATTGTGAAAGGAAAACAGCAAGTGGCGGAGGCCCGATCTTGTAACAGATAATAGGACTGCGTCATCTGCATAGAGGAGAATAGGGAGAGGAACACCATTAGTGACCCTCTGGCTGGCCTTTTTGCCTGCAAGAATGAGTATAGCCTGGAAGGCTGCTGCTGTTTTACTGCCACAGTAGTGGTGGGGAGGTAAATCTTGCCTGCTGCATGAAAGGCACCTGAAGGAGGAGGCAAAGAGTTGGCATTATGATGGTTGGGCCATCTGCCTCTTGCTCCTGTGGGCTGCTGGATGTTTGGAGACAGTTTGTAGTGGGGCCGCTGCCTTGTGCAATCTCCTTCTAGTTTCTGCAGCCTGGCGTTGGAGGCCAAGGGCCTCAAAGTCACACAGTAACAAAAAATCATCAGGCTGCTAGCTGCTTGGGTAGCTTGCCACGAGCCTGTACCAGAGAACTCCTCCAGCTTTGAAGGGACCTGGCCCTACCTATCCAAAGGCAAGAAGGAGTAGGAAGAAGAAGAAAAAGAGAAGGAATAAATCTTTAGAGCAAAAACTGTTGAACTATGGCTCAGAATTATGACCAGTGATGTAGAGTTGATGAACCTGAACTTAAGTTGCTTCAATGCCTCTCCCAGCTAGCTGATGAAGCTCTGGGGCCCTGGCTGGTCCAGGGGATGACGGATCATGCTGGGTACCCTCTGAAGAGGCAAAGGGATGGCAGGGCAAGTCTGGTGACAGAAGAAGGGAAGCAGGAGGGTGAGGGCAGTGGAGGGTAGAGCCAGCTCAGAAGCCCTCTTCATAGAGAACCACAGAGGGAAGGGGCAGGCCAAGCCAGAGGACCAATCCTTAAGTAGCTGATGAAAATCTCAGTAAATGAGGAGGCTCACATATGGTGAAGAGGTCAAGCCATGAGGCAAAACCTCCAGAAAGCCATAAAGAAGAACCAAAGGCTATGGAGGAGTGCTGGAATCCCTTTCCCCAGCCCTGTCTGAGGCAAGCAGGTTTCAAGAGATGGTCCTGAGACCACCACAGCCACCCCTTGAAGGCCCCAACTTTGTGCACATCTTCTAACTCTGTGCATGTCTTAAAACTGCAATCCCAGTCCTGTCTCTCATACCTACCGTATTGATATTAGTGACAGACCAGAAAGTAGGATTGAGGTAATGGCCTTGGGACTTGGATAGACTCAAATGAGCATGTTCTTTTTTGTTTGTTTACTTTTTTTTCCGTCTTCACATAACTGGATCCCAGGCCAGTTGTTTTGACAATTAAATGTTTTAACCTTTGTTCACCATTTTCAAGAACAGCCCCACATTAAGTTGAAGTACTCTAGCTGTAATCAGCACATGGATCACTGAAGTGGCAGGTCCAGCCTTTTTATACATGGATTTTTTTATACACGGATTTGACGCAACACGAATGGCTCCTGGAAATGAGAAGGAATGTGCTGATCCCTGGAGAAGGGAAAAAATGCACCCCTTTAAAATCACAGTTTAAAAAACTGCTTTTTACTGTTGCAGAGAGACAGTCTTACAAATGATTACAGGTATAACCTAAGTATCCACAAAATTTTCTGTCTCAGAGCTGATGAGGTTCCTTTTAAATTAAAGGAAAACAGTAATTTAATAATGCCAGAGAGGGCAGCCTGCTGACAATCCATCAGTCATTCTCTGCAGGCTTCTCTCTTCCCCCTGAGCATGTGAAAGAAGGCTAAATGGCAGTAATTAACACCTTCTGCATTCTTTCCCCCTTGCTGGGGCTCCTGGTGAAGGGAGGGGTTACTGCCTCCTAGTAAAGCCTAAGTGTCTGGAGAGAGAAAGGTGGCCTCTTTGTGCATTTCAAAAGGTCAGCAAGGCAGTTTTTAAATCACTGGAGCAAAGAAACTTTGTTCTTTAAATTGATTTGCTATAGTGCGTTTTTTTTTGCCATACACAGTGAGTTCTTGGAACAGAACCCTTGTGAATAATGAGTCTCAACCTGTATATTCATTTATCCAGATAGGAGTGCAGCTGGTAAATTGGTCAAAGCTCAGACAAGTTACTTCTGGAAAACATCTTTATCAACCTGGACATGTACATTTGTCAATGGTACCAATAGCACTCCCTATCTGCATGCTTGTGTCTTCAAGGGGAATGTAACTCCATTGAGCATCAGTCATATAACTTTACCCAGACTGGTAGAATTTCCAGCTGACCATACCTCCATCTTGTCTGGATTAAGTTTCAGCTTGTTTATCCTATTGTATTGGCAACCTTCAGTCTCGAAAGACTATGGTATCGCGCTCTGAAAGGTGGTTCTGGCACAGTGTCTAGTGTGGCTGAAAAGGCCACACCGGGAGCAAGTGCAGTCTGTCCCTGGTCTGTCTCCCTGGCTATGGGCCTTCCTTCTTTGCCTCTTTGCCTCAGACTGTTGGCAAAGTGTCTCTTCAAACTGGGAAAGGCCATGCTGCACAGCCTGCCTCCAAGCGGGCCGCTCAGAGGCCAGGGTTTCCCACCTGTTGAGGTCCACTCCTAAGGCCTTCAGATCCCTCTTGCAGATGTCCTTGTATCGCAGCTGTGGTCTACCTGTAGGGCGCTTTCCTTGCACGAGTTCTCCATAGAGGAGATCCTTTGGGATCCGGCCATCATCCATTCTCACGACATGACCGAGCCAACGCAGGCGTCTCTGTTTCAGCAGTGCATACATGCTAGGGATTCCAGCTCATTCCAGGACTGTGTTGTTAGGAACTTTGTCCTGCCAGGTGATGCCGAGAATGCGCAGGAGGCAGTGCATATGGAAAGCGTTCAGTTTCCTCTCCTGTTGTGAGTGGAGAGTCCATGACTCGCTGCAGTACAGAAGTGTACTCAGGACGCAAGCTCTGTAGACATGGATCTTGGTATGTTCTGCCAGCTTCTTGTTGGACCAGACTCTCTGTGAGTCTGGAAAACGTGGTAGCTGCTTTACCGATGCGTTTGTTTAGCTCGGTATCGAGAGAAAGAGTGTCGGAGATCGTTGAGCCAAGGTACACAAAGTCATGGACAATCTCCAGTTCATGCGCAGAGATTGTAATGCAGGGAGGTGAGTCCACATCCTGAACCATGACCTGTGTTTTCTTTAGGCTGATCGTCAGTCCAAAATCTTGGCAGGCCTTGCTAAAACGATTCATGAGCTGCTGGAGATCTTTGGCAGAGTGGGTAGTGACAGCTGCATCGTCGGCAAAGAGGAAGTCACAAAGACATTTCAGCTGGACTTTGGACTTTGCTCTCAGTCTGGAGAGGTTGAAGAGCTTTCCGTCTGATCTGGTCCGGAGATAGATGCCTTCTGTTGCAGTTCCAAAGGTCTGCTTCAGCAGGACAGTGAAGAAAATCCCAAACAAGGTTGGTGCAAAAAAACAGCCCTGCTTCATGCCACTGTTTATCCTAACCCAGATGAGAATTGCTTTCCTGGTATTAGCCAATAGGCATGAAAGGTAGAGTCAGGTGTCCAAATCTCTGGAGGATTACTCCCAGTTTGGTTCTATTTTGTTCCCCATGCTATTTAACATCTATGTAAGATATCAGATAGAGCTCTGAGAAATTCCAAAAGGTAGAAACCATAGGAAGGAACCACAGTCATCTTCTCCACCTTCTGGTATGACTCCTCAGGAACAGCTAAAGCAATGGTACGTCCAAGCCCCAGACTGATCCAGCTCTGGCAGATTGAATTCACTGGAATGGGCAAGAAACTAGAGTGGCAAAGCATATTTCCAAGGGGCCTACCCACATCCTATGGCTGGACAAAGGTATTCATAATAGGGCCTGATGGCTACAATCAGTTCAGATTTAATTCTTAAAAAAAAAATGGATTGGAGCATTTTTATCTGCAAAATGTACAGTGGTGCCTCGCAAGACGAAATTAATTCGTTCCGCAAGTCGTTTCGTATTGCGAAAATTTCGTCTTCCAAAGCGCGGTTTCCCATAGGAATGCATTGAAATTTAATTAATGCGTTCCTATGGGCAAAAAAAGTCAGAACAAAGTCAAATTTGGTTTACAAAGTGTTTATTAAGTGCTCTTTAAAGGCATACATATTGTACAGAGGATTTCAAAAATTTCAAGCACAAAACTTCAACTTTTTAATTTTAAAAATTCGTCTTGCGAAGCACGGCATAGAAAAATTCGTCTTGTGAGTCACCAGAAAAAATTGCAAAAACACTTTCGTCTTGCGAGTTTTTCGGTGTGCGAGGCATTCATCTTGCGAGGCACCACTGTAATCCAAATTGGTCACTGCCATTAACAATACAGATCAGCATCTGAAGGTTGCACTTGATCCTCCAGGTGCAGAAGCAATGGAAGATTGGACAGACTGATGGAGGAAAATTCCATCACAGGTTACAAGCCATGAAGGGTGCATGCAGCCTCCTGGTTTTAGAAGTAGGCTGTCTTTGAATGCCAGGTGCAAGGGAAGGCACCAGAATGCAGGTCTCTTGTTGTCTTGTGTGCTCCCTGAGGCCACTGTGAGATATAGGAAGCTGAACTAGATGGGTCTTTGACCTGATCCAGCAGGGCTCTTCTTAGGTTCTAATGGTCTTTTTCTATTTGGAATAGCTCCACTGGGCAACATGGTGCAGATGTAATTGTAAAGGTAGTACAATTGTACATTTGGTACAATTTTAATTGTAAATTTTAAAAGCTTTTTTGTTGAGGCTATTAATGCCACAGAGTAGGTTCCAGTATAGACTCGTCTATGACTGGTCAAATTCATGACCACCTTCTTGCCTCTCGCAACAGCACACAATGATTTTGGTCAGCATAGAAATCAGCAATGGTTTTATTGCTGGGTATTGAAATTTGAACGCAATACTGCTTGCAGGACGCTGTAGGGCAGTGTACTGTCCAATCACCTGAGACCATCTATCTGCCCCTCTCTGTGATTCTTGCAAGAGGTATGGTCCTTAACACTCTTTCCTTCTTCTCTCCTTCTCACACTCTTGCTTTCTCTCCTTTCCAGGACATCGCAGGAGAAGGTTGAGCTCTCAGAGCTCCTTGCCTACTTCCACATAAAGGGAACAGCTCCACTGTTCTCTGTTCTAAAGTACTAGAGTCTCTGTACTGCATGTAATCGTCAATTAGAAGATGCATGCAATCTGTTAACTGTAGGTAAAGGTTTTCTTATGAAACCTTAACCAATCCTCCTCTCCTCTGTATTTTTATTGATCAAATTGGGTGGCGTGATATCTTACCATAAGAAGGGAGTGCTTTTGCTGATAACACTGCTTCCCCCCTCTCTTCCAACAGTGGGAAAATGTTATTCTTCCTCCAAACAGTTCTTTACAACTGTGAGCAGTACATGGAAAGTGACCACACGTACTGAATTCTGCTTGTAGTGGCCTGTCCCTTGAGGTGTGGCATGTCCACTGTGAGGACTGACTTGGTAGAAACCTAACCAACTGTAGGTGAACAACTTCAAAGTTAACAACCAAACAATAGTTAAGAACCAAACTGGAAACTGTCCTGACCTGGGCGGACAAGGGAGGAGAGTTGCTCCCCATGGGGGAGCCCGTGCTAGCAGTGTACCCCCCAAGCTGGAGAAGTGGTGGGTGGAATGCCACCCTGTCAGGCCTTTGGCACTTCAGGCCCTGAATTGTTATAAACCAGGATGTGGCAGGAGGGGCCTTGATGTCCAGGCCTGGTATAAAATGTACTTAAAGGAACAGCAGCACTGTATGCTGAGTAGCAATCAGCTGCACCTGTTACAGGTGACACCTGTTACCACCTGTTGTAACACCTTACGCCGCATAGTGGCGTCCGATGAAGTGGCTGTGGTTATCCTATAGTGCTTGGTGAAAGTGTGGACCAAAGACCACATTGCCACCCTACAGATTTCAAAAAGGGATGCGTACCTGTCGAACACCACCGTGGTGATGGTGCTCTGGAGGGAATGGGCTGTGATCCCTTCTGGGGGAACTTCCCCTCTGGCCTGGTAGGCCAACTGGATACATGCTCTTAGCCAGTGTGCCAGTGAGCTGGCTGAGGCCTTGTAGCCTTGGTTGGAGCCCTTGTAGGTTACAAACAGGGCCTCCGATTTCCTAAAGTCCCTGGTGCACTTGGTATAGTAACGCAGGGCTCTGCGCATGTCAAGGGTGTGCCATACCTTTTCCCTGGGGTGGATCGGCTTGGGGCACGATGGGAGGATTAGTTCCTGTGCCATGTGGAACAGGGAATTGACATTTGCGACAAAGGTCGGGTCCAGACGGAGGATCACCTGGTCCTTGTGAAATATGCACAGTTTGGGGTTGATGGAGAGTGCCCCAAGCTCTCTCGTGGCTGAGGTAATTGTCATCAGGAATAGCACTTTGAAGGTGAGTTCCCTGATGGGAACCAAGGCCAGCAGCTCAAAGGGGGCCTGAGTGAGAGCCTCTGGGATCTTGTTCAGATCCCAGCTGGTGAACCTGTGGACTATCGCAGGGGTTCAGGAGTGCCACCGCCCTCAGAAACCTGCAAATGTGAGGGTGGGATGAAAGGGATTCCCCTGAGCCTGCTCCCAGGATGCTGCCGAGGACCGCCATCTGCCTCTTGAGGGTGTTGGTGGACAGCCCCTTGTCCAGGCCTTCCTGAAGGAAAGCCAGAACATGTCTCACCTTGGCCTTGACCGCCCTGACCCCCTTGGCTTCTGCCCACCTGTCAGATTGAAGAGGTGTGGTTGGGAATGTACAGTTGGTCCCTGGAGCAGGAGGTCCTGTTGTAGAGGGAATGTCCAATGGTTCTGGGTTGACAGGCGCAGGAGGTCTGGGAACCATGGGCATCTGGCCCTCTTTGGAGCGATCAGAATGACTTCTGCCTGGAGTTGCTTGATTCTGTTGAGAAGGCGCTGCAGTAGCGGCACTGGTGGGAAGGCATACATTAGTCCCTGTGGCCAGGGACTGCGTAGAGTATCTATGGCCTCCGCTCCTCTTGACAGCCCCTTGAGAAGAATGTTTGGAGCTGCGCGTTCTCTCTTGTGGTGAAGAGGTCCACCAGTGGGGACCCGAATCTCTTCCTGAAGAGGCTGAATACATGTGGGTTTAGCTGCCACTCCAGGATCTGCTGCCTGCTGAGCCAGTCTGCTGTGGAGCTGGCTATCCCAGCCATGTGCTCCACCCGTATGGCTCGGAGGTGGGCTTCAGCCCAAGTGATGATGGCTTCTTTGTGGAGAGCTGTGGACTGCAGGCCTCCTTGTTTGTTCACGTAAGCCTTGGCAGTGACACTCTCTGTTCTCACTAGGATCTGTTGGCACTGGATCAAATGGGAGAACTTGTCCAGTGCCAGATGGATGGCTCTGATCTCCAGCAGATTGATGTGCATGTGGGACTCCTCCCTGGACCAGGTCCCTTGAGCAACTGTTCCCTTGGTATGAGATCCCCAGCCCAGAAGGCTGGCATCTGTGGTGATCATTCTGGATTCCCGAAGGGGGAACCTGCCGCCAGCCTGGAGTGGCTCTTCTACCACATCAACTCTTTCCTGACCTTAGGAGGGATGGACTCCTTGGTGAGAGAGTTGTTCTCTATCTCTTGCTGGAAGCGTAGGAGGAATCTCTGGAGCACTCTGGCATGGAAAAGTGCCCACGGGATAATGTCCTGGCAAGACACTATTATGCCCAGTAGCCTGGCCAGTGCCAACACACCCTGCTGCTGTACTGAGAGTAGCGACTCTAGAAGTTGCCACATCTCACGTCCCTCTAGGGATAGGGAGTTGTGGTCTTGGCAGTGTCCAGGAGCAGGCCCAGGTGCTCCAACTGGTGACTTGGTTGCAGACAGCTCTTCTCCCTGTTGATCACAAACCCCACTTTCTCGAGGGTGACCACCATGGTCTGGCGTGTGCCTGGAGGGGGCCAGGAGGAGAGGGTCATCCAAATAAGGGTACAGGAAGACCCCCTGGAGGCACAAGTGGGCCATGAGGACTTTTGTGAACACACATGGAGCCGTGGTCAAACTGAAAGACAGAACACAGAATTGTAGATGGCGTGACCCATAGCAGAAGCACAGGAAGCTGCGATGGTCCGGGAGTACAGAATTATGCATATAAGCCTCGGATAGGTCCACTGAACAAAAGCATGTCCCCCTCCTCCAGGGCTGCCACTATGAATCTCCAGGTTTCCATCTTGAACTGTCGCCTCTGTAGGAACTGGTTCAGCCACTTGAGGTCGAGGATTGATCTCGTGCTGCTATTCTTCTTTGGGAGTAGGAAGAAGATGGAGTAGACTCCCTTGCCCCTCTGCACAGGTGGGACTGGCTTGACTGCTCTGAAGTCCAGCAAGTGTTGTATTGCCGCTCACGTGCGCTGGTGCTTCTCCTGGACCTTGGACTGTGGCACCCTCCAGAAGCAGTTCCTGGGCTGGGTCTTGAACTCCACAGCATAGCCCCTGGTCACTGTCTCCAGCACCCAGGCATCTGTGGTGATCTGGCTCCAATAAGCCGCAAAGTGCTGGAGACATCCCCCGATCTGCAGGTCCTCTGTCCGGGATCTGGCATCACACAGAGTGGCTGGACTTGGAGGTCATGTGGGAAGAGGAAGAAGAATTGCCTCCCGCGAGGGGGCAGGACTTAGGGAAGAATTTAGACTTTGCCCATCTGGGTTTGCAGTTGGCAGAGTCCCTGAATGAGCCTCTGGATCTGAATGCTGGACAGTGCCTGACCGAACAGCTTGGACCCCATGAAGGGGAAAGCTACCAGGTGCACCTGGGAACCCTGGTCTACATCCCAGTGGTGGAGCCAGATGTTTCTCCTTGCCACTACATTAGCGGCCACTGTTCTAGCGCTGAACTGCATGGCCTCCAGGGATGCATCTGCTGAGAAGGCCGCGGCCAGCAACAACTTCTTGAGGGTGTTGCATGTGGGTTTAGACAGGGACTTGTCTGATGCCAATAGGTCCTCCACCCAGGCCATGAGGACCCGTGACATGATGGAGTTGGCGGCTGATGCCCTTATGGCCAAAGTGGAAGCCTCGAAGTCCCTCTTGAGGGCGCTCTCCACCCTGCGATCACACGGGTTCCTGAGGCCCCCTCCCCCTTGGAGGGTAGTACAGCAGAGGAGGATAGCACTGCCACTGGGGGGGGGTCTATGCCCGGGACTTTAGCTGCTCCATAATGTCAGCTGGCAGCAAATAGAGTTTGTCCACTGAGCATAGGATGTGCCTGGTGGGTGCTACCCATTCTGCTTCGAAGATCTGCCTGAAGGGGTCAGGAAAAGTCACCACTGCCTTGGTAGAGGCCTTCTGGGGAAGAAGGAACTTTGAGCTAGGCCTGTGAGACTCTGAGGCTTCAGCTGCCTCAGTCTCCCTCTCAGGACCTAGATCCAAAATGTCTGCTGCCTTGCCAGTAGGTGGGGTATAGATCCAGTAGGAAAAGCTTGCCCCTCTCCTCTTCCTCACCCGTGAGCTCCTCCTCCTCCTCCCTTGAGTCCTCAGACGGTCAGGGGGTACTGACTCCCAGGGGTCTGATGAGACTGCCCTGCTGGCTTCCTTGGCATACTTCAAGTGGGAAGACTTGCTTGTCTTGCCCTTGGAGCTCCTGACCTTTTGCTGCTTGCAGGGGGGGACGACTCCTTCTCCAGACTACTGCTGGATGAGGGCAGAGGGGTCCTTTTATACTTTTTCTTGCCCCCCCCAGGGCCTGGGACCTGGCCCCTCTGACCTGACCCATTTTTACTTGAGGCCAGGCCATATTCCTCTGGGGTAACTGAGGCACTATATGGGTCCACTGGGTACTCCACCCTTTCACCTTGGGGCTGCAGCCCCTGCCGCTGTGAGTTCCCATCCTCCATGGGGGGCCTCATGCAGCTGCTGCAAGACTGGAAAAATCAAGGGGGGTCAGCTCAGCCTGCCCGTGAACACCCTCCCCCCTTCGCTCCTAGTGTTCCTCCCCCCTTTCCCTGGCAGACATGGCCAGCCATGCAGGGCTGGATGGCTGTGAGGTGGGAGGGGGGAAGGGTCATCTGGAGGGGGCGCATGTTGGGTCTCTGACTCCCCCCTCTGCACTCGCCCAATGCTGGAAGGGGAGGTGGTGGTGTGCCTGGGGGAAGGGGTGCATGTCGGGCCCCTAGTCTCCTCTCCCTGTGCTCGCCCAGCTAGGGGAAGGTGATAGCGTCTGCTTGGTGGGTGGCAGTGCCTGGCTGAGGCGCGTGGCTGCCTGGGGTGTGTGCGTTGGGCCTCTGGCTCCCCCCTCTGTGCTCGCCCACCGCTGGGGACGGGAGAGTAGCGGTGCCTGCTAACCCGGCTCCACTGCTGCTGCAGATTGGCTGTGGGGGGGGTGTTGAGTGAGGGGGTCCCGCTGCCTAATGCCTTTCCGCTGTCACCGCTGCTCCACTGCCGCTGTGGGGGTAGCAGTGTTGGCTGAGATGCTCCACCTCTTCAAGCACCTGAGCCTCCAGCAGGCCACAGTGCTGCTGGGGCCCACCGCTCACTCCTCTGCCTGGCTGCTGGAGTCCTCCTGCTGGAGGAAGGGAGGGCCCAAGAAGGCGTGCTCCACGTGGCCTCAGTTTGCCTGCTGGCTGACCCAACAGGAGTGGCGCCACAGGGTGCGGGTTCCATGAGATCTCCGTGCGGGGAGGGCTTGAAAATGCCCATGCTTTCTCTGCCTGCTGCTCCACTGGTCCTTGGTGGGAGTGCAGTGCTATGTCCCGGCCAGCAGGTGGGCTCTGGCTGCTACACAGAGCCTGAATACTTGAAAGGGAGGCAAGGGGAGATCCACCCCCCTGCTCAGAGGAAAACAAAACACTAAGGTCGTGCATGACTGAGGTCCGTCCTAGCTGCTGGAAGGCGGGACCGGAACTGGGGACTGAAAGGGACACCTCCCCAACGTGGGAGGAGTATCCATTCCTCGAGGTTCTCATCCTGCCTCCCAGGGGGAGGGGCATCCCAGCAGTAGGAATGCCAGCCCTTCCTTCCCAGAGAACATGCTTTTTTTCATCAGCCCTTGTACTTTAGTGACCTTTTAGAGCAGGAGTGTCCAAAGCTTTTGGCAGGAGAGCCACATCATCTCTCTGACACTGTGTCAGGGGCCGGGGAAAAAAAGAATTAATTTACATTTAAAATTTGAATAAATTTACATAAGTGAATATATTACAGATGAACTTATATTAATGAATGGTCTTGCTATAGCTCAAGGCCTATAAAAGGCCTTGCACAAAGCAAGGCTGGCCTTTCCTTTGCTGCTGCTACTGCATCACAGATGTGAAACAGCAAGCAGTGGAGGAAGCCCTCATCCCACAGCTTTCGTGAGAGGTCAAACAGTCGCCTTCATGCTGAGAGCAGTTGTATCTGGCCAGTGCGGGCTCCAGCAAGTCTCTGGAGGGCTAGAGGCTCATTGGAGACTGGGGTCTCCTGAGGTCGCATTGGGAGTCCTCAAAGGCAGCAAGTGGCCCCAGGACCGGGGTTCGGGCACCCCTGTTTTAGAGAATAGTTTGTGCTTAAACTTCTTGTGACTTTTATTTATTACTGCAGAGTCCTCCTATGCAGCTGGACCACTTGACTGCACATGGCAGAGAGAAATTCCTAGTCCGAGGAACTCGGTTCGGATGAGTAGCTCCCCTCTGAACCAACTAGCCTTTGCTTCCCATGTTCTAGAAAAGCTGGGTGTGCTCCCTCTCTCTAGCAGCACAAATCCAACTCAAACACAACTGCTCTGATTTCCTTTCTTTTAAAAACAAAAGTGCCAAGTGATTTTGTAAGCCCCCTTCCCATATCTGGAAGATAATGTTATGCTATACCAATCCAGGTTAGTCACAGCACAAGCAGAACCAGAGGTTGGCATTGTCAATTCCCTGGAAAGGTCCTCAGCTTCTCCTACAAGGAGGAAAGGGGATGACGGTATTTCTAGGGTTCATCACAGCAAGATGACTCCCCCAGTGGTAAGGATTTGCTGAGGTCTCCTATGTGAGGTTATCTGTAAAGCTTATGAGGCCCCAGGGACAGGGAGCATTTCATTCAGCAAGTAAACCTATGGTAAACTGTTTTGTCAAAAGAGGCATACCGCAGTTATTCGCCGATAAGTTGATCTCAGGTATGTCGACAGGTAAGTCAAGGGCAGGTTTTGAGTAAAAAATAATGGAATTTTCTATGACCCTCAGTTACTTCAGGGGTTAAACTTAGGAGGGTGGCTGACTATAGTTTTGTCTGATTTTACCTGAGGCCAGATTCTGAAAAATAACCTGCCAGTAATTGTTTCCTAAGAACTGTACTGTCTCTAATTTATTAAAAATACAGTAAAAAAATCATAAGATACATTTTATTCTTTAACTTTTAAAATTCTGGTCTTCACAATCTTTTTGTAAACACTGTCAGAGTAAGTGCACTGTAAGCAATGTTCCAGTAGAACAGTGGTTCCCAGCCTGGGGTACAGGTACCCCCAGGAGCACTTGACAGACCTTTAGGGGTACTTGGAAAAGAATAATAGCAGAAAAAGGCAATTAGTATTCCAGAATGCTTTGTAGGACCAGCAAGGCAGAAAGGGAGTTAGCTAGGCTGTGAAAGCCACACCAGTAGTTAGTTTTTGGTCATCAATTCATGCAGGAATCAGTGACTGAAAACCAGCACAAGAAAAAAAGCTGAAATGTAATATGGAAAGTGATCAGTCACCAAGAATTTCTCAGGACACATCTAGTGCAAGGCAGTGCAAAGGCATAGTCTTCAGTTCTTCAAACAAATAAAAAGAGAAAGTACTGTGATGAATACATGAAGTATGAGTTTTCATAGAGAGGAGATGAGGGTTTATATTATTCATATTAATTACAAACATTTAGCTAATATAAGTGGTACAGTTTATGGAAATGGGCTGTCAAGTGGTATGCAAATAAAAAAGGGTGGGAACCATTGCAGGAGAACCATTAAATCCTTCTTTAAGTTGCCTGGTGCATTAAACCAGAGGCTCTACATATAACATACTATGTTCTACAGCACGCATCTGGCAAAGGCTGTGTTCACGGAAGCATAGGCAACTGGCTAGTAGTGCTTTATGAACTAATGGGGGGAAGCTGCGGGTGGCTGCTCTACAAACCATCTCCAAAGACAAAAACGCCCTGAATGCCAGCGGTAGCAGCATTCCTTAACAAATGAGCAACTATGCCCTGAGTCGGCTCCCTTACATGAGCCCTGTAGGCCTCAACTATTGCATCCCTTACCCATCTGGAGATGGTGGATGGTGAAACCTTAAATCTGTTCATTTGCCTTATGCAGCAAAAACAGTTTTCAAATGTTTGAAGGTCGAGTTTCTGGAGATATACTCCCTGTCCAGCACACATCCAAAATGTGCCAATCCCACTCTCTAGGTTGAAAGGTTTGGAAAGAAAGACAGGGTCTGGTAAACACAGAATTAACCTTTGGTAGAGTTGGTGAGGAGAACCACCCTTTTCTTTTTAAACAGACACAAGTCCTAGCTACAGAAAAATCTGTCAATGCAGACACCCATATAATGATGTTATTCCCACCAAAAAAGGGCAGTTTTCTGGGAAAAAATTATATAAAGGACAAGGAGCCATAGGCTTGAAAGGAGGCCGTGTTAATACTTTGAGAACTAGACCTAAGTTCCCCAAAGGGGCCCTGGCCGCCGGAGGGGGCTTGATCAATGCCACTCTGCTAGTGAATTTTCTAACATTATAGAAGACATTGTAGGAAGACAAGAGTCAACCCTTAGGATACCCCAAATACATGAGATTTCCAATACTTACCAGAGTGGCCATACTCACACCCTTATCCAGACCTGACAAAGGAACTGTAAGAGTTCCGTCACTTTAATTTTCTCTGGATGGACCTGGTTTTGGAAACACCAGCCCACCAACCCCCTCTGGGTAGAATATGGTCCTCTAGATGGTCCTCCTATCAGCAAGCAGGATCTTGAGAACTAGCCCTCAATATCTGGTTAGGTCAGTGTTTGTCGCTCAAGCTCCATACAGTTAGCTGCAGCATCGCTATCTTAGGATGGATGCTGCCGTTGTACAAATCTATGGTAAGGCCACACCTGGAGTATTGTGTCCAGTTCTGGCTGCCGCATCTCAAAAAAGACATAGTGGAAATGGAAAAGGTGCAAAAGAGAGCGACTAAGATGACTGCTGGGCTGGGGCACCTTCCTTATGAGGAAAGGCTACGGCTTTTGGGCCTCTTCAGCCTAGAAAAGAGGCGCCTGAGGGGGGACATGATTGAGACATACAAAATTATGCAGGGGATGGACAGAGTGGATAGGGAGATGCTCTTTACACTCTCACATAACACCAGAACCAGGGGACATCCACTAAAATTGAGTGTTGGGAGAGTTAGAACAGACAAAAGAAAATATTGCTTTACTCAGCGTGTGGTTGGTCTGTGGAACTTCTTGCCACAGGATGTGATGATGGCGTCTAGCCTGAACGCCTTTAAAAGGGGATTGGACAAGTTTCTGGAGGAAAAATCCATTATGGGGTACAAGCCATGTTGTGTATGCGCAACCTCCTGATTTTAGAAATGGGTTATGTCAGAATGCCAGATGCAAGGGAGGGCACCAGGCTGAAGTCTCTTGTTATCTGGTGTGCTCCCTGGGGCATTTGGTGGGCCGCTGTGAGATACAGGAAGATGGGCCTATGGCCTGATCCAGTGGGACTGTTCTTATGTTCTTATGAATCCTGAGATAGCAGGTTCAGCCTCAGTGGAAAAGGCGGATATACTCAGGGGACTTTGACGTTAGAAACCCCTACTAGCATTATCTTTAGTAACAACTTTGGAAGAACTCTGATAGGAAGGAAAGCATACAGAACACCTTGGGGCCAAGTGTGATGAAGGGTGTTCATCCCTTTGGCATCTCCCTTGGAAAAGAATCTCATCAGCTGGTTGCAGTGCTTGTTTACAAAACAGGTCTAGCACCAGTGGCCTGAACGTCCTTTTCAGAAATGAGAACACCTGGCTGTAAATTTACCATTCAGCCTGGTCTATATTCTGTTCTCAATACCTTTTCTAATGATCCCAAGTGACTTCAAGACTGAACTACTGTAACATACTCTACATGGGGCTTCCTTTGAAGATAGTTCAGAAGCTGCATTAGGCATCTACCTGAATTGTTACTGGAGCTAGGCTTTTGGACTGCTGCTTTGGTGTCTGCACTGGCTGCCTATTGGTTTCTGATCCCAATTCAAGGAGCTGGTATTGACCTTTAAAGCCCTTCATGATTTGGATCTAGGCTGGATCTAGGGCCTTGCCCTATTCAGTCCAACACACTGTCATCTGAGGGTCATCTGAATGGGCTCTCCTTCAAATGGTTTATTGATGATTCTATTTATTGTTATTCTATTTATTGTTTAACCCCTGGGGGCTGGGGGATAAGAATAGGCCCTCAGTTTGGCTGTACTTGTCATAAGAGGCGACTAAACAGCCACCGGGTAGATGGGACTCTTTAGCCTGGGAAGGCAGCTCATCTGAGAGAAGGAAAACTCTGATCCCAAACCTCTACTGCCTTGTGGCTACATCCAGTTATGGAAAAGGCTTCAGGAGTCAACCTCGAGGCAAAATTCAGAGCCGGAGTCCCTGAGGCAGTTCATGGCTGAACACAGTCACGTTCTGGCAACTCCTGCAACGCCGCTGGAACCAACCATATTGGCTTCTGCCTTTCCATTGGACCATTTCAGCGACGTGGAGAGGAGGGATTTGCTGCATGGGTAACAGTCTGTCCTCCATATCTACTTTACCCAGGCTTCGTGCACTGGAGAGGACACTCTGTTCCGGAACCACTATTCAGAGCGCAATACCATAGTCTTCCGAGACTGAAGGATACCAACAAGATTTATTGTTTGTATACATTGTACATTTTACTATGGAACTTTTTAAGCCGTGTTGGGCATTTGTTTCAGCATGGGATAAGTGTGATATAAATTCTTCACACAAACAAACAAACAAATGATGATGATAGTACAGTAATAACCCTGTTCCTCACCACCACAAATGTTAAACACGTACATCACCTTTCTAGTAATACACACAATGTTATTGGCAACAATGCACTGAAGCCACTATTTGTCTCCTCAAGCCCCAGCACTGCAGTGCCCAGCCCAGACAAAGCACTTCTGAAAAGGCTGTGGGATTCTGCTTTCCCACTTTGCAGTATCAATATGCTTTAACAGTACATTGCCACTGGTGCCAATTTTTGCTTTTGCCATGATTGTTCTGCTTGTGCTGAATTTTGCTTATTTCATTTTTGCTGCTTTTTTCTGATTGATTTGTTGTTGTTGTCAGTTGTCCTGATTTTGTTTTATTGAAATAATTAACACATTATAATTCAATAATTGGAAATAATTTTTAAAATAGGAATTAAAGAAGCAAAGCAAGCCCTTGTAAACCAATGTTTTTCATCTGAACAAAGTGAAACCCTACAACTTTGGAGGGTTATGCCCTGGACAACCCAAGGCTGGGGCTCTACAGCACAAAGGGCACCGGAGCCCATGTGAATTCTGCAACAGGCACCTTCCATCAGCCTTCTGAGTAGCTGCAGGTGGGCAACTGCATGCTCCAAGAGCACAGTAAAGGAGCACCTGAACCCAAAAATGCCTGTACAAAAGGCACATAGGCTTTTCCTGTTCCTGCCTCCATGTGTTACTACACTCTTCAGAGGCTTCCTAGCACAGAGAAGCCCCCAATCCTCGGCATGTTCAGCAGACCCCTTGCCAGCTTCCAGGACCCACCTCAATCAGGAAGTCTCCCGTGCGAAGCCCTGCTCGCCAGGCCACACCCTCCACGTCCACGGATTCCAGGTACTGAAGCGCCGGGAAAGCTGGCGTTGGGGTGAACTCCTCAATGGGAGTCTCGGCTGAAACAAAGAGGGAGGAAACAGGCCTTGCAACATGAAAATCTGAAGAAAAAGGCACAGGTGTGTGTGCGCATCTATGAACTCTCCCTGCAGACCACCAAATGCTACAACATTTTTGTTCTTAGCCACCTCTGGATTTTGAACTTGGTGATCAGATACCCCTTTCCTTCCCACCAAGAAGATAGTATGCTTTAGATTTCTTTATTCAATATTTTAATCAAGATTGTAATACTGGGATTTCGATACAAGGGGCAATTAAAGCAGGGAATTATCAGCCATCTTTGTGTCCCTTATGCTCACCCCCTCCAATACATTCATGTTTGGGCAATGAGAAAGAAAATTTTTATATAGTCTAAAAATGATTGTACCTTAGAACAGTTAGTCCTGGAACTGATAGAAGGGACACATTTATGTGGACATGAATGTGGTGCCCTGGAACTGTCAAGATTAAGTTTAAGTGCCATTAAACTGGTAGGAAACAGTTGCCATAGTGCTATCTACTTTGAAATATATGCACAATATTGGAAAACTTCCAAAAAAGTCCAAAAAAGACATATTTGATCTCAAAAGGAGAGACGTCCCAAAAATGGGAGAACTAGTCAAAAGAACCCTGAAAAGTAAAGATCAAATCACTTCGAAATGTTTACCATTGGTTCCCAAATGTTTTTGACTGTTGGCTCCCTTGCCCTACTGGGCCTACTGCAGCTCCTCATTAAGGCTTCAATCCTATACATCAGTGTTTATCAAACTGTGAGTCAGAACCCAATAGGTGGGTCACACGCCAATATCAGGTGGTTCCCCATCATTTCATTATTTTATTTTTAATATGTTAGACTTTATGTTACTATGGCATGTGACTGCACTGGAGAAAATGTTACAGAATTGTACTTTTAACAAGTTACTCTGTATATGCTTTTAACAATGACAGTAAATGGAACTTACTCCTGGGTAAGTGTGGGTAGGATTGCAGCTCAGGATTGTTAAAAATTTTCCTGCTTGATGGTGTCACTTCCAGTCATGACATCACTTCCAGTGGGTCCTGATAGATTCGCATTCTAAAAAGGTCCCAGTGCTAAAATTTTGAGAATCGCTGCTATATGTTCTATAGGGAGGAAGGATTTTTTAATAAGAATTCTGTGGCTCCCCTAGCTGGTTTCCATGGCTCCCTGGGGAGCCACAGCTCACAGTTTTGGAACCCTGAATGAGACTATTTAAAACTTTAATAACAGAAGCTCAATAAAAACATATACCACTAAATAGGAAAGGCACCCCCAGACCCAGACCAAGAACCATGCCAGCATGGCTCATAAGTGGAGTCAAGGAAACAATAAAAGGCAAGAAGGCTTCTTTCCAAAGAAGACAGGAACAGATGTGAGAAAAGATTTTTATGGCTAAAAGTATCAAGGCAAAACAATAAAGTCTTCTTCAAATTCACTAAAAGCTGAAACCTGCCAGCTAGGCAGTTTTCATTAAACAAGGAGGGAGGGAAAATACTTCAAGAGGATATGAAGTTTGCAGTGAATCTGAAAGACTGAGTTTTAAATTTAAAAATATATTAGAGATACTCAGAGATGGGCAAATCCAGTGCGGCTTGACTAGGGTTGAGTCACAAGTCTTCACCCCCTATTACTCGACCCAAAAACAAGTCCTAATAGGGACAATTTTCAAGTTGCCTGGAGCATTTTCACAACTTGAAAAGACCAGAGACTTGAGTCTTTCCCTTTAAAAAGCCACTATGGGGAAAAATGGAGCTGCTGCTGCGGTATATGTGTGTGTCCAACTTTAATCACTCCCCTGCTGTCCTCATCCCATCTGAAAACAAGGTAGGAGGTGGTGGGATGGACTGCATGGGAGCAGGGACAGAAGCTGCAAGAGGGAAGAATGTCACACGCAGCAGCTGCAAGGCTTACCAGAACAACCCAATATTTTGCAGATCTACTCAGAAGTAGTCCCATTCCTCCCAAGTAACAATGGAGCTCACAAAAGCCATGCAGTGAGCAAGTGTGATTGCTATGAACCGACTCTCCCCAGGCTTTCCTGCCTCCTCCTCCTCCCTGGGCTTCTGCAGCCAATTGTAAGGCAAGAACCCCCTTGGTTCCTCCTTCTGCCCTACCTCAGCCAAAGAAAGTATCAGACAGCCCATCCTTTCTCCAATGACCATCAATACTTTCAGAGATGGGCAAGAGAGCCTTCACCCGCCTCCTTCCCCCAATCTGGGCTTCTACAGCTTAGCACAAGGCAAGAACCTCCTTGAGCTCCTCCTTCTACCCTACCTCAGCCTAAGAAAATATTAGGCCGCCCATCACTCGTACAATGAGCATTGAAGGAAAAAAGAGCCTGCTCCTGCCTCTCCACTGCTTGATGCAAAACCATAACATTAACCCTTCCTTGTCTTCTGGCTGGAACTTCCCTGCTGCTTGCCTGGTCTGACCCCACAAGGTTTTTCACACTGTGAAAAAAATAAGAACACCCAGAAAAAGGCAGCCTTGAGTCTGCATGCATGGGGATGAGAGCTAAGTCACAAGAACATAAGAACAGCCCCGCTAGATCGGCCATAGGCCCATCTAGTCCAGCTTTCTGTATCTCACAGTGGCCCACCAAATGCCTCAGGGAGCACACAAGACGAATCAAGGGGCCCCTGACTTGAGTGTTTTGCCAAATCTTCCATGCACGTGAATCAACACGAGTCAGCAAAAAAATGCATATTGGCGACTTGAACTCGAGTCACCTAACTCAGGGTCCCATCCCTGCATACCTGAACTGAACCTCGCAGGGACAAAATGTCTAAAAACTGAATCAAAGTGATGGGATGAGTTATAGAGCATACTGACAAATTAAAAAGGAGTCACTAGGCCCAGATGGAATCTACTCAATTGTTCTTAAGGGAATCAAATATGAAATTGCTGACCTTCTCACAAAAAGATGTAACCTGTGATTACAAAAAGATGTAACCTCAGCCTCTGTGCCAGAAAACTTGAAGATGGCCAATATAAAACTGATATTTAAAAAGGGATTCAGGAGGGATCCTGGAAATCACAAGCTAGTCAGCTTAACACCAGCAGCATAGCTGGAAGGTGTGCCATCCCAAGGCACACTTTCCAGGACCAGCCCCTGCACGTAGCTCCACATAACCTCCCTGGGCCTCGGAATGCCTTCTAAGGCCTCCACAAGGCCTTTGAATTTTACTTGTGCCTTTGCCCAAAAAACCCCACAAGTGACATTCTAAGGCCTTCTGGAGAACATAGAAGGCATCTGAGGCCTGGGTAAATCTCCCTGGGCCTCACAAGATTTTCTAAGGCCTTAAAAGTCACTTCTTTCAGAACACTCTCTGAACACACTCACTCTGGTCAGAGTACAGTTCCAGTCATGTTTGGAGTGGGTGTGTGGGTGAGGGAGGCAGGACCCCAAAGGCTGTGGCAGGAGCAACATTGCCGCACCCCAAAAAGAGTGCTGCCTGGAGTCCTGTGACCCCTTTGACCCCCCTCAAATACACTACTGCTTGACACTTGTTCACAAAGACTTGTTCACTTGTTCACACTTGTTCACTTGTACAGTTAAAGATAAAATTATTAAGCATATAGAAGAACAAATCTTGCTGAAGGAAAATAACCATGGTTTACACAAAGTCCCACTAATTTTCTCAAGTTCTCTGTGTCAACTGGCAAATGGTCCCTGAGCATCTGCAGCAGGTGCTTGTCAAGCCTCTGCTTGAAGATTTCCAGTGAGGAAGAATCCACCACTTCCCTTGGCAATCTGTTCTACTGCCAAACTGCCCTTACCATCAGGTATTGTTTCCTGATGTCCAATTGGAATCTCTTCTCCTGTAGTTGGTACCCAATGGATTTAGTCCTACTTTCAGAGGAAGTTGAGATCAAAACTTTCCTTCTTCCATATGACAGCCCTTCAGGTATTTGAACAAAACTATCATATCCCCTCTCAGCCTTTTCATCTCCAGACTGAACATACCTAATTTCCTCAAACTTTTCTCATACAGCTTGTTCTCCAGCCCTCTGATTATCCTTGTCGCTCTCCTCTGAACCTGCTCCAGTTTGGCTGCATCTTTATTAAAGTGAGGTGCCTGGAATTGGACACAGTACTCCAGGTGAGGTCTGACCAATGCAGAGCAAAATGGAATCATAACTTCTTGCAACTTGGAAACTATGGTTCTACAAAGGACAGGTTCTTTTATGAGCCTCTTTAACAAGAATACAGGCTCTTTTATGGGTTTGATAACTGTTCTGATTATCACACCTCAGGAATGCTGAAGAGATTGGAAAAGGTGCCAAAAATGGTAACCAAAATGTACATGGGGCTGGAGCATCTTCCTTATGAGTTAAGGCAATTTGGGCAATGAGTTAATAAAATTTGGGCAATTTTAGCTTGGTGAAAAGGTGATTGGGGGAATATGACACATAAAATTATACATGGATAGAGTATATAGAGTGAAGAGTGGATAGAGTGGATGAAATCACACAGGCAATACTAGAACCAGGCTTGGTAGTCCAATGGAAATTTAGGAGAGATAGAAGAAGGGATTTCTTCTCACAGCAAATAATTAGCCTACAGAATTTCTTGCCACAAGATGTGGTGGTGAACACTAGCTTGGATGGCTTTAATAGGGAACTGGACAAATTACTATGTCCAGGACAGGTCTATCAGTGGCACAAGTCACAATGGCCATGTGCTGCCTCCAGGTTCAACTGCAGCCTACCTTTGAAACCTAGTTGGAGGGCAGCAGCAGCAAGACAGTGCTATTGCCTTCATCTCCTGTTGTGGCCTTTCCAAAGGCAATGGACAGGAGAAAATAGGATGTGGATGGGTCCTGTCATAGTGACACCATTCTACAGAGCTCCCACTCCAGGTACTGGATGGAAGTGCTCACTAAGTGAGGAGCCTAGTTGCTCAGGGCAGCCAGGAAGACATGCCCCAGGGCAATGGAAGCCAGGCAAACTTAAAGCAGGCAGGGAGGTGTGGGGAAGAAGCAGCACCAGTAGCTGGCTCCAGGCTGGGATCTCACTCTGCCAGCACCTTGACCTCCGGGTCTCAGTGCTGAGGGAAAACACTGACCGCCAAGCTCCTGACAGTCAGCTCTGAGCAGTTCCACCCCACCTACATCCCCATGATGTGGTCTTGGTCAGAGCTTCTGCCCTGGAAGACACCACCTGACAGGCGAAGTGAAGCTGCCAGGTGCACCTTCCCAAGCCTTTATTTGTTTTGATGCCAGGAACCACCAACCCTCTGGCAGACATTAGTGCTCTGCCTGCCTGGGGAAGACACTCAAGCTTTCCCTCCCCACACACCTCCCCAGGCATCGCTGCCTTGCCCTGGAAGAGGCAGATGATATTCTTGCAGTTGGCTGTTCTGCTCCTGAATAAAGAATCTCCTCTGCATTCACCTGGCCTTGTGGATTCATCCTTAGTAAGCCTCCCCCTGTGAGATGTCAAATGGCAACCCAGCTGGCACTGTATCTTTGACTTGCAAAAAGCTTTTGATCAAGTCCCTCATCAAAGAGCAGACATAGAATATGAGGACAGGTCCCTTTATAGGGTGATCACTGTATACAGTTCTGGTTGTCACACCTTAGGAAGTATACCATAAAGCTTGAAAAAGTGCAAAAGATGGCAACCAAAATGTTTAGAGGCTGGAGCACCTTTCTTACAGGGGAAAGCTACAGCATCAGGAGCATTTTAATTTGGAAAAAAAGGTGATTAAGGAGGGACATGACTGAGAAAATTATACATTGTGTAGAAAAGAGTGGATAGTTTTTCTCTCATACAAGCAAGAGGCTGATGGATTTTTCCTCCAGATATTGTCCAATCGCCTTTTAAAGGCGTCTAGGTCAGATGCCATCACCACATCCTGTGGCAAGGAGTTCCACAGACCAACTACATGCTGAGTAAAGAAATATTTTCTTTGTCCTAACTCCCCCAACAGTCAATTTTAGTGAATGTCCCCTGGTTCTGGTGTTGTGTGAGAAGGAAAAGAGTGTCTATCTATACACTCTATGCCTCCCGTGCATAATTTTGAATGTCTCAATCATGTCCCCCCTCAAGCACCTCTTTTCTAGGTTGAAGAGGCCCAAATGCTGTAGCCTTTCCTCATAAGGAAGGTGCCACAGTTCTGTAATCATTTTGGTTGCTTTCTTTTGCACTTTTTCGATTTCCACTATGTCCTTTTTGAGATGCGGCAAACAGAACTGGACGCAATATTTGAGGTGTGGCCTTACCATCAATTTGTACAACAGCATTATAATATTAGCCGTTTTGTTCTCAATACCTTTTCTAATGATCCCAAGCATGGCCTTCTTCACTGCCGCTGCACATTGGGTCAACACTTTCATCAAGCTGTCCACCAGCACCCCAAGATCTTTCTCCTTATCTGTCACAGACAGCTCAGAACCCATTAGCCTATATGTAAAGTTGATTTTTTGCCTCACTGGCAGTTTTTTTTTGTCCCACTGGCAATTGCCTTCTGCTTAAAAAACCCAAGCTTTCTTTGGTAGCACCCACTGCCCTGCTTTGAGTTTGATAGTGAAAGCTCCAAATCCCAAGAGGCTCAGCCCTGCTCCAGATTCAGGGATCCCTACAAAGGACACACCAGACCACCTCGCCATACCAAGGCACTCTCCAGCTAGAATGACTCTGCAGGTGCCAGGCAGAAGTTATCAGAGCATTCTTGAACTCTGAACAGTCTTGAACTCCTGAGGTTCCCTCCCAAGATTCCCTTGCTCTCAGCCACACAACCACCCAAAAACTCATGTTGCCTTATACACCTCCAGGGACATCTGCCTAACAGACATTGGCCCAGCGCTCATAGTAGTTCTTTATGAATACACTGGGGCATCTTTTCCATAGACTATAGAACATTCTGAACAGTCACAGAAATATTTTACCACCGTGCTTAAATAACTCAACACATCTGTCCTGAACGGGGCCTGTCAGGTCTTCTTGGACTTCAAGAACTCCTCTCAAATTACAAAGTAAAACAAGGATCACATGCAGGTGAAGCAAAGGGATGAAATGTGGGAGTGGGTGGGCAAAGAAAGCAACTGTATTAAAAAAGCCCTTCCCCCAAAGCTTGGCATTGAGTGTATGGGTAATGGGCAATCCTCCTTGGTAACAGTGGCAGTACAGCTCCCATGAAGGCAGAGTCAAGAACAAGGGGAACCAACCAATAGTAAAAAGCAATCTTTCTGTAGCAGATGTGAAATCAGAGAAGATGTTTCTGTCTCAACCCTGGTAAGGGTTGTGACAAGCATGTCCCATGTGCACAGGGAACATGGAAGCAAACTCAGTGTTTCTGAGGAAAGTTCATTTGGAGATGTGGAGAGTTCCTTTGGGGAAGCATGAAATGTAGGGAGAGATGGCATAACACATGTAAATGCCTCCTGAGTACATATGAATTCAAGCGAGCTCCATTATCTATCTGTCTTTTGGTCTGTCTCATACACACACACACACCCTTTGCTGTGTCTGGTTAATACCTGTTTCCAGAGTCAAGTCATCCATTTGCCACAATCCCACCATGCCTGGGCAAAAGTCAGTGCCAGGAAGTGCTTCCTGGGCAAGACATATGTCCCTCCCCTGTGGTCAGCAGCCTCCACTGCCCCACTTCTTGGCACCGCAAAAAAGAGCAGTCCACCTTACCTTTGGCCCCGCGCAGGATGAAGCCGAATCCTTCATGCTCCCTTTTCTGCAAGGCAGCCACCTTCTCCTCTATGATATAATCACTGGGCAGGAAAGAACACAAGAAAATGAGGCTGGAGGGCGAAGACAGCACCATGGCGCCATGGGTGGACGACACATCTCAGCAGGGACCTGGGCAGGCTCTTGCCCTCCTGCACCCTGGGCACGGAGGTGGGCAAATGCTCCTCCTTCCCCTCCATGCTTCGGAGGGGCAGGTCACCCCTCCATGTCCCACTGCTCTCTGCTCAGTCACTGCATGTGTATGCAGAGAGCTTACTGATATCACTTGGGGCTTCCCTTCAAATTGAACCACCTTAGCAAGGGAGGCAGGTGGAACCCTGTCCATCAGCTCACACTCAACTCCAGCATCCCAACATTCAGGGTTGGGGCACAGAAGGGAAGGTGACCTTTTGGGGCTGGTGAATAAATTCTTAGAGAGAGAGAGAGAGAGAGAGAGAGAGAGAGAGAGAGAGAGAGAGAGAGAGAGAGAGCCTTCTGCTGTCATTCTTATCTCCCCTTGAAATTCCTCCTCTGTTGCTAAGTAACCGCATGTCATTTAAATGGAAAAAAGGAGAGGCAACGAGGTTGGGAAGAAGGGTGAATTGTGTTTCATGCTCTTATTTTAACAGAGTTCCTAGTTCTCCTGAGTCTCAACGAAGGAAAGACACAAAGGAAAAAGTGGGGGGGGGAGGCACAAATGTACCCATCAAAGCATTTACTACAGCATATTTTGAGAAAAAATGACCAGCATCATGGGAGGTGGAGGAGGAAAAGACCAAGAAGGCTATTCTTTCACTGAGTGCAAGTTTAAATGCATCTCTTTTAATTTCATTTCATTTTCATTCTCATTTTCATTCCACCTTTATTGGCATAAACAATCCAACAAGAAAACAAAACATTCAGGGTAGCCACCAATCATTGATCAGGCAAAGAAATACAGAGGAATTTATGCCTTGACAGTGCCTCAAATATATATTTTGCTACATTTGATGAGCGGCACTCCTTTCTCCCGTCTAACAAGTACCGGACCAAGTCTGTATCTGAACCATGAAAGCTTTCCAGAAATGGATATAGAAATCGATAGCATAAATCAATATAGTCGGTACAGTACAGAAGTACGTGGGTCAAGGACTCTTTTGAGGTCAGGTCGCAAGAACATGACTGGGGACCTTCCAATGGTCTATTAAATCTTGCTCTTAGTACATTTGTAGGTAAGATATTAAACCTACCCAGTGTAAAGGCTCTACGAATCTGAGGTGAACACATGAACGATAGGTAGCTTGAACCCAAATCAGACGGCCATGAAAGACCAATATATAGAGGCAAACAAGACTTATGGACTGCAGCTTGCAAATCCTGTTCCTCTATATCAAATAATCGGGTCCAAATAAGATTGTAAGCTGCAGACATGGGTAATCCTCCTATCAGAGCAGTTGATAAACCTAAGAGCTGGAATCTTTTGTGAAATAAGATTAGACCAGGGGAAAAAGAAATGTCAGCAAGAATATTGGAGAGCATGATGTTCTGATTTGCCTCGAAAACGACCCTTAGCCAAAATCTCAAGAATCTTAGCCAGGCCAGTGTTTCAATTTTATGCAGACCAGCTTCAAGGCACAATGCTACGTAAGGGATGCAGTGAGGTACCACAAAGATCTTATAAAGGAATCTGGATTGAACACGTTCTACTAGAGTGGAAATGGCTGAAATCCAGATAGGGATACCAAACAGCAATTGTGCCAGAACCTTGGACTTAAAAATCTGCACTACTGCTGGAATATAAGAATTGCCCCAGGTGTAAAAAAACCACAAAGTAGCTTGAACTAATAAATTGCTTGAGTTAATAGCAGCCTGGCGATGGGGTGACCAAGTATGCCTATGATGAAACAGAATTCCCAGGTACTTGAAAACTTGAATCTGTTCGATTACCTTCCCACCAGAGGTAGATTTCCATTGGGAACCAAAAACCACTATTTTAAACTTCTCAAAGTTTAATTGCAATTTATTGGAAGTTAGGTATTTAATACACGAGTTGATTAAATGCTTCAAACCAATTTTCGTACGGGACAACAGCAGCATATCGTCTGCATACAACAGAAGGGGGAATGGTAAATTACCTAATTTAGGAGGATGGGCATCAACTAAGGACAAATGAGGAGCCAGATCATTAATAAATATGTTGAACAGCATAAGGGCTAAGACACATCCTTGTTTGACTCCTAAATTAGTAGGAATTAGGGCCGAAAGTTTCCCACATGGTGTTAATTTAACACAGCAGCTAGTCTCCGAGTAGAGCTTCCTGATTAAGAGAAAGAGTCTCTTGTCCAGACCTAAATTGTCCAGTTTTAGCCAAAGTAGCTTCCTGTCAACCATGTCAAATGCGCCTTTTAAATCCAGGAAGGCAGCATAAAGATGGAAATTTTTAGATTTGGCATACTTAGTCACTAAATGGGATAGGGCTAAACAGTTATCCAAAATAGATTTACCAGGTAAGAAGCCTGTTTGTTCTGGGCCAATAACGTTATTTTCTTTCAGCCACTTGATGAGCCTGTCCAAAAGGTATTTTGCGTAAATCTTACCCAGAGAGGATAGCAAAAAGATGGGGCGATAGCTCCCTGGGTGCTTTCTATCCCCTTTTTTATAAATGGGCATAATGATTGATTGGGTCCATGAGTTAGGCATAATACCAGTATTATTTACAACTGTGAACAGGTCTGCCAATAGTGGTGCCCACCAATCTGGGTCAACCTTGAATATATCAAGGGGAAGGACGTCTGGGCTCGCAGCCTTCCCAGATTTCAAAAGAAGAAGAAGTTGCTTTACTTCAGACTCAGATACAGGAGGCCAATTATGTACTTCAGAGAATGAAGCCAGTGGTACAGAAGAAGTGACTTTACAATCATCATAAAAGGTTGATTTAATATAATTTTCCCAAATAAATGATGAGATTGGAGAAACTAGGGAAACATAATTATGGAAGAAACCTGAAGTAATATGCCAAAATGGTTTAGAATTCTTAGACAAAATGGCTCTATGGAGTAAATTCCACCTTGCAAGAGAGGATTGTTGATGCGCAAATTCAATAGCCTCTCTAAGTTGACTTTTCAGTTCAAAATAGCGTGGAGGTAGAACTGAAGCCCATGATTCTTTGAAAGTTCTGAAAAGCTTTCTAAGTTCTAATTTGATCCCTGAAAAGGGATCACATGAGACTACATTTGCCCCACTCTTTTTAGGGCCCAAGTTCTGAGGCAGGGATCGTTTTAAGGCAGGGATAAATAATTCTAAAAAGGCGTCAAACTTGGCAATGAAATCAGAAGGGGTCTTTGATGATAAAAAAGTAGATTTGGCTGTAATTGCCAAGACAGAAAATTGTAAAGTTTTAAAAATTCTTAAAGATGTTTCATCCCAGAGAATTTTGGGGTGAGATACACTATAAAAGGAAGGCATATCTTGAGGAGAAGGAGAAGAGAAGGTCATCGTGAGCAGCAAAACACAGATAAGGGGGAGGTGATCACTAAGCAAAGGCTCTCCCACTGCAAATTGTCTCACAGAAGACAACATGGGGGCAGGAATAAAAATATAATCAATTACACTATTACCATGTCTAGAGATAAAGGTGAAATCTACTTTATCACACATATCTAATAAGCCATTGAGCCATATCAGACTCCAGTGCAGGTTGAATTTAGCTAAGTAAATACCAGTCTCATTGATCACTTGGTCCTTTGATTTGCATTCAGACAGACAGTAACAGGGGAGATTTAAGTCATCCATGGAGTTGCAAATATGTGAAAAGATGACATGATCTGGACCGGTTCTCGCATTCAGGTCCCCAAAAATAAGAATTTTGGCTCCCACAAATCTGCGTTCGAGATTCTCCCATAATCTTATTGAAATATTTCCATTGGTGCTTCCGAGAGGCTTTGGTTTGTGATGGTGGAATATAAATATTGACTATCAAAACATCCCAGGGCGACGATGACAGTTTGACAACCTGTATCTTACAGTAACTATCAGACATAAAAATAAAATCAATTGAGAAATGTGATAATGACAGGATTGCCAGCCTGCCTGAAAGACGGCCTTTGGCTTGAGACTTAGTTGCTGGTAAGGAGATAACATTATAGCCAGGGCTTTTTTTGTAATGGAACGCACCGGAACGGTGTTCCAGCACTTTTTCCCCCTCCTCCCTGCCCCCACCTTTTTTCCCCTGCCTGCACCACCCCACCCCCTTTTTTCCTTCCTCCCTGCCCCCACGTTTTTTCCCTGCCTGCACCACCCCACCCTGCACTGCTGGCTAGGGAGGGATTTGAACCTCCAACCTTGTGCTCCATAGCCCAGCACTCTCTCCATTGGGCTATAGGAAAGCCTGTTATTAAAGTGTTCAGAACTAATATATAAGGTCTTGAGCCCAGCTGGTGGCCATCAGTGCCTTAAGTATTAGTTCCAAACACTCTGAGCCTAAGAGCTCTTATGGGTCAATGGCTAAAGTGCTGGTCTGTGGAGCCAGAGGCTAGGGGTTCAAATCCCTATGAAGAATAATTTTTTTTTTCTTTTAGGTGGGAAGGTGCTCCATGGCTGCAAAATATAAAGGTTGGTTGCCAGTTGCCAAAAGGGGGGCCAGTTGAGGCTGCAAAACTCCTCAAAGTTCAGTCCCAGGCAGGCTTTTTTTTTACCTTTTTTTTAAAGTCCCAGGTAGGACTTAACCCACAGTTAAGCTCCTGGAGTGAGCCCCCTGCTGGAGGCTGTTCGTGTGTATAAAAAATGGTTTAAAAATAAATAAATAAATAAATAAATAAATAAATAAAAGAAGTGAGTTCCTGCACCTTTTTTTTTTTTTTACAAAAAAAGCACTGATTATACCCTTCTAGAGTAATAGGTTGGACCATCCAAGTTTCTTGGAGACAAATTATATCATATTTTTTAAGAAAAGGTATAAAATTAGGGGCCGTGAGCTTAGAAGCCCAACCTGCTACATTCCAAGAAAGAAATTTAGCCAAATTGGTATCTGTTGGAGTAGGTGGTTCTGTCAGTCAATCCCTGTAATCTAAAAGGTTGGGACCAATTGTTAGGGACATCTCGAGAACATCAGATTGTGAGGGAACTGAATGTCTGGGAGTCTGTGGGGAAGTTGGAGGTAACCCCGATAAAAAGCAAGGGACTTGCTGGTGGTATGTAGTAGTATGGGTAGCAGGGCTAATAGAATCATTTAGGCTGGAATCTGGGAGAGGAGTTGCTGTTTCTAGATGCAAAGAATTCTGATAAACATCACGAAGTGGGTGGGAATACCCAGAAAGATCTACTTTAAGATCAGCTAGACAATCAACTATTTTTTTCTTTCCTTCCTGAGGCAAGTCCTTTATAGTTTGTACAGCCTTTCGATCAAACACAAGTCCGTCCAATTCCAGTTGATCCAATAACGCACTAATGTGTGATGCAACATTATTACATGTCTCTGCAGTAGTTGCTGTAGGATCTACAACAACAGTTGTAAGGTGGGGGAGATGATGTAGGTCAGGAGCTTCCTTCATATTGTGCCTGTTTGATTGAGATGGATTTATGAGGACTGGAGAATCTGTCATGGACAGTTGGGCTTCAGGTAGAAGCTCCTGAGAACAGGTGGTTTCTTTGAACTGCCCTTTTTCTTCCAGCCTCCTCTCTTCAGAATTCCTGAGTAATTCTACTCTTCTCCAACACATTAATGACCCTCTGTTGTTCCAGGTAAGGAAGTTGCTTTGTAGCCAACACCGCTCCATTAATTATATCCTCCTCCTCAGTGTTGAGACTTAGCAAAAAGGCTTCAATAGTGCACTTGGAAGCTGGTCCCTCGGTTGGAGGCATTCCCTCACTACTATTTTGTCTGTAGTCCCCTTGTCTAATCAAGGATGGAGTGCAGGGAAGTGGCATAACTGTCTTTTCGATATGGATTCCATGAGCTACCTTTGCCACAGTCTCCTCTAGCTCCACCATCTCTACAGAAGGAACTGTTATCAGCAGATCATTAGCAGGAGGCATTCTCACACTGGTTTTGTGTCTTTTGTTCTCTTGTTTACTGGAGGGCCAGGTGAGGGATGGAGGCACAGCTGCCTTTTCAGGTGGGGTAGTATGGGCTGCAGTGGGCAATGTCTCCTCTGCCTCTGTCATCTCCACTGACGAAGCCCTTTTCAAAGATTCAGTACCAGTCCTAAGTTTAGCAGGGTATCTCTCTAGATGGTGAGTTATTTCCTCCAGCTCGTCAGTGGCTGCTTTAATTGAGCTCTCAGAGATAGATCGTGTCAGCTGCTCTTCCTGAGAATTAGTATTACATTTCTCCAAAAGTTTATCAGTTGCCTGAGTCCTTGGTTGGATGCTATCGTGTACTAGCCTTGGTATACTTACTGTAACAGGTGGGGATGTTAATTTCCCATTTCCAGATAAAGGTGATGCCCAGCCTGTGTCCGTGAAAACTCTCTTAGCCACTATATCAAATGTGCTCAAAAAGTTCCTCATTCTAATGAGCATCAAGGGGATAGTTGGATTTGTAAATTCCATCAACAGCCTGGTTTTAGAGGGAGGTCCAGATCATTTTTCAATAGAACCCAAATCAATTTGATTGAATTCCAGCCTCAGCAGCCTGGCTAAGGAGTCCAAAACTTGTCGTCTGGTGGACCATCGATTAGAATTCCAGAAATTGCACCCTATCTCCAAGATTACTTGCCTAGTTAATAGGCGGCAAGTGGTTATTGTTTACCCTCCCCCGCGTTCCAAGGCAGTAAACTTAGTGGATCTATGCTCGAGTCTAGGCGATTCCCTCCCGTTTCTCGCATGCAGCTGGTCTTGCAATTGCAGCAACTCCGCAAGGCACGTTAAAGCCTTCCTGCAGGGCGTGAACTTGTGTTGTCACATATTTGATTTCCCTGAGAACAGCCAGAAGTGTCCTTCCAGTCAAGATACAATGCTGCCCCATCAAAGCCAACAGAGAGTCATCAACAGCAAACCATTTCACAGGGCTTGGGAAGTTCATCTTTAGCAGTTGTTTCCCTCTTTTGGACAGAGAAAAAAGGTGAGGTGTCTGCGCTCTGTCCCTTATCCAACCACTGGCAATTTGGGGAGGAGAAGGAAGACTTTTCCTGTGAGACAGCATTATCCTCAGCAGCAGCTGTAAGTGGCTCTGACTCCAGCACAGTAGAAATATTTGATGAGGCAATATTTGATGAGTCGTTGACTCATGCCAAGAAACAAAGTCATCCAGACAAAGCTGTTTAGTTGCTTTGTTTGGAGAGTCCTGGCCAGGGGAAGCTCTATTTCTCTTCTTCTTATTCCCCATTATGTTCCGCCAGAGGTTGCAGAGTAATTCGATGCAATCCTCAGTCTGTAGGACTTGAAGGTCAATAAAAACAGCAGAACCTTAATAAGGGATCCTTGTCAAGAAAGGATGGAAAAATTGTGGAGACCCACACCCAAACCATTGTAAACTGGGGGAGAATTAAGACATTTTTCTTTTGTGGAAATGTTAGCTGGCAGCCATCTTCCTCCAAAGCCTTGAATGCGAAATCATGAGGAGAACTCAGGTGACAGCTGCTGACCAACTTGGGAGCCTTGTACAAGACTGGGAATGGTGGCACAAGCCCCTGGGCTAAGAGCCACGAGGCCTGTTAATTTCTGTTGATGGTGTTGCCTGCTTCACATTAGAATGGGATTCCTCAGAGTCTGTCTTTTGTTAGCAAAGCAAAGGAAATGCTGGAAGGATGATCTGCCCATATGAAGGCATTCATGAGGAAAGTTTCCCCATTCCCTGCCAGGGCATTAGCAAGAGAGCAAAGGAGTCAGAGACAGTTATGCATTGCATAAGAGAGAGTGAATGAACATGCATGTCTTGACCTCATGAATATACATGTGCACATGCACACACACTGCAGAACAGAGAGAAACACACTCCAGAACACTCTCTCTCTCTCTCTCTCTCTCTCACACACACACACACACACACACACACACACACACACTCAAACCAAACAAGGCTCCTGCTGTGCTCAGAATGTCAAGCAGTTCTCATACACAAGACTCCAACTCCCTGGTGTACAAGATCTGTGCACTGCTGCCCTCTTCAGGGCAAAGTGAACCATTACAAGAGCCCAAAGATAGACCAGTACTGGTGGCTGTAAAAAGCCTAACAACTAGGTTTCTTCAGAGAATGATTCAAGGACTAGCGATGGGAGGGAGGGAAAGATGAGTGCCTTTACAGGAATGTGAACTGGCTTCCTTGACCACATAGCAGGCAGAGGCATCTATGGAGCAGGCAAGCAGAGAACTAGATTACATGGGTACAAACTCCAGGACGGGAGATTCCAGCAGGACACTGAGAAGAAATTCTGGATGGTCAGGGCAATTTGGCAGTGAATCAGGTTGTGAGGGTGGTGGTGGATTCTCCCTTGCTTGAGATCTTTAAACAGAGGCTTGATAGGTACCTTCTGGAGATGCTCAAGGAGGATTGCTAGGAGATGCTGAAGGAAGCCCTATGTGAAAAGGTTGAGGAAACTGGGTATGTTCAGCCTGGAGAAGAGAAAGCTGAGAGGGAATATGATAGTGCTTTTCAAATACCCAAAGGGCTGTCATAGGGAAGAATTTGTTCTCAACTGCCTCTGAAAGTAGAACTAGAACCAATGGGTTCTAGAAAAGAGATTCTGGCTGGAATCTCAGAATTTCTGAGAAAGAAATTTCTGATAGAGCGGTTCAACAATGGAACAGATTGCCAAGGGAGGTGTTGGATTATTCCTCATTGGAGATTAAAGCAGAGGCTCAACAAGCACTTCCTGGAGATTCTCTAGGAAGATTGGATGCACCAGGATGCAAGGTGCCTGATGTCAGAAAGGAACAGTTAGGTGCATGCCACAAGGGGTTTGCACCTGGCATTCTGAGATAGCCTACTTCTAAAATCAAGAGGTTGCACATACCCATCAAGGCTTATAACCTTTGATAGGCTTTCCCTCCATAAAACTGTCCAATCCCCAGTTAAAGACATCTAGGCCAGATGCCATCACCATGTCAAGGCAAGGAGTTCCATAGACTAATTATATGCTGAATAAAGAAATGGCACAAAGTGCAAGGTAAGACAGAGAGAAGCATCTGGGTGAGGAGAGGGAGGAAGAGAAGAAGGCAAGTGTGCTCTTCAAGTTTAGGAGAGAGAGGAAGAGGAGGAGAAGTGTACTGTCTATATTTCTAACCTTAAGTCAACTTTAAAATTTAGCTTTACCTAAATTTAAATGAAAAAGAAAGAGGAAGACTAGGGCTGCCAGATTTGAAAATCTGCTGTGCAAGATGTTGTTTCCTGTGGATGAAAGAATGGTTGTTATTGTGAAACAGAAAATAGCTGAATTTAGAAGGACATCAATTAAATTTTGGTTGGCACTGATATGTATGCTATGAAAAAGTAAAATTAAATGTTGAATTTAAGAATCCCTATGTCAGACATGCATTGTGGAAGATATGGAACCGATGCAAAAATAGGTTTTGCAGTAAAATTCCACTATTGACTTCACCACAAGAAGCATGTTCTGGTTTGAGTACAGTACAGGGAGATAGTTACTATATATAATTCTATTGAGTTTTACACAGGGCAATATAAACTCAATTCTAGAGAAAAAATAAAAGAAGGTTTTAAATGCTTTTTATTTGAACAAATAGCAAAAAGATTTAAAATCGATAAAAAATTATATGATTTCAAGAGGAAAGTCAATACTGGAAAAACAATTAGAATAAGAAGAGCAGATAATTTCTAAGATTTACAAATTGTTGCTGAAATTTGAAACAGAAGATGAAGAATATATGATATATTGGGCTGAAAATGTGGGGCAGGGCCTAGAAGAGGGGGTAAAGGGAGTAATTTGTACCTGGGCCCAGGGTCAGAAAGGGGACCCAGGAGCCAAAAAAGGGGGCTCAGAAATTTCCTTACATTTTCCAATCTCACCCAAACTCATTGCCCTTGTGGGATGCTGGGGGAATTACCATGGGCACATGGTGGTGACTGCTGCCACAAGCCATATACACCAGGCCCAGGAATGCATACATTCCTTAACAGTGTCACATCTGGGATGATACTGACCTGCTACAATAGCTCTTTATCTTGTGAATCCGCTTGCCATGAAGGAGTATATAGCTCAACAATACAGCTGCAGGACTGCAGCTGCTGCAGAAGTCAATTTTGGTGTACACAGGACACTTTCCATTCTAGTATGAGCCTAAATATGATACTAATCTCCTGCAATGATTTTTATATTTGAAAGATTTTGGGTTTGGTTTTCTGAATCTAGGGGGGGGGGGAAAGAACAGGTAGCTACCTTCCTGGAATGGGCTTTGTGCAAGAGTACTGGGATTAGGTCAACAGCGCATTACCTTGATGATTATCTCCTGATGGGGCCACACAGTCTGGTGATTGTGGGACTTTGCTACAGGGCTTCATTGCCCTGTGTAGGGAGCTGGGTGTTCCCCTAGCCAATGACAAAACAGATGGCCCACCCACCTGCCTCACATTCCTGGGTATAGAGCTTGATACTGTCAAGCAGTGCTGACTCCCTGAAGCCAAACTGGCCTCTGTACAGGAGTAGGTGGCAAGGTGCAGGAAGCTAAGGAAGATGAAACTAAGGGAGTTGCAGGAGCTGTTGGGCCACTTACAGTTTGCATGCCAGGTCATTGTACCAGGTAGGGTCTTTTTGCGCAGGTGGTATGACTCCCTTAGAGGGGCTTCTAAGCCCCATCACAGGATCAGAGTGACATCAGCAATGCAGGAGATTACGGGCATGTGGGCTATCTTCCTGAAAGGCTTTAATGGGGTCTCATTCTGGCGCTCAGCAAAGAGGCCAAGCTGCCAGTCCACTCAGATGCTGCAGGCGGCACAGGCTTTGGGGTTTATTTTTGGGGAAGATGGTGCACTGGCAGATGGCCCTCTAGTTGGCACTCGGACATTACAGCTGATTTGACCTTTTTAGAGTTTTTCCCCATCGCGGTTGCTGTTCACCTCTGGGGGTTAGAGTTTAAGGACTCCACAGTGCAATTCTGGTGCAATAATCTGGCAGTATTTCACGTTATAAATCGGCAAACCTCCCAGTCCCCAAGAGCCATGCGTTTAGTACACGCCTTTGTACTGCAATGCCTATGTCTTAATATGTTATTTGTGGCTAGGCATGTTCTGGGCTTGGCTAATGGGATAGCCGATGCTCTCTCTCGTTTCCAGGAGGAGCATTTTCAGCAGCTGGCACCCTGCACGAGGGAAGAGCTGGACCCATGCCCCAGTGGTTGTGGAACCTTGGTTGCAAGAAGTCAACAGGGCAGTGAATGGCCCCAAGCACCTGGTCAAGTTATAAAAGGAGAGTAGGAGAGTTTGAGGCTTCAGGGCTAATGCTGGCCTCCCAGGTGTTTCGCCCATCCTCCCTGAGCATATGACGCAGTTTTTAGTCAGGCTCAGGTCAAATGGCAGGGTAAGTAATACACTTGGAGGCTACTTGGCAGCCCTGGCTTTTGAGGCCAAGGTGCACAGGCTATCTGACTGCACTGGGGATTTTCGCATTTGGAGAATGTTAACAGGGTGGTCACAGGAGGACCCTAAGGGAGGGGGAAGTAGGTAGCCTATAATGTTTGACCTCCTGGGATCACTATGTGAGTCATTCAGTGCAGTCTGTTCCACTCCATTTGAAGCACTGTTTAGGGCCGGCGCCCTTATTCTCTTTTTGGGGGGGCCTTCTGCCAGGGTGAAGTTTTGGCACAAAGTAGGTGGGACGCCTCTGAGCATGCCCTATGGGTCACGGACGTGCACTGGACCCAGACTGGCATGAGGCTGAGGCGGTCAAAGACGGATCAGGTTGGTCATGGACAGTGGGTCCAACTGAATGGGGCAGGGAACTCCTCACTTTGCCCGGTGGTAGGGCTGTGTGAATATGTGGCTCAAAGAGGCGTGTCCTATGGGCTGCTCTTTGTGCACAAGTGGAAAGAGCACGTTGTGCTAGGAATGGGGCTGATGTGACGCAGGAGGCGCACAAAGTGAGCGGATCTCAGGATGTTAATAATGGCCCCCCACTGGGGCCGAGGAGGCTGGAGCCCATCACCAAGTTCCAGTTCCTGGCTGTAGTGAGGAAGTGTTTGGATGACCTTGGCCAGGACTTGGCCAAGTTTGGCCTTCATTCGTTTAGGATAGGGGCAGCAACAGCTGCTGCTGGAATGGGTTGGGATAGTGGAGAGATCAAAAGAATAGGTAGGTGGAGATCTTGGGCATTTAAGAGCTACGTGCACCCCAAGGCAGGTGGGTTGTCTTAGTTATCACCTGATTATTCATGTTTACTTACATTGTTTTTCCTTCTTTAATTGTTAGGTCTGGGTCTTTCCCTGCCAGCGAGGACACTGATTTGTGACCACTCCATTGTCTTCTGGGCTCACAAGCAAGCTTTCAAGAGTGAATTTGGATCTCAGCTGGGCCTGGGAGCACAGTGTTCAGTGTAGTGGGCCGCCAGAAGAGGGATGAAGTAGGGGCAGTTACTGCCCATGGCATGGGAGTGTATACAGGGAGCACCTCCTCCCCAGGTGCTTCTCATACACCTTGGTGGTAATTACTTTTGCCATAGGACGGGGCTGTCCTTGAGAAAGCAGGCTGCAGAGGACCTCGCCACACTGAGAAGCTCGATGCCTGGTCTGATCATCATATGGTCGGATCTGCTTCCACTTCGGGTGTGGAGGTGTACTACAAGCCCGGCTGGAGTTGATAGAGCCAGAAGGAGGGTGAATGCGCACCTGGGGAGGGAAGTGTTGGCAGCTGGTGGCCTGGTTCTTCGCCACCCAGATATAGCAAGCTCTCTGCCTCACCTTTACAGGGGAGATGACTTGCATCTCTCAGAGGTCGGGAACCATATCTTCCTGTCAGACTTGCAGTGGTCCTGCAAAGACTCTTAGATGGGGCGGGGGGATGCTAAGCGCCAGGTTAGCCCCATGTGTGGCAGGGTAATGTGGGAACAGGAGGAGAAATAGAGAGAAAATCCATCAATCAATTGTCCTCCAAGCGCTTAGAAAGGCACTTCACTTAGCCCCTCCCTTCACCAATGCAAAGTGATCACGTGCTTTCTTTCACGTGCTCAGGGGGAAGGGAGGGGTTGCCTGGAGAGAGAAGGATTGATGGATTGTCAGCCGGCTGCTCTCTCTCTCTCATTAACGAGGCTATTGTTAAAGGACTGTTCAATTTTTAAAACTGTGATTTTAAAGGGGTGCATTTTTCCCCTTCTCCAGGGATCAGCACATTCCTTCTCATTTGCAGTAGCCATTTGTGTTGAGTTAAATCCATGTATAAAAAATCCACATATAACAAGGCTGGACCTGTAATTAGAACATTTGACTTATCCCATGCTGCATTATTGCAGATTTTTTTTTTTTGCACTATTTGATATATCTTTAATGTTATTTTTTTCTTCTTTTATTATGACATTCTTTTCCTTTGTTTTTTATAATTATAAATAAATGAAATATACAGAATTGTATGCAATACTCCAGACATTATATTATTGACCAAATGACCCTGTGTATAAATGACCATGGGTAGCACAGCTGTGGGGTGACACCACCACTCCAGCCATGCTGCCATGAGACCCACCAGTATCTGCTGCCTCCACTGGAGGCATTCTAAGGGCCAGAGAGGCTGCAAATGGCATTCCATGCCCTCAGAACACCTATGGGTAGGGAGAGGATGAAAGGAATGGCATCTCCAGGTGGCACTTCCAGGTGTGCCCAGGGGGGGCACAACACGTAGATTGAACCACTGTTACCAGGCACAGCTTTGAGCACTGGGTAGTGTGAAAGATCTTGGGGCTGAGGTGGTAGGCAGAAGAAATCAGCAAGAGAGAATATTCTACATTTATGACTGGCTACATCAGTGGGTTTGCCAAGAAAATGTTGGCTTTGGAGGCCACCTTTTACACTACAGCCCTGACTTAGAGGATAGTCTGGGCTTTGTAACCCTATCGGAGAAGTTCAATTGGTGCAATTCCAAGTTTTCAACCTCCACACTGTCAATTGGAATCTGTGTGGTTGTGGGTATTGTAAAGGGCCTTGTAAGATTATATCTGGCCAGACTGGAATCTCTCAAGGTTCCTGTCTTAATAATTGTATTAAGTTTGGGTACCAACCTGGTCACTTTTGTGCCACCAGAACAACTTAGGAGCCCCTGAGGTCAAGGGCTTTGATAGTGCATCCACCAATTCAACTCCCTTGTCTCTTACCCTGGAGTAGAATTTGTTAAATTGCGAGTTTTTCGCAGTAGCAAACTATTACAAGTGGCAAACTACCTACTATGGGTCTGAGTCTGGTCCTCAGTTCCTGGATGCAATCTGCACTCTGTTTCTGAGAGGCTCCATCTGTGTAGGCAGTCTGCCTCTATGTTCTTCTCTCCTGCTAGGTGTGAGAGATAACTTTTTTGGTTTGTTTGTTTTTTTGTGTGTGTGGACTCTGTGCTTACTAGAACATGACAATGCCAGAAATGAGGTTTGAGCTAAAAACAGAGCAAGACAGACAGATCGCAGCTCCAGGAGACTGATGCTTTGACACATCTCCTGAGAGAAATAATGACCCTGAATCACTCTGCCATTTAGTTGGGCCCTCCAACCAAATATGCTGGCATCTGTGGTCAGGATTATAAGAACATAAGAACATAAGAACAGCCCCACTGGATCAGGCCATAGGCCCATCTAGTCCAGCTTCCTGTATCTCACAGCGGCCCACCAAATGCCCCAGGGAGCACACCAGATAACAAGAGACCTCATAAGAACATAAGAACATAAGAACAGCCCCACTGGATCAGGCCATAGGCCCATCTAGTCCAGCTTCCTGTATCTCACAGCGGCCCACCAAATGCCCCAGGGAGCACACCAGATAACAAGAGACCTCGTCCTGGTGCTCTCCCCTACATCTGGCATTCTGACTTAACCCATTCCTAAAATCAGGAGGTTGCGCATACACATCATGGCTTGTACCCCATAATGGATTTTTCCTCCAGAAACTCGTCCAATCCCCTTTTAAAGGCGTCTAGGCTAGACGCCAGCACCACATCCTGTGGCAAGGAGTTCCACAGACCGACCACACGCTGAGTAAAGAAATATTTTCTTTTGTCTGTCCTAACCCGCCCAACACTCAATTTTAGTGGATGTCCCCTGGTTCTGGTATTATGTGAGAGTGTAAAGAGCATCTCCCTATCTACTCTGTCCATCCCCTGCATAATTTTGTATGTCTCAATCATGTCCCCCCTCAAGCGTCTCTTTTCTAGGCTGAAGAGGCCCAAACGCCGTAGCCTTTCCTCATAAGGAAGGTGCCCCAGCCCCGTAATCAGCTTAGTCGCTCTCTTTTGCACCTTTTCCATTTCCACTATGTCTTTTTTGAGATGCGGCGACCAGAACTGGACACAATACTCCAGGTGTGGCCTTACCATCGATTTGTACAACGGCATTATAATATTAGCCGTTTTGTTCTCAATACCCTTCCTAATGATCCCAAGCATAGAATTGGCCTTCTTCACTGCCGCCGCACATTGGGTCGACACTTTCATCGACCTGTCCACCACCACCCCAAGATCTCTCTCCTGATCTGTCACAGACAGCTCAGAACCCATCAGCCTATATCTAAAGTTTTGATTTTTTGCCCCAATGTGCATGACTTTACACTTACTGACATTGAAGCGCATCTGCCATTTTGCTGCCCATTCTGCCAGTCTGGAGAGATCCTTCTGGAGCTCCTCACAATCACTTCTGGTCTTTACCACTCGGAAAAGTTTGGTGTCGTCTGCAAACTTAGCCACTTCACTGCTCAACCCTGTCTCCAGGTCATTTATGAAGAGGTTGAAAAGCACCGGTCCCAGGACAGATCCTTGGGGCACACCGCTTTTCACCTCTCTCCATTGTGAAAATTGCCCATTGACACCCACTCTCTGCTTCCTGGCCTCCAACCAGTTCTCAATCCACGAGAGGACCTGTCCTCTAATTCCCTGACTGTGGAGTTTTTTCAGTAGCCTTTGGTGAGGGACCGTGTCAAACGCCTTCTGAAAGTCCAGATATATAATGTCCACGGGTTCTCCCGCATCCACATGCCTGTTGACCTTTTCAAAGAATTCTATAAGGTTTGTGAGGCAAGACTTACCCTTACAGAAGCCATGCTGACTCTCCCTCAGCAAGGCCTGTTCATCTATGTGTTTTGAGATCCTATCTTTGATGAGGCATTCCACCATCTTACCCGGTATGGATGTTAGGCTGACCGGCCTATAGTTTCCCGGGTCCCCCCTCTTTCCCTTTTTAAAAATAGGCGTGACATTTGCTATCCTCCAATCTTCTGGTACCGTGGCCGTTTTGAGGGACAAGTTGCATACCTTAGTCAAGAGATCTGCAACTTCATTCTTCAATTCCTTAATAACCCTTGGGTGTATGCCATCAGGGCCCGGTGACTTATTGATCTTTAATTTATCAATGAGGTCTGAAACATCTTCTCTTTTAACCTCTATCTGACTTAACTCCTCGGTTAGGAGGGGCCGTTCGGGCAGCGGTATCTGCCCGAGGTCTTCTGCCGTGAAGACAGATGCAAAGAACTCATTTAATTTCTCTGCCATCTCTAAGTCTCCTTTTATCTCCCCTTTCCCTCCCTCACCATCCAGAGGGCCAACCGCTTCTCTGGCGGGTTTCCTGCTTCTAACATATTTGAAGAAGCTTTTATTATTCCCCTTAATGTTGCTGGCCATGCGTTCCTCATAGTCTCGCTTGGCCTCCCCTATCACCTTCTTACATTTCTTTTGCCACAGTTTATGTTCCTTTTTATTCTCTTCATTAGGGCAAGACTTCCATTTACGGAAGGAAGCTTCCTTGCCCTTCACAGCCTCTCTAACTTGGCTGGTTAGCCATGCGGGCACTCTCCTGGATTTAGTGGAACCCTTCTTTCTTTGCGGTATACACCTCTGCTGGGCCTCTATTACTGTTGTTTTAAGCAGCCTCCATGCACTCTGGAGAGACTGGACTCTTTTTACCCTCCCTTTCAACCTCCTTCTAACCAGCCTCCTCATTTGAGGGAAGTCCGCCCGTCGGAAGTCAAGGGTTTTTGTTAGAGATTTGCCTGGTATTCTTCCCCCAACGTGCACGTCAAAACGGATCGCAGCATGATCACTGTTCCCCAATGGCTCAGTAACGTTTACATCTCTAACCAGGTCCTGCGTACCGCACAAAATTAAATCCAGAGTCACCTGTCCTCTGGTGGGCTCCTTGACTAGCTGATCTAAGCCACAGTCATTTAGCACGTCAAGAAATCCGGTTTCCTTATCGTGACCAGAACACAAATTGACCCAGTCAATATGAGGATAATTGAAGTCCCCCATGATTACAACCCTGTCCTTCCTTGTCACCTCCCTGATCTGTTTCCTCATTTCAAGGTCCCCATCAGATTTCTGGTCTGGAGGACGATAGCGCGCCCCCAGTATTACATTGCTGCACAAGCCTGGTAATTTAACCCACAGAGATTCTACGGTGGAGTCGGACCCACCTTCAATCTCTACTTTGCTGGATTCTATCCCTTCCTTAACATAAAGGGCCACCCCACCTCCAACACGCCCCTGCCTGTCCCTCCTGTAGAGTTTATAGCCCGGGATTGCGGTATCCCACTGATTTTCCGCATTCCACCAGGTTTCCGTTATGCCCACTATGTCAATATTTTCCCTTGTCACCAGACATTCCAGTTCTCCCACCTTTGCTCGTAGACTTCGGGCATTCGCATAAAAGCATTTATACACGGAATGCCCCAGGATGGGCTGCTTATTCGCTCCTTTGTCCCCGCATCCTCTCATTGTGCCAAACCGTCTATCACATCCCATCACCCTACCTTTCCCAATTTCTTCTCCTACCCTGCCTTTGTCTTGTTGTTCTCTAACTTCCCCATCCTCATCCCATAGGGATGAGGAGTCCCGAACCGGATGCCCCTCGGCTCCTGTCGGCCTTCCCCCAGGGATCAGTTTAAAAGCTGCTCTGCCACCTTTTTAATGTTATGCGCCAGCAGTCTGGTTCCATTCTGGTTCAAATGGAGCCCGTCCCTCTTGTACAGGCCCCGCTTGTCCCAAAACGTTCCCCAGTGCCTAACAAATCTAAACCCCTCCTCCCTACACCACCGTCTCATCCACGCATTGAGACCCCTGATCTCCGCCTGCCTAGCTGGCCCTGCGCGTGGAACAGGTAGCACTTCAGAGAACGCTACCTTTGAGCGCTACCTACCTCGTCCTGGTGCTCTCCCCTACATCTGGCATTCTGACTTAACCCATTCCTAAAATCAGGAGGTTGCGCATACACATCATGGCTTGTACCCCATAATGGATTTTTCCTCCAGAAACTCGTCCAATCCCCTTTTAAAGGCGTCTAGGCTAGACGCCAGCACCACATCCTGTGGCAAGGAGTTCCACAGACCGACCACGCGCTGAGTAAAGAAATATTTTCTTTTGTCTGTCCTAACCCGCCCAACACTCAATTTTAGTGGATGTCCCCTGGTTCTGGTATTATGTGAGAGTGTAAAGAGCATCTCCCTATCCACTCTGTCCATCCCCTGCATAATTTTGTATGTCTCAATCATGTCCCCCCTCAAGCGTCTCTTTTCTAGGCTGAAGAGGCCCAAACGCCGTAGCCTTTCCTCATAAGGAAGGTGCCCCAGCCCCGTAATCAGCTTAGTCGCTCTCTTTTGCACCTTTTCCATTTCCACTATGTCTTTTTTGAGATGCGGCGACCAGAACTGGACACAATACTCCAGGTGTGGCCTTACCATCGATTTGTACAACGGCATTATAATATTAGCCGTTTTGTTCTCAATAACCTTCCTAATGATCCCAAGCATAGAATTGGCCTTCTTCACTGCCGCCGCACATTGGGTCGACACTTTCATCGACCTGTCCACCACCACCCCAAGATCTCTCTCCTGATCTGTCACAGACAGCTCAGAACCCATCAGCCTATATCTAAAGTTTTGATTTTTTGCCCCAATGTGCATGACTTTACACTTACTGACATTGAAGCGCATCTGCCATTTTGCTGCCCATTCTGCCAGTCTGGAGAGATCCTTCTGGAGCTCCTCACAATCACTTCTGGTCTTTACCACTCGGAAAAGTTTGGTGTCGTCTGCAAACTTAGCCACTTCACTGCTCAACCCTGTCTCCAGGTCATTTATGAAGAGGTTGAAAAGCACCGGTCCCAGGACAGATCCTTGGGGCACACCGCTTTTCACCTCTCTCCATTGTGAAAATTGCCCATTGACACCCACTCTCTGCTTCCTGGCCTCCAACCAGTTCTCAATCCACGAGAGGACCTGTCCTCTAATTCCCTGACTGTGGAGTTTTTTCAGTAGCCTTTGGTGAGGGACCGTGTCAAACGCCTTCTGAAAGTCCAGATATATAATGTCCACGGGTTCTCCCGCATCCACATGCCTGTTGACTTTTTCAAAGAATTCTATAAGGTTCGTGAGGCAAGACTTACCCTTACAGAAGCCATGCTGACTCTCCCTCAGCAAGGCCTGTTCGTCTATGTGTTTTGAGATCCTATCTTTGATGAGGCATTCCACCATCTTACCCGGTATGGATGTTAGGCTGACCGGCCTATAGTTTCCCGGGTCCCCCCTCTTTCCCTTTTTAAAAATAGGCGTGACATTTGCTATCCTCCAATCTTCTGGCACCGTGGCCGTTTTGAGGGACAAGTTGCATACCTTAGTCAAGAGATCTGCAACTTCATTCTTCAATTCCTTAATAACCCTTGGGTGTATGCCATCAGGGCCCGGTGACTTATTGATCTTTAATTTATCAATGAGGTCTGAAACATCTTCTCTTTTAACCTCTATCTGACTTAACTCCTCGGTTAGGAGGGGCCGATTACTTGTTGCCAGTCCTGAAGGCTCACCCCTTGGACAGCTGTCCATTGTACATCCACCACTGCAAATCCCTCTTCAGGGATGGTGGAATCAGAGTGTGGAAGTAGCATCTCCTCTCTAACTTCTTGAGTGGGACTAGAGACACTCCTGAAGAGTTCTGGTGTGGAATTGGGTCTAGTTGACCAGCTGGTGACAGAACCAACATTCATAGCAGGTGGACCAGCATCATGATATCTGCCTACTTGACTGAAAATCTGGAGAATTGTGTCTGTGATCCTCTGTCATCTCTGTTGACAAAAAAAGCATGGAAAATGTGGGTATTGAAAAATACTCCCAGGTGTTCTAGTATCTGGAAGGGAACCAATGATCTGACTGGATTATCACAAAACCATGAGTTTACAAGCAGAGCACCATCCGGTGCATGTTAGACCTTTGCTTGCTCCCTGGACGACACCTTTATTTAAAAGTCATCCAGGTGAGGGAAAAGAAACATCCAGGTGAGGGAAAAGATTCCCTCTGCCTGAGATGTGCCAATAGTACCACTAACACTTTTGTGAACCCCCTTGGGGAAGTCATTAACCCAAAGGGAAAGGCAAGGTACTGAAAGTGCAAGGATTTGTAGGAGACCTCAGATACCTCCTGTGATTTTACAAAAACAGTTCAACCACCTTAGATCTAGGATTCCATGCATCTCTCCATTCTGCTTCAGTACTGGAAAGAGCACCAAGTAAACCTGGCACCTCTCTCAGCAGAGGGAACTGCCTCTATTGCCCCAATATGAGGTAGATGGTATATGGCTTCTAGAATAGCTGCATGTTCATTTGCATCCCTTGATTTGGAGATCTGCCAGAACTTGTCCCTTGGTTTCCTTACAAATTCCAAGGAATAGTTTTTGGAGACGTCTCTCCAGGAACCATGCATCCAATATTGTACCCAGGTTCCCACATAATGCTGAAGCCTAGCCTGCACCTTAGGTGAGAAACCCCTGGGCGTGGCATCATACCAACCTGTCTCTAGCTTCATTCCCTGCCCTGGAAAAATGGGAATGCTGGAACTTTCCATGGAAGTTCCCAGATCTGTGTCACTTAGGGTTGAATTTGGACGTCTCTCTGTTCCTTCTTTCAAGATTAAAGGGGTGAAAGCTCTGGTTGGCTTTAGTCTTCCCTGTCTTGGAATCTGTGGTAAGTGCTCTGTGTTTGTCCTTGTTTCAATGAGAACAAGGACCAATGCTTGCCAAATAACCTAGATCTGGAGAACAAAGTCCCCAGTAATCAATTTTGAGATTGCACAGCCACAAATTTCATATGACCACCACACTGGTAGCTCTAGAACAAATCAGCTGAGAAAGCAGACAGCAAGGATACCTTTTCCAAAGTGTCTTGATTGGTTTGGATAAGGTGTTCTTCCTCCTCCTCCCAGAAACAAATTTTGGGGGCTCTGGAGAAAAACGAATTGGCTGCTGAGGCTCTGAGATCAAACGAAATAGTCTAGAACAGTGGTTCTCACAAATTTAGCACAGGGACCCACCAGGACAGAATGAGAATCTATCAGGACCCACCAGAAGTGATGTCATGACCAGAAGTGACATCATCAAGCAGGAAAATTTTTAACTATCCTAGACTGTAATCCTACCCACTTACCCAGGAGTAAGTTTCCTTTACTATCATTGTTAAAAGAATATCCCCAAATGCAGTCACATATCATGGTAGTATCAAGTCTAATATATTAAAAATAAAATATTGAAATGAATGGGAACCCACCTGAAATTGTCTCACAACCCACCTAGTGGGTCCCGAACCACAGTTTGAGAAACACTGGTCTAGAAAGCTCTCTTCAGCTATGCCTCAATGCACTTGTTGCATGGGACACAAGGGCCATGTTCCCCATCTGAAGGGATCACAGCCTGAGAAGACAGTGCTGCAACAGGTGCATCCATTCACTAGTGGTACCTCGAATTTATCTAAGATTCCCTTAGAGAGTAAAGAGAGGAAAAAGGTACTCATGAGTTTGGTGTCTCACTAGCCATGCAGTGAGGAGGACCACTCATTCGCCATCATTTTAGGATGGCTTCTGGAAAAAGGCATCCCCGCTGTCCTCAGTGGACCCTGAGGAAAGAGACTTTCTGGAGAAAGAGTTGCAGCACTGGCTCTCATTCTGAGGCTTTAAGGCTCTATGGCCTAATAACCTTATCAAACATCCTGGAAAAAACTCCCTCTGGAAAGAAGTTTTTTCCATTGGTGTGAGCTTCTGAACACTCCACATCCTCACCATTTTGGGGGGGGGTCCCTTACTGTGGAATGGGCAACTCTGAATCTGGGGAATCAAACTGGCCTGAATATTGTGAGGGAGAGCTGGAAGGGACAGGGCTGTTCCATGTCTGAAGTTGCTTCCCTCTTCCAGCCTTGGTCCTTCAGTGTTTAGGGAGAGAGAGCAGACTCTTGAACAACCAAAGAATAACCATCTGGCTGTTCACTGGACCATTTATGAGGGGAAAACAGAGGCTGGGCAAAAAGAGGGGAACACAAACCCCTCACTAGGTTCCTCACTGCATGTGAGGAAAATGTTGCCCGCTGAGATACAAAATGGCACCTGCTGAGGTAAAAAACAGAGCTGGTGCTTGTGAGCGCTGGGAAGGCTCTGGGCACGCTGATGGAGAGTCTTGCCCGACTGCCCCAACACTGCGATAGTGCCTTGATTGACAGGTGCGCCTCTGTTCCTCAAACCTGCCGCCACCTCAGAGAGGCACGGACCAGGCACCGTCAGCCCAAACAGCTGAGATACAAAATGGCGCCTGCTGAGGTAAAAAACAGAGCTGATGTTTGTGAGTGCTGGGACGGCTCTGGGCATGCTGATGGAGAGTCCTGCCCAACTGCCCCTGTCATTGCAATAGTGCCTTGATTGAGGGATCTGGCTCTGTTTCTCAACCTGCTGCCACCTCAGAGAGGCGTGGACCAGGCACTTCCAGCCCCAACAGCTGAGGTAAAAAATGGCGCCCGCTGAGGTAAAAGAAGACCTGATGCTTGTGAGTGTTGGGCAGGCTCTGGGTGCTCAGGGAGAGTCCTGCCTGATCACCCCCAAACACTCCAATAGTGCTAGGTGGATCAAGGGGCCTGCCGCTGACCCCCAAACCTGCTGCCACCTCAGAGAAGCGCAGACCAGGCGCTGCCACCCAAGCAGCAACTTCCCTCACAGTGGGAGAAATGGTGAAAAAAGCAGCAGTTAATGTTTCTGCAGTGAAGAGAGCTGGGCCTCAGCTGCATCTGTCAGGCAAAAATGCTCCTTTCTCTCCCAAACTCAGCTAACCTGACCTTGCTGAGGAGGGGAGTCGAGACAGGCTGAAGAGAACCATTTTCCTTTCGCTTTGAAAGCACTAAGGGGGAGCTCCAAAGGAGATGACCGACCTCCAGCGAGGCAGGGACACTCTGGGTACTGGATCCCTGTGCTTGTGGAGCTCCACCCATCTTTTCGTTGGCCCTGCCTCCAGCAGCAGCGAATGACAATCCCAGTGGTGAGGATGCCCCCGCCTCCACCAGGGAACAGCAGGTGGTTCACCAGATAATAATTTCCATGACTTACATTGCATACATACTACAGCAAGGAGTAAGGGAAATAACAAAGTAAGTTTAAAATTCTAGTACAGGTGTGCCCCCTTATCTGTGGGAGTTCTGTTTTGGAATCCCCGACAGATAGCTGAAACTGTGGATATGGTCAAACCCCCATCCCATGGACCGGAGGGGCTTCTGAGCCAGCATAGGCCGAATATGTCCATTCTTAGCCTCTGCCAGGCTCAGATTGAGCTCGGCAACTGAAATACGTGACTTCCAATTTCATGGAGAAACTGAAAATGACATTTTTAATGCCTTATAAAGCATTAAGAATTTTGGGGAAGCCATTCAGGTTTTTCTGGGCCTCCTAATTCCTTATAAGACATTAAAAACATCATTTCCAATTTCACAGAGAAACCAGAAGTCATGTGTTTTGAGTGCTAAAGCTCAATCTAAGCCAGGCAGAAGCTGGGGATGGACATTGTCAACCTCTACTGAGCTCAAAATCCCTCTGGAGGCAAGGGGAGTTGAACTCCCCTTGCATTCATAGAGGGTGCACGGGGGGGGGGGGACTCGATCCACAGATAACTGAATCCATGTATACAGGATCTGCGGATATGGCCCCCCCATGTTAACATAAGTCCAACTTCCCAGATATAATCAAAACCAGGTGAGATGGCTCTCATGATAAGAATGTAGGAATGGATTGTCACAAAGTACAGATTCAAAAAGAACAGATTCAAAAAGAGCACATGTGATAGAAGCAAAGGGGATTAGCACTATGTATCAAAAATGTGTGCACCTGCACAGAGAACCAACAGAATAGACAAGATGGTCCTGTAGAAGGCATCTGGGTAAAAGTAATGAAAAAAGAAATAGGCATATTGTTTTGGTCAGAATCTAGTACAGATCAGCAGGACAAAGGGAGGATGTTGATAATGATTTCCTGAAACAATTTATTGATTTTACAAGGAAACACGAAACGGGAGCAATGGGAAACTACAAATATCTTGATATCTATCAGGAGATTAACAGTCAAATCCTACCCTCAACATAAATCAGTATATCTCCATATATGCCACCACCAGGACAGCATCTTCAGCCAAGAAGCCCACCCACTAACAAACATGCCACAGGCACCAGTGCAATGCTAGAAACATGCCGCACCTATGTAACTTGGAAAAAGTTCAAATGCTGGTGTAACTCTGCTGACAGAGAGGCCAAAGCAGGAAGGAGATCAGGAGAGGACATCAGAGGGATGTGAACAGGACAAGAGGGAGTTGGCAATCATCATATCCTGACCCTATTCAGTTGATGTTGCTGCTCCTATTGCCATAAAAATGCTATAACAACAACAATCCTGGTGTATATAGAACAATGGGGAAGGCAAAAAAACCAACAACAACCAGGAATTTAATCTCCCACACCCTCCTGTTCCACCTACCTCTCCATGACAGAGCATAGGATACTGACTATATTTGGCAGCCAATCACAGCATGACAATTCCAGTATGCAAGTCCTTGCTAAGGAGATCTGCAAGAGGGATCTGAAGGCCTTAGGATTGGACCTCAACAAGTGGGAAACCCTGGCCTCTGAGCGGCCCGCTTGGAGGCAGGCTGTGCAACATGGCCTTTCCCAGTTTGAAGAGACACTTGGCCAACAGTCTGAGGCTAAGAGGCAAAGAAGGAACGCCCATAGCCAGGGAGACAGGCCAGGGACAGACTGCACTTGCTCCCAGTGTGGAAGGGATTGTCACTCCCGAATCGGCCTTTTCAGCCACACTAGACGCTGTTCCAGAACCACCTTTCAGAGCACGATACCATAGTCTTTCGAGACTGAAGGTTGCCAACTATAACTATAACTAGCTAAGGAGATAACAGCTCTGTTTATAAAACATTTGTCTTGTCAGGTAAAGGGTAAAGTAGATAGCATGACCAAAGGGACTAGTGCCTAATGGTTAGCCTGCACACATCTTCTGCTTTCCACTTTACCTTTAATAGACCAGCAACTGAACAGGGACAAAACCTTGATAGATTGTATGAGTTTCCACATTCCAATGTACAAAGACCAGGCAGAGCAATATTGTCTAGGGGGGGGGGGAACCCTCCTAGGACAGCACTGAACATCACAGTGCTACCTTTTTAATAAAGGTAGTTTTAATAAATGTAGTTTTATTTAATGCAGTGTTAACAAACTAGTTTCTTCAATATTCAAAAGAAAAGGGAAATAAAACAGGAAAGAAAGGCAGGTACTAAAGGTACAATCATGTCTCAAAAGCATTTTGAAAATTTTTCATAAAATTGGTATAGTAATGGTTAAAATTCTGTAGATGGAGCAGGAGTGCGACTCCTCAGCCCACAGCAGCCCCCCTTCCCCTCAGCTGCCTTAAAACCAGTTGACCTTCTCCTAGGAATCCCTTTCCCTGACACTTCTTTGGGCACATTCTGTTTATACTGGTGCAACTTCCACTATCATTTTCAAACACTGAGCTCAGATTTTGTTGGAAAACAACAGAGAATTTTTAAGAAATTCATTGGGATTACACAAAGATCAGTGCAAATGTTAAATGCCTTCTGTTTCACTGTATCTGTGGGATTTTTCCAAAATCCATTTCCAAAGCCCCAAGGGGGAAAGAGCACTCTACCACCATCAAGAGAGCCCTTCCAGCTTTCCGGCGGTAGCCCCAATCGCATCCCGAATTCTCCCAGCCATTTTCAATGGAAAACATCAATGCAGCTATCTGCAGTCTGAAGTGTGGCAAAGCCCCTGGCTTTGATGACATCCGTCTTGAGTTTTTCATACATTCTGGGAGACACACAAGGAAATGGCTTGGCAAATTCTTCTCGGAAATACTTTCTAGTGGACATCTACCACCGGAATTTAATAAAGCTAAAGTAATATCAGTTCTGAAACCTGGTAAACCGCAAGACAGAGTAGACAGCTATCACCCAATTGCCCTTCTAAGCTCATGTTACAAACTTTTGGAGAAACTGATCATAAACAGAATTGGCCCTATAATAGATGAACACTTCCCTGTAGAACAAGCTGGCTTTCAACAAAATTGTTGCTAAGTTGACCAGGTGCTGAGCTTGACAAGCTACATTGAGGCTGGCTTTCAACGAGGTTTAAAAACCACAGTTGTATTTATTGACCTAACTGCAACATATGACACCATGTGGAGGGAGGGACTACTATATAAACTGTGTCACATCATCCTCTGTAAAAAACTGTATCGATTAGTCAACAATATGCTAAGTGACAGATCTTTCCAGATCATAATGGGGGACAATGCAAGCAAGGTAAGAAGGCTAAGCAATGGCCTCCCACAAGGTTCTGTAATGGCACCCACACTATTTAACCTGTGCATCTCAGACTTGCCAATAACATGGGGATGTAAATTTGGATATGTCGATGACCTGGCTCTAGCAGTGCAGAGAAAAGACATGGAGGTGTTGGATGCCCTCCTCTCAGAAGTCCTTAAGATTCTGGGAAAATATTTTGCTGACTGGAGGTTAATGCCCAGTATCAGCAAAACAGTGACTACATACTTCCACCTTAATAATAAACTAGCTGATGCAGCCCCAAAAGTCTATCTAAATAACAGCCTACTCCCTTACAATCCCCACTCAAAATATCTTGGAGTAACTTTGGCCCGAACTCTCTCTTATAAGCCATACCTCGAGAACATGGTCGCAAAATTCAATACCAGGAAAAACATACTCCAGAAATTAACAGGAACGAGATGGGGAGCTTCAGTCATCACTCTCAGAACATCTGCATTAGGAATGATCTACTCCGCAGCAGAATACTATGCTCCAGTATGACTCAATAGCAGTCATACTAGCAAGATTGATGTCAGATTAAATGAAACCATGAGGATCATAAGCAGCTGTATAAGACCCACTCCTATCTGTTGGCTCCCCGTTTTGAGCCACATAACACCAACAGCCCTACGGAGACAAGAGGCTGTAGTGAAAGAATACAGAAAAGTCACCAACCCGCTTTTACTAGTGCATGCCGATCTTCCTCATCTATCAATCAGTAGGCTCATATCCAGGGAGTCTTCTCTGGCATTCGCACAACATCTGCACAACAATTTTAACATCAATGTCCAATGGAAAGCTGAATGGGCAGTCGAACGCCCAGAAACAGGTATATAGACAATCCTACACTTAAGGTGCCAGGTTTTGACTTACCTCGCCAGCACTGGAAAACTTTGAATAGGATCCGTACCCTACATGGTGTTTGTCAGGACTCAATGGGGGCTAGTATCTACCCCTCAAGTGTGATTGCGGGTTCGCCCACCAAATCATGTACCACATTGTGTCTGACTGCAAACTGAGGGCGTATACTGGCCCATGGTCTGACTTTTTCTTTGAAGGTAACTCTGTCCTTGAATGGCTGCATGAACTGGACATTGACATTTGATCTAGTCTAACTGATATACAAGTCCAAGTATTATATGCCATAAGCTAAATACATAAATAAATGTGGGATTTTTAAAGCACAATCTGACTTTTTAAAACACTCTCTTAGGTATTCAGCAAGAAATGAAAGTTTTCAGCTGTACCACAGATTCTTACAATCCTTGACGCAGGTTTTGTACCACTTTAGCAGCAAAAGTATGCAGTTATTGCATCACAGAACTTTCTCTGTCCAAAAAGAGAAGAGTCAGTAAAAGAATTACAGAAGACAGAAACCTGACCGTACCTGTGAGAAGCAAAGTTGTCATAGGAGCCCACAGTGTAGTGTCGGAAGAGTCGCTTGGTCCGGTCTTCTCTTGTTTCTGGAAGAGAACAGTAGAGGGACATGCTGAGGAAAGAGGAAGGAAAAGGAATAATGTTCCCGCTGGAGGTAGGTGTCCATTGTCTGTTCATCTCAAATCTACATGTGGGCACCACATGCAGACACAATTCAAACTTTCATATATAAGGTGCCCATTTCATCACTGATGGTTATTACGGGGACCCAGGTAGAGACTTCATTTTGGTCACTCAACCAGTATGAAATGAGATGTGAATGAAATATCTGGGTGAATAAGGAAATTTTTTGTATAACTATCTGACTATGCACTCACCTCCCAATTTTGCACTCTTTAATATATCTTAATATACCATTACCAAACTTCTAGGACTGGATTAAGTGGTGTTGCTATGAAAAACCCAAGGCTGGGCAGATGAAAAGCAGGCTTTCCTGAATAAAAAAGTCTTCAGGCCCCGCCAGAACACTAGTAATGAGGAAGCTCCTCTCAATTCAAAGGGAATTCCATAGTGCAGGTGCCACCACCGAAAAGGCCCTGCATATATATGCATATATATTTGCATGTGGTAAGGGAAGTAGTGTGTGTGACATGTTGCTTAGTATGGATGAAAGAATGGATATTACTGAGAAACAGATCTTAGCTTTGTTGTACCTTAAGTACCCAAGCTAACCAAACCTCAATCCACGTCCTTCTGATTCCAGTAGATTGAGGTTTGGTTAGCTTGGGTACTTAAGGTACAACAAAGCTAAGATCACAGTTGGGAACTCGATTCAGTGACTTCAACTCAAGTTGCAAAAATGCGTATTTTCGATGACTCAGTGACTCACCCACCTGCTGTGCCTTCTGCAAACTAACAATTTTACCTGGGTTTTACACAGAACCCAGATAGTGAGGTGCCTCCACTGGTCCTTCTCTGCATCCACTGGCTGAAGGATGAGCATCTGTCCTTTTCCTAGCAGGACAAGTGCAGCTAATCAAGCACTCTTGCAGATCTGTTGTTCTCACCCACCAGGCTAGGTGAGCAGAGCCCATCTTTGGCCACAGTGCATTCCATTCACCACCCCTCAGCCCCCACTTTCCAGGCCAGACAGACAGAGTAGATTGCTTCTGTGTACTATCTACTGCTTGTTTTGCTGCCATGAGTTCTTCTAGGGGGGATGATGACAACAATGACTTATGTCTTTTGGCTTCATCAACTTTCACAGACTGGACAATGCCCATACCTCTGCTCAGTGTGTTTTCTGCCAGACCACCATCAGCGAGAAATTGTTCACCACTTCCAACCTCTTCAGACACCTCAAGGCCCGTCATCCTACCAAGGTGAAGGAGTTTGAATGTTCTGCACGTACACAGTCTTCCAGCTGTGCTGTCACCAACATGCCATCTTTCACCCAGTGATCAATTTCATGTCTTCTCCTGCAGGGAGTGCTGATGAGAGCACAAGTTGCACTTACATGGCTAACAACCTGAAGCAGAAGAGAATTCTGAGGTCTGCTGTTCATGAACTTGTCATCAGATGAGTCCTCCCTCTGTTTTTTTGTGGAGAGGCCAGAATTTCAAAACTTCTGCTAGGTGCTCGACCCTTGTTGTAGAGACATCAACCTGAAAATGGCTGGCAGTGAAATAGATAAACTGTACTCAGTGGCTAGGGCTGAAGTCTTCTGGCCTAGGCTGGTGATGTGTCTCTGACTCTTAACATTTGGACAAACCAAAGATTCCACAGCTTCCTCGGGGTGATGGCACATGTGATTGTGATCTTTGAACTGAAGACCAGACTACTTTCTTGCCAGTTATTTGTGATGAAGCATTCCGGTAAGAACATCTACAGGTCTTTGATCAAGTGTGCACCTCTTTCAAGATAAAGGAGAAGGTGTGCTACATGGTGACATACAACATGGCCAACATGGTTTGAGCATTTGTGAACACAATTCCCTGGACTGGCGAATCATCCAGGAGGATTAGTGGGATGGAGCTTCCCAAAGAGGAGAAGGGTGCCAGCATGGACAGCGCAGACTTCTGGTATGATTTGGAGAAGGACATGATTCCTTGCTTCATGCAGCTGATGAAATTGACAGACCCAAGCATCCCCTTGAAGAGGCTGTCATGCTTCACACACAATCATGTGTCAGAGAAGACCTGAAAGAGGTCAAGATCCAGACTGCCCTGGCAAAGATGTCCAAACTGTGTAATCTGCTTCACACCAGCACCATGTTCAAAGGCACATTTGAGAGGAGCTTCAGGGCCAATGTGAGCATTCAATTTGCAAGGACCTTTATTGGCATTAAAATAGTTTATAATGGACACAAGAGACACAAACTATACATCAGGGTTCTATCCACAGCACAAAAATTTAAGTTAATGGGACACATGAAGATAGTTTCCTTATAACAACTAGCAAATAATCAGCAACTAAATCAGTGATGGCCACAGAGGTATCTTCCAGGAGAGAACGCAAGAAATCATCGGATAAACCAGAGAGGACAGACAAAATTGGGTCTAAAAATGTACTGCGCATTGTTCGAAGAGCAGGGCAGTAACACAAAATATGGACCAGCGTATCAGGTTCCAAAGAACAAAATTTACAAAACCTGCTATCAAACGGCACATTGTGAAATCTCCCCTCAAGAACTGCAGAGAGGAAAATATTGAATCTGGCAAGCATAAAAGCTCGCCTCATACTTGGATTGATTAGTTTCATGAAATAATTAGAAATACGGCCAAAAGATGGTAAAAGGCCAAAATAATGGAGGGAACAGGTAGGATTAATATTGGAGAAAAACTGGGATTCAACCTCAAAAAGTCTGGACTTAATGATGGAATGAGCCTGGTTAATATCAGTATCAGCAAGAGATTCTAGCGTGATATCCAAATATTGGAGTTTAACTTCAAAAAGTCTGAACCAGGGAGAAGTATAAGAGTCATTAAGAAGATAATAAAGAAGAGAATCGGGCTGAGAGTTTAGATGGAGGCGCAGCCAATATTTAAAGGCTAAAGACCACACCATGGTAGAAGGGAGATGAATCCCAAGTTCCAAGGCTGTGGTCAATAACCTAATAAGATTTGGCACACCCAATATATGTCTAAAAAAAGGTAGACGCTACCTATCCAGTTCTTTATTCGTGGCCTCGATCCAAATAGGAACTCCATACAGGAGTTGGCTAAGAGCTTTTGCTTGGAATATCTGGAGGGCTGCAGGGATATATTGGTTTCCACAATTAAAGTGGAAACGAGCTATGGCATTAAGATGCAGTGTTGCTGAGGAAATGGCCAATTTCCTATGAAGGGACCAATTAAGGCAATGATGAAAAGTAATCCCAAGATACTTAAAGGATTTTACTTGTTGGTAGAAATCATTGCCAAATTTCCACTGGACCGGTGCCCAAGACTTGGAGAAGACCAAAATTTTGGTCTTCTCCTTATTAATTACCAGATCATTTGAGAGGCAGTAAGCTTGGAACTTCATCAAAAGCGACACAAACCTGGTCTAGACACAGATAGCAAAACAGCATCATCAGCATAAAGTAAAATGAGGGGGACACCATTAAGGACAGGAGCAAATCGATCACTGTGGGGCAACCAGGAACATAAGTCAGCCAAAAATAAATTAAATAGGAGAGGGGCTAAAATACAACCCTGACGAACCCCTTTGGTAACTGAAATTCTGTCCAAAAGGGATCCAGATCTATTTGTATGGACCTGAAAGAAATTGAAAGAATGAAGTCTTCGGATTAGGAATAGCAGTCGGGGGGCAATCCCCCATGAAGCTAATTTGCTCCATAAAATATCCCTGTTAATGGAGTCAGAAGCTCCATGTAGGTCAATAAAGGCCACAAATAATTTACCCTTATGGTGAACTAAATATTTCTCTGCGAGAAAGGATAATAGGAGGGCATGGTCAAGAGTAGAAGAGTCCAGATGGAACTCTATTTGTTTTCTCCCCGACATGTGAGCATTCCATAGATCACCAGCTGGGACAACGCCCTTCACCATATCAATTCGTCCCTGGCTCTGGAGGAAGAGTGGCTGAAGTTGGTGCTGGACAAAGTGAGCCATTCCAACTTGTTACCTTCCCCCAGGGAGTATGTGTAGCTGAAAGAACTGAGCCTAGTTCTGCAATCCTTTCTAGAGGCCATCCAGGCCATGCAGTCCAAGGTGACCATGGTGTTGCGCTTGGCGATCAGAATCTATCAGGAACTGTGCAGTCTGCAACCCATCTATCTGGTGCAGGTAGTGGCCACTCTCAAGAGCATGGAGGCCCACGTTGGCAGCATTCCGGTTTGGAGTTTTCCCAGTTTGATGACTGCACTACAGGGTCCAGGGGAGAAGCTACTCATGTTTGACGACTACCTGTATATGGCTACCATGTTGGACCCACAGCTTCCACTACCTGTGACTGCACAGATCTTCGATCAAGAGAAAGACATGTTCCCAGTAAGAAGGTGGTCTTGGAACTCCAGTAGTTCTGCGTGCTTGCTAATCAAAGTGATCAATAGTGGTCTACAGAGTCCACCAAGACCAGCAAGGGAGGCCTTTGGGTCTTTAAATCTATTTTTCCACTGTTCTTTTATCCGCAGATTTTTTTTTATATACTAGAGGTTCTGGAATGGAACCCCAGCTGATAACGAGACATGACCTGTAGACCATTTCATTCACTCCAGAGGTGTATCTCTGAGAGATACAACACATGCTCGCCAGGAAGCTCTGAGTCATGTGTTTCATTTTTAACTGCCTGAATGCTGCTTGCTTGAGATGCTGAGGGCAGGTTGTCATTGAACACCTGGATAATGGGTACTTTGGTCCCCCATCTTGAAAGGGAGAACAGAACACTCATTTCTTCCTGAAACCAGGTGGCATGAAACACTGGATGCTCTAAAAGCGATGTGCAGCCTGTCTCCATCAGCTCTCATAAATCTTCCTTTCCAGTCTGTCCTTCCAGCCTGTCTACAGGAAAGAGCTCTGACACTTTCCTGTAACTTCCTGCCAGTTAGTGTTTTCTCCCATCTGTGGTCAGCAAAAGATAGTGATGCTGTGTTTGAATGGGAAGAGTTATTCCCTTGAAGCTGGCACTTCTCCTTCCTTCTATAAAGTGGACCTGGAGCTGATGCCCAGTATGCACCCACAATAATGTACACTACTGTGTCTGCCCCGCTTGTCCTGGGCCCACCAGGGTTTGGAGTGGATCATGAGAGTCCCAAAACTCGCTGATAACTTGCTGGTGGCAAAGTGGCCTGAGGTCTCTGCTACAGCACTGTTTGTCTCCAGCCTACCTCCCTGAATGGAGCCTGCTGCCTGTGCTCCTGTTTTCGTTGGGGTTGCGCATCTCGCCTGGGTTATCTGTGGGCTTCCACTGGCCTGTCCTGCCCCCTCCCACCTTACCTTCAGAAACAGAAATGTGGTTTTTATTGTCTACATCTGCATCCTGCTTTGCTCAGACAAATAGTTTGTCAGAAACAGTCACTGTACCAATGAATTAATCAATTCAGTTTCTTTTTTAACAGATTTTCTCCTAGGGACTCACTTTCATATCCATTATCCTTCTTCCTCAAGGGGCTTCCAGTTCTTAAAGCCAGTTTTCAAGTCGGTCAGGCATCAAGACAGTGGTACTGGTTCATCTGTTGACCTTGCTGCACTGGGTGGGTTGAAAACCAGCGAGATGTTCCTACACACCTACTTACCCTGAACCCGCACACTTCATGCCACAAGGAGGGACAGCCTAGCTCTTGTCATTCTGGCTCTCCCCCACTTGAAAGGAAGTCAAATCACTAATGCCCTGCTGCTGCAAAGTCACATCCTTTGGGTGACAGATGGATCCATCACTACAGAACTAGGTCGGCCAATTCCAGCTGCAATCAGGAAGTGGGGGGGGGGTATGTGGAGCACCTCCTGGTGCTGCCAGCCTGCTCTGTGATGGTGGGCCTAAATACCTCCTTGTCATTATCTGCCACTGTTCAAGGTGGGGTTAACTGCCCTCTGCACTACTCAGTGCTTGTGGTTGAAGGAAGCCCAATGTATATATCTGGACTTTCAGAAGGTGTTCGAAAAGGCTACTGAAAAAAGTCCACAGTTAGGGAATTAGAGGGCAGGTCCTCTCCTGAAATAGGAACTGGTTGAGGTCCAGGAAGCAGAGAGTGGGTGTCAATGGGCAATCTTCACAATGCAGAGAGGTGAAAAGTGGTGTGTCCCAAGGATCTGTCCTGGGACCGGTGCTCTTCAACCACTACATAAATGACCTGGAGACAGGGTTGAGCAATGAGGTGGCTAAGTTTGCAGATGACACCAAACTTTTCTGAGTAGTGAAGACCAGAAGTGATTGTGAGGAGTGCCAGAAGGATCTCTCCAGACTAGCAGAATGGGCAGCAAAATGGCAGATGCGCTTCAATATAAGTAAGCGTCAAGCAAATTGGGGCAAAGAATAAAAACTTCACACATAGGCTGATGGGTTCTGAGCTGTCTGTGACAGATCAGGAGAGAGATCTTCGGCTGGTGGTGGACAGCTCAATGAAAGTGTCGACCCAATGTGCAGCAGCAGTGGCCAATTCAATACTTGGGATCATTAGAAAAGGTATTGAGAACAAAAAGGCTGATATTATAATGCCGTTGTACAAATTGATGGTAAGGTCACACCTGGAGTATTGCATCGCCACATCTCAAAAAGGACATAGTGGAAATGGAAAAGGTGCAAAAGAGAGCGACTAAAATGATTATAGGGCTGGGGCACCTTCCTTATGAGGAAAGGCTACGGCGTTTGAGCCTCCTCAGCCTAGAAAAGAGGTGCCTGAGGGGGGACATGATTGAGACATACAAAATTATGCCCGGAAAGGATAGAATGGATAGAGAGATGCTCTTTAGACACTCACGTAACACCAGAACCAGGGGTCATCCACTAAAATTGAGTGTTGGAAGAGTTAGGACAGACAAAAGAAAACATTCCTTTACTCAGCATGTGGTTGGTCTGTAAGATGCATTGCCACAGGATATGGTGATGGCATAGATGCCTTTAAAATGGGATTGGACCAATTTCTGGAGGAAAAATCCAAAGGGATTAAATGTGCACGTTAATGGAACGTTTCTAGGATGCCTGGATGGATAGGCACTTACTTTGGCCTGTCTTCTGGAAACGTGCTTGGAAAGAAACTGGCTGCCAGGCACTGTGTGTCTGAGTAGCATGTTGCTCTCCCCCCAGCCACCTGGATTGATTGTCCCTCTTCCTCCCGCCTTGCCATGCTGGGGAGGGGGGGGTTAGCGCAGCTGGGATGGTGTTGTGGCATGCATTAGTTTCCTGTTGTCCTCCTGCGGGTTTTCCAGTTGCATTTGTGTGGCACATGGAAAGGAAGGGGTCAGGTGGGCACATTTCACACTGCTCCCTGACATGTGGGGTGGAGGGGTGGAGGGGGGGACAACAGGAGAATGTTTAAAGGAAACACTGAGACATGCCTAAAGCCTATGGAGTGGGGGTGTTTTCTTCATTGTGGCTGGTGAAAGATTATGGGGAAGAGAAGGGAAGGTGTGGGTGTGTTCCATGCTGCTGCAAGGCATTGGAGTGGTCAGACAGTGGGGGAGAACCCCAAAGCATGCACACTGCCTGGCAGCAGCCCCATTTATTTCTGCGAAGTCAGGGTGGGCTTTTTAAAAAGGGGGCAGACTCATCTTGAGTCCTATCACATTGTGAAGGGGTGACTTGGTGACTCAGAAAGTGCTCCTATTATGATTTAAGTCAAACCCTGCTGGATTTTTCCAAAGTTGGAGAAGGTTAATGTAGAGTTCAATAATCACTATGCTAGGCATGCCTTGTTAGGCATGCCACCCCGTGGGGGCCAGGGTGATAAGAATGGGCCCTCAGTTTGGCAGTACTTGTCATAAGAGGTGACTAAACAGCCACCGGGTAGATGGGATTCATTAGCCTGGGAAGGCAGCTCATCTGAGAGAAGGAAAACTCTGATCTCAAACCTCCACTGCCTTGTAGTCATATCCAGTTATGGAAAAGGCTTCAGGAGTCAACCTCAAGGCAAAATCCGGATCTGGAGTTCCTAAGGCAGTTCGCAGCTGTATACAGTCATGCTCGCCAGTGGAACCAACCATATTGGCTTCTGCCTTTCCATTGGACCATTTCAGTGACGTGGAGGGATTTGCTGCATGGGTAACAGTCTATCCTCCATATCTACTTTACCCAGGCCTCGTACACTGGAGAGGACACTACAACTTTGCCATACAGCTTCTGCACAACATGGGAAGCAGCAGTTTACTGGTGATAAGTCTTTTGCTCGATTGGTGTAGACTCAGCATGATGCCAGGGGCTGCTTCTGATGGTGGGAGAGGTCATCATTTCTCATTGGGCAGCTACCGCCCACCCTTAAGCTGGGCAGTCCCAAGCCAGTAAGGTGCTGCCCCACCATGGTTCATTAACCTCACGGGGTGCATAGGGTTTAGGGTGAAAACCGACAAGCAGATCAAAAACCCTGCACCGTGCAACAAAAAGAAGAAAACTCCTGCCCTAAAGCTGGGCACCTGGAATGTTAGGACAATGCCACCCGGCTTTTCTGACGACCTGCAAGAAATAGACAACACACGCAAAACAGCTGTCATTGAGCTGAGTAGACTGCAGATGGACATCGTCGCCCTTCAAGAGACAAGGTTGCCAGATTCAGGATCTGTCAAGGAGAGAAATTTCTCATTCTTCTGGCAGGGAAAACCACTAAATGAGACATTTAGGGAAAACCACTAAATGAACATGGTGTCAGCTTTGCGGTCAGTAATACCCTGCTGGGATTCATCACCCCACTTACTGCGGGAAGTGAAAGAATTTTGTTCCTGCAGCTTCACTCACCAGCAGGACAGGTCACTCTTATCAGTGCATATGCACCAACTCTGTTGTCTCCAGCAGAAGCTAAAGACAAATTCTATGACAACCTGGCCACGCTATCAAGAAAATCTCTGGAAAAGAGCCACTGTTCATACTCAGCAACTTCAGTGCTAGAGTTGGTGCTGATCACAGTTCATGGACCACTTGCTTAGGTCAGTTCGGCAGTAGGAAGATGAACGAAAATGGCCAATGCCTGCTAGAGTTTTGCTGTCATCACAGTCTCTGCAACAGCAACACGTTCTTCAACACGAAGCCCCAACATAGAATCTTCTGGAGACACCCACAATCAAAGCACTGGCACCAGCTTGACCTGATTCTCACCAGATGCTCCAGCCTTCCCAGCATCAAGATCACATGCAGTTATCAGGGTGCTGACTGAGACACTCACCATTCACTGGCATGCAGCAGAATGAAACTGCAAACAAAGAGACTGTATCACACAAAAAAGGAAGACCTCGCATTGACTCCAGCAAGACTCGGGATCAGGAAGAAGTGGAGGAATTTGCACAAGTGCTCTTCCTGGTCTGGCCGACACAAATGCATCCAACAGATGGGAATATTTCAAGAATGCTGTTTACAACACCACCTTGTCCGTGTTCGGCAAGAAGACCAACAAGGCGGCAGACTGGTTTGAAGCTCACTCCCACGAGTCATTGAGGAAAAGAGGAGAGTTCAAGCAGCATACAAAGCCTGTCCCAGTGAGCGCAACCTGCAGGTCCTCTGAGCTGTTCGCAGCAAAGTCCAGCAGATTGCCAGGAGATATGCTAATTACTACTGGCTCCAGCTCTGCTCCCAGATACAGACAGCAGCTGATACAGGTGACATAAAGGGGATGTATGATGGTATCAAGCAGGCCCTAGTTTCAACACAGAAGTACCCCTCTGAAGTCTGCCACAGGTGAGGTCATCTACGATCAGGCACAGCAGATGAAATGCTGGGTGCAGCACTGTTCTGAGCTATGCTCCAGAGAAATTGTAGTAACCGAAGAAGCACTGAACAACATTGAATGTCTGCCTGTGTTGGAGGAGCTTGACAGTGAACCAACCCTAGAAGAACTTCACGTGGCCCTGGACTCCCTTGCCTCTGGCAAGGCATCTGGAAAAGGCAGCATCCCTGCTGAAGTTCTAAAGTGCTGCAAAGAGATCACCATCACTGAGCTGCATGAAATCCTCTGTCTCTGCTGGAGAGAAGGTGGAGTACCACAGGACACGAGGGATGCAAACACTGTCACGCTGTACAAGAACAAAGGCGACGGGTGACTGCCCTATGTAGTGGACTTGTGTTAGCAAAAAAAAAAATTGGAAACAAATTCATTCTGATTCAGAAAGCTCTAAAGACTTTTCATTGGGTCTGATGAACAATCAGTTGGAAAGAAAACACAGCACTTTATTTTTGTACATGATAGCAGTGGTAAGACTACTATTTGCACAGAAATGGAAGTGCTCCAGTATACCTACAGTAGAAGACTGGTTAGTCAAGATGCTGGAGTTAGCAGGGTGGCAAAGTTGACATCTTTAATAAGAGAAAGAACAATAGATTTAATATTGACTGAGTAGAAGTCATTTATGGTCTTTCTGCAGAATTTAGACAATAATGAATTAAATACCTGTGGGTCTGGAGATTGAAGAGAAGAGATAGACCTAAGGTTAAATCTTATTGCAATAAATAATATAAAAGCAGATATTATATATGTTTGTAGTAGATATGTGGAAGTCTTTTAAAATTTTGTGTTGAGTGTTGTGTTAAGTTTTCTAGTTTTGTATTATATTTTGTAGCTTAGTAGTTTTGTTAGTTTTCTGTTGTTTTTTATTATTGTTAGGTTGTGTTCTATTTGCCTTTCTTCTACTCTAAAAAAATAAAAAATATATAAAGAATGGGAGTAAGTAAATTCACCAAGAAGGGTGAGGCCACTGCTAGTTTTATTCAATGGCTATTAAGTAGATATGGGAGAAAACATTATTATTATTATTATTATTATTATTATTATTAATAATAATAATAATAATAATAATAATAATAATAATAATAATAATAATAATAATAATAATATTAATATCCTGCCTTACTTCCCGCATGGACCCAAGGCGGCTTACAACAATGGTTAAAAACATTAATTAAAAACATAATTTAAAAACAAGATAAAAACATATTTACAAAAATGTAAATTTTGAAAAAAAAACATGTAACACCACTTTCTGCACTTCTAAGTTTGAAAAAATAACATTCTTTCTGCACTTCTCATTTTTGTAAAAACACACACACAACTTAAAATCTGCAAAAAAAATTAAAATGGTTTTACTTGGTTTTCATTTTATTATTTAATGGAGAAATGAATGGGTAATGACTGTGGCTGCATCTGCTGATATCGTACCATATATTACCTCCCTAGTACACTTTTAAGGTGATTACAATAACTATAATGTAAATTTTGAACAAAACATGTGAAACCACTTTCTGCACTTCTAAGTTTGAAAAACACCTAAATCCATGAAAAAAAATAAAACCATTTTCTCCCAACTCTAGGTATAAGGAAGCTATAGGTTCAGAGGCAGTTCATCTTCTTTTCCCTGCCCCTGGTGCATATTCATGATCTACTCTCTACACTTCCTTGTTGCATACTTCTTTTATGCAATTCACAAGTACAGCTTGTAGGATGTGAACTGAGTGTGTGAACTGAGGTGCCTTAAAAACGTAAGGCATCATAGTTACATGTCAATGCTACTGCTTTTGTTGTGAAAGGTTCTGCATTCAATCTTTGGCAGCATTTCCAAGGCAAAATGCCCTCTATCTGAAACCCTGGACAGCAGGATGGAGATTCTCCCCTTCCCCCAGACACTGCAGCAAGAGAGACCCCAGAGCCACAATAACACAATCAGTGCATCCACCTTTAGGATATCTGTGGCAAATGTAAGCTCCCCAGAGGCATCTGTCTGGCTACTGTGGGAAACAAATAGGACAACATAATGGATATTTTGATCTGACCCAGTAGGCTCTCTTCTTACGTGGTGATTGTAGGATGTGTGTACACTGAGTAACTTCCTTCCTATCACATTTTGTGCGCTCTCTTTCTGACCTCTGGAGAAGCAGCTCTACAGAGTTCTGTTCTCAGCTGAAGGCAGCCACTATCAAAGAGTACTAAGCCCTTTACTTGTGTGCTCCCTGAGGCATCTGGTAGGCCACTGAGTGGTACAGGAAGCTGGACTACAAGGGTCCTTGGCCTAACCCAGCAGGACTCTTCTTAGATTCTTACATTCTTTCAAACAAAGAGGGCAATTATAGGATTCTCAGCTCCTTAAGTAATAAAAGCCTCATGTGTGATCAGAAGGCATACATGTTTGAGAAGCAATTGTAAGTATTGCTTTTTGAAATGTTAACTGCCTCTACTCCTGAGTTTTTATTGATGGCAGTAAACTGGCCAGATGGTGGAAATTCCCACAGGGAAAGGGGTTTTCTGCTGATTGCTCTGCTTGTTAGAACAGCAGAGCAAAACCCTCTTCCAGCACTTTCAGGATTTGCAGCAAGATAATTCTTGAGAGGGCATGGGGGAGGGGGACTTGCCCCTTGTTACAGACCCGATGTGATCCTCAAGGAAGCAAGAGCCATATTCCTTCTCTTGCCTACCAGGAGTCACTGATACAAACTATTCGTTTCCACAAATCCTCCTTATCTCAGGAGCCCATACAGGGTAGGGAATAGGAGCAGGAATTGGGCAGCCTAAGGACACTCCTTCCTCCTCCTCCTCCTCCTCTGTAGGCCAGGTGGAAGAGAGGCCTGCAGATGTCCATGTGTAGAATTGCCTATTGTCCATGTGCTGGAAGTTCAAATGTCAAATACATGACATTTTTATACATCCATTCATTTTTATACATCCTTAGTGACTAGTCCTTCTGACTTCTGGTCACTTGCCTCCCCAAATGCCCCTTGGCTCTAGTTAGTTCATTGATCTCCCTTCCCCCATATCCTGGTCCCTCTTCTCTCTTCTCGCTGGGCACTTATTCCCTGCTTGAAAATATTCCTATCAATCTTATTCCAGGTAATAGAACTGCGCAATTTATGAAGGAAGTTGGATTTATGGGTTCTCGAAGCCAAGAGGCACTTTCTCCTCTTCTAAAAATAGCTGCTGCTGAGCTGATAATGGAGCCATCAGGTGGGCATCTAGGATTGATGGGTAAAGAGAACAAAGGAAAAATGGAGGGAGTAGGGAGGAGACCTAGTTGGAGAGGGAAGGAATAGACAAAGAGCTCTTGTTCATTCATATGGACAAGGAATTCTTGTCCATCCATATATATTATTATTTAAATGGCTGATTAAAATTACCTTACTTTAAATCTATTTAAATAAATTATTTAAATTTCCAAGAAAAATAACTGATCTGGATCATGTTAGAATTTTGTAATTTACATGTTGCCTGATAATAAATGCTATGCATTTGTGTGCAAGTACATTGGAACTTAATGCTACCCAGGAAAATAATCTAAACCTCTGGTCATGCAGCCCATGTGCCTCTTGCCACTTGCAAACTCTTCCCCTAGGGCCTGGGGCATTTGCAGCCTTTGCCTCCCCCAGGAGGCAAACTGTTAAAAATACATTTTTTAACAGTTATAGGAATGATTCTGCCACTCATCTCCTACCAGCACATGTAGGCAACTCCCACAGGCACATGTGTACATAGTGCATTGCCCAGCATGCAGTACTATCACCAATCTTATCTCGTGCACTCAGAGAGCGCACAAAGAACATGAGAACAATTTACGTCCAGTGTTGTCTACATTGCTGCTCCTTCTATTAGTCAGGAAAGAAAATTCAGATCTATTAACACAAAAGACCCCAGAGAGTTTTCACCATAATGTTGTCTAGTGCAGTGTTTCTCAAACTGTGGGTTGGGACCCACTAGGTGGGTCGCGAGTCAATTTCAGATGGGTCCCCATTGATTTCAATATTTTAGTTTTAATATATTAGACTTGATGCTACCAAGGTATGTGACATTATTTGGGGAAATGTCATAGACCTGTACTTTGAACAAGCTACTATGTATATTCTTTTAACAATGATAGTAAATGGGATTTACTCCTGGGTAAGTGTGGGTAAGATTGTGTAAGTGTGATCCTAGGATTAACTTAAATTAATCCTAGGTGTGATCCTAGGATTAACCTAGGATTGTTAAAAATTTTCCTACTTGATGATGTTACTTCTGGTCATGACATCACTTCTGGTGGGTCCTGACAGAATCTCATTCTAAAAAGTGGGTTCCAGTTCTAAATGTGAGAGAACCCCTGGTCTAGTGAATTACTCTGAAAAACAGGATGCAAAATTGGATGAGTCGCCAACTCTTTATGTGATCTAATAAGAGTTCTAGAAATTTATATACTGTAGATACTCAAGTATAGTACGTGAAATTTTTGCCAAGTAATCAAGCTCCAATTCTCACTTCGCCTTATCTCCAGGTCAATCAGAGGGCAGAGCCTTTCAACTCTGAACAGGTTCTTTCTCTGCTAAGCTTAGGCAAGCAGCTGGTTAGTTGCTAGAGTTACTTTCCTGGGACCTTTCAGTCAAAGTTAACCTTTTATTCCCCTCTGTTCCCTTTTGCTGCTGCAACCCGATTCCCTTTTGCAAAGGCTTTGCATTTGACAGAGGTCTTTCTTTTCAACACCAGGATGAGATCTCCTTTCCATTTGAAGCAACAATTCCCAGGCTACAATTCAATGCAGCATTACTTAAAAATAACACCCATGGAAAGCAGTGGGTCTACTTCTGAGTAAAAAGGATTGCAAATACATGCAGCTGCATCTCTCTGCTGTGAATTGAATTGCACACTCTCAGTTATGTATTATGGGTTGTATGTAGAGCTTCTGGCTTAACACATCAGACACCTTAAAGGTGGACTTGATTCATGGTTCTCCTGCAGTGGTTGCCAACCTTTTTCACTTGCATATCCCTTGGCAATAATAAATTGTACCCTTCATATTAGCAAAATGTTTGTAATAATACAAGCCCTCATCTCCTCGCTAAGAAAACTCAGACTTCATGTATTCATCACAGTGTTTTCTCTTTTTATCTGTTTGAGAAACAGAAGACTCTGCCTTTGCACTGTTTTGCACCAGAAGTGTGCTGAGAAATTCTGGGTGATTGATCACTTTACATATTATGTTTCAGCTTTTTTACTGTGCTGGTTTTCAATCACTGGTTCATACATGAATGGATGACCAAAAACTAGCTGTTGGTGGGGCTTTCAAAGCCAACTAGCTAGCTCCCTTCCTGCCTTGCTGGTCCTTGCAAGGCATTCTGGAACATAACCTGCCTTTTTTAACCATTATTCCATTCTTTTTCAAGTACCCCTAAGGTCCTGTTGAGTGTCCCTGGGAGTACATGAATGCCAGGTTGGGAACCAGGTTGGGATTTACTGGTATGTTGTTTACAGTGCACTTACTCTGATAGTGTTTACAAAAAGGTGGTGAAGACCAGAATTTAAAAAGAATAAAAATGTATCTTATGATCTGTTACTATGTTTTTAATAAATTAGACACTACAGTTCTTAGGTAACAATTAGTGGTAGGTTATTTTTCAGAATCTGGCCTGGGGGTAAAATCAGACAAAACTATAGTCAGACACCCCTCTAAGTTCAACCCCCGACTTATTCGTTGGCTCAAAACCTGCCCTCGACTTATCTGTGGGGTCGACTTATAGGCAAGCATCTGCGGTAAATTAGCAGCTTTGAAAGCCACAAGCTTTTATGGAAGTCCAAATTCCTGGAGAGACATCTCTATACATGGGAGCTTGCTTCCTTATGGCAAAAGCAGACTACTGTCAGTTTCAATTTCTAAGCTGCAAGAAAGAGTGAACTCATTGGAAAAAAAGAATATTATTATTATTACTACTAGAGGAACCGAGGCGAAGGGGAGAGGAGTCAGTATCTCCTGCGCAAGGCCGGGATTAATCAAATAGCAAATATGACTAACAAGACCCGAACACCTGGCAAAGGGAGAAAAAGACTGAGGAAAAGCCTGTGCACAGAATGCCTAGATCGCCTAGAAGGGGGAAACTTGAAGAATAGAAAAAAGAAACAACTGAGAATGGAGAACTTCTCCTCCTCCTCCACCCCTACTGGATCTGAGTGTGCTGTGAGTACAAACAATAGACTTACTGCCCTGGCAACCGAACCTGTGGAATCTATAGATGACTCAGCAATAGGGGTGCCTAATAGCAGTTTGTGTCCAACTGAAGTGAGGGGGAAAGCTGGAAAAGAAACCTCCCCAAGACAGAATCATAAGACTAATGGCACCCAGACAAGGCAGTCTGCCTCAGGTTGTACCTTCCAACAATTAGGAGAAATCTGTTTTATATCTGCAGAGTCACTGCTAGTGATACTAGGTCACCTAAACAAAATAGAAGGGCAATTAGAAGCCATAATCCAGAATCCAACTCTGCTAACTTTGAATGCTGCCAGGTTCCAACCTCTGGTAATTAACGCCACCAAGGACGCCATTAAATCATCTTCCTCCATACCAGAGTCAACAGGCTATAGCAGAGCACAACACGGAAAACAAAGGAAAGTGCAGCAATTATACCAAAATAATCAGATACTACTTTCACTTCCCCAGAAGAGATGCCCAACTTTGGAAATCTAAAGAAACAATACTTCTGTCCCTTTCCCAACTTTTGAACTTTTAGGTTGCTCATTCGGATATAAAGCACTTTTATTTTTTATCCTCCCAGTCTGAAGTCAACATCACTGGGAAGTTAGATATGCCAACACGCAATTCAGATCTTCATGGTACAGCATCTGCAAGACAAGTTATTGTGAAGGGCAGCTATCAAGTACATGGGCATGATGAACTGGAGGATCTGAAGGTAAGATTGGATAGTCTTAGAACAAAGCAGACAACCCAACAGTAGACATACTGGAAAAGATCTGGTATCTGAGATGACAAGTGGGGTGAGTGAGCTGATAGAGTCTGATATCTCCATAGGTCTGAGCCCACCCCCTAAAAAACTGTCAAATTCTATTATAGAAGCTGCTAATTTGGTCCAAGATTCTATGGCAAAGGAAATGTGCTTCGGAAAACTGCAGGGGAGCTTCAGTCTTCCTTTAACAACCAAAGTGGGAGAAACAGAGATTATGACTAATCGCCCGGGACTGCTGCTGGCTCCAGACCCTCATTTTGACAACGTAACAGCTCTTCTTGTCCCAGATTTGCTTCTTTCACCATATAACCCACAGCCTCTAATTGAAGGAGTAGATAAAGGACATGCTAAGGAACACTCTTTAAGGACTCCTCTGCCCAGCTCTGAAGAGCTTTCAATCTCTGATAACGCCTCCCAAGGTTTGTCCTTTGACCCCTTACAAACAATGAAGCCATTTGCAAAATCTGGTTCTTTCAACTGTGAAATAAGCGCCCAGCCTACGGACCAGTTGCCTCAACTGGATGTGGATGAAGTCAAGCTGACTAGGGAGGCCCTGGAGGCATTCAGAGTCTTACCTCTTCAGGAACAATGACAAACTGTGCAGAAAGTAGAAATGCTCTGGAAGGAGCTATTGGATATGATGCAGACTACACATCCCCTTACATCATGTGAGAGTACATCTTCTCCACGGGACTCTCCAACGGTTTCTTCAGACAAAGACCCTTCTTTGAGGGTGACCTATCAGACTGAGATGTATCAGGAGTCCCCAGTTAAGGGAAGCATGCCTTACTCCCTCTCTTTTGGGAGCTTTCCCTCTACAGTGCCACCTCTTGTTAGCTCAGCCAGGGCTTTTGAGTGTGAGAAACAGTCCTTTAACCATCTGGTCCTTCCACCAAAAGAGGCCATCATTAGCGGCCACTGCTGTTTAGATGATAAAATGGAGGGCGTTGTGATGGAGATGCCCAATACACCTATTCAAATTAAACAGCAATCTGCCTCTATTGCTTTAGAGGAAGCCATGGCACAACCATCTCAGCTTTCAACAGCGGATACCCAATCAAGCCAACAACCATTGATTCGTCCTGTTTCTGATGGGACTTCAGCCGTAGCAGTAACAGGCAATGCTCTAGAAGAGACAAATCTGCCGGACTGATTGGAAACCAAGCTAAGATTGCGGGAGACTATTATGCTCGAGCCTGGGCTACAACCACCTGACTCAAGCATGCAGAGGGGCTCAGGAATTCAAAATCTCTTAATTCCATCAGACTGACTGCTTCCACATCGACTTCCTGGAGCCCTCCAAGGCCAACTGCAAATCCTATCCTGGAATATCGCTGGCTGGTCTGCAAAGTCGTGGGAGAAAGTGCTAAATGAAATCTTAAGGGATAGAGATGTTATACTGCTGCAGGAAACATGGGCTACCATACCCATTGAGTTTGAAGGCTTCTCCGCAACATCACTCCTAGCACGGAAGAGCGCAGCAAAAGGTCATCCTGCTGGCGGTCTCGCCATATTAGTGAAACCAGTCTTTAAGCATGAGTTGCTGTTTATGGCTGATAGCTATTGTAAAATCCAGGCAATTAAGCTGAGGTTACCACATCAAAGTCTTATGGTTATAAATGTGTCCATACCACCCGTTAACGATAAAGCAGCAACCAAAAAGCAAAGGGCATATTTCAGTGGCACATTTAATGAATTGATTGGTAAATTTCCTTCTCTCATACCAATAATTTCTGCGGATTTTAATCCCAGGGTGGGTCACAGTAACGACATCTTTCATCAAATCTTAGATTTGCCTATTGATATGACCTTAACAGAGCTCTGTCCTTTGAAAGGCAGTCGAAAGATGGAACAATTAATGCGACCAGGCTTCTTGTGGCTAAATTTTGTATTACCAATGGCCTCACTTGGTTAAATGGCCTAGATTATCTGGGGGATAAAGGAGAATATACCCGTATTTCAACTAGAGGTATGAGTGTTATTGATTACATTCTGGTTCCCTTTTATTTCCTCCCACAGACAGTGAATTTTAGATTTGGATACCCACAGTCTAGTGATCATTTACCTTTAACATGTGATTTGGCCTACTTCTCAGATTGCCATCACAATTGCCACATTCAGGTGGAAGACGGTCACCCTGACATAATTAAAAGAATTAAATGGGATGCAGACACTAAAGAGTCCTTTTGCGCACTGCTACAAACTGAGGGCGTGTTCCAGTTGTCTACTCTGGATCCAGATAACCAATTAAGGATTGTGACCTTTTTCAAGGTTTTAATATCAATTCTCCAGAACAAATTGGGCCGGATACCTCCACTTCAAACAACAGAGCATGGGAGAAAGAATTTTACCAAGATAGAGCAGATTTGCTTGACACTGAAGATTGCTGTAAGCAGTGCATATAACAAATTTTGAGAAACTAATAGTAGATCAAACTTACAACACTATTTTAAGCTGTCTGCCCAACTCAAGGAAGCTATTAAAACTTTGTTACACCGCAATGCAACAGTGAGATGCTCACATTTAAGTAAATCTGTGAGATCTAAAAACATCAAGAATTTTTGGCAAATTATATCAGGCTGTTTCTATAAAAACTCATTTGGTTTCACAGCAATTCCAGCTAAAATGTGGGAAGCACATTTTAAATCAATCTTCTTTGATGAATCTAAACCTATCTCTGTCGTTAATATGCCACTCCCGTTAGATCTCCCAGATTGGCCTGCAGTTGCAGTGAACGAAGCTCTTTCACTCATTAATCAGTTAAAGCTGGGCAAAGCAGCGGGACCAGATTCAATTCCTCCTGATATTTATAAAGAAGCAGCAGAGTGGTGGGCCTCAATAATCACAGAATTATTCACTAGAATTGATAAATTTGGGGTACTTACGGACACTTGGACTAGATCTATCTTGGTTCCCATCTTCAAGAAAGGGGATAAAAAACTTCCCCCCAGTTACGGGCCAATCAGCCTTTTAGAACTAGCAGGGAAAATGTATGCCTCCCATCTACTGAAGAAACATCCGGCCTGTATTTCTGACCATAACATCATAGGCCCAGAGCAAGTGTGTTTTAGGTCAAATAAGTCCGCAATTGATCAGTGGGCGGTATTATCCCATCTAATCCCCAAACAAAGGACTCAAAATAAATTCTGACTTTATGTGGCCTATTTATATTTAAAGTCGTCCTTTGACTCCATACATAAAAATAGACTCTGGGATAAACTTGTGAAGATGGGAGTGGACAAAAGACTATTAATAATAATTCATGCCCTTCATTTAAACACTTCATGCCAAGTGAAATTATCTCCAAGGGGCAGCCTCTCGGTCCCAATTCCAATCAACAAGGCGGTCAAGCAGGGGTGCGTTCTTGCTCCCACCCTGTTCAATCTCTTCATCAATGATCTGGCTCCCTATCTAGCAATCTTCGATATGCATCCCCCCAAATTAGGTTCAGTGCATATCCCTCTACTTTTATACGCTGACAACATGGCCCTGATATCTCGAACTAAAATAGGATTAAGGAGACTGGTTAATGCCTGTATAAAATATCTTACCAACAACGCCCTGCAGCTAAACTATGAAAAGTCCAAAATTGAGGTGTTTGGGCACTCTTGGAATCCACAGTCTTGGTTTTTCAATGGTAAATCAATACAACAAGTCAAGGAAAAACAGTATCTTGGTCTCCGGTTTCATTACCGGCATTTCTGGTCTTCCCATTGTCTTACAGTAATTAATTCATCCAAACTGGCTGTTCAGGCTATAACTCGTTTCTTCTTCTCTTGGGGTAATTCATTTATTCCAGCTGCTCTCCAGGTTTTTAATGCCAACGTTACACCTCAAATTTTGTATGGCATTCCTGTTTGGATGCCAGCATTAAATGACTTGATTGAAAAGATCCATCCAAATTTCGTATACAAAATCTTAGGTGTACCACATTGCGTGCCTTACGCGGCACTTTGCCTGGAGACAGGCCAACATAGGCTGGAGTTCCTAGCATGGTTTAGTTTCTTAAAATACTGGGCCAAAGTGTGCTTCAGGGCTGACCAAAACCATTAAAGGGGTTACTGACTGATTCGCTGTTATCTCCCTGCTTAGCTCTTTTCAATAAGAAAATCAGACAAATGGGTCTAGAGAAAGATCTACAAGGAGCTGCTACACTTGAGGTTTTGTATTAGGCTCCTGACAACAACACTAACCGATATAGAAAAGAGATTTTGGCTGCAGCACACAAAAAAAGGTTTGACCCTAAATTTCCATCTTAACAATACTTTTGGTCAACAACCAAAGTACCTGACCTTCTTAGAGTGCCCCTTTGCAAGGAGGGCTTCTACATTAGCCCATTGCAACGTGTTGCCTTCTAAAGACCTACTTGTTAGGTTTAGAAATGCCCCGAAGGAAGAACAAGTTTGCAATTGTGCCCTCAGAGAGGTAGACGCTCTTCCACACATTGTTCTGCACTGTGCTTCCAATCAAGTGCTCAGAGATCAGTACCTCCCTTCATTGTCAAGAATCAAAAAAGGTCTCTCTGAGAACACCTTTTTACTTCTGCTGGCAGGTGAATCTGAACTCATGACCCTTCCAGTTGCTAAATTTTTATATTTGAGCAACTTGAAGCGGACTAAGCTGCTGGTCCTAAGAAATTTGGAGTAACTCTGTAAATAAATTGTTGTGTTTTAACCCTTATTTTTATTTCTCTTTTAACATATACTTTTATACACGACTGTCTGGAGATATTAGTTGTAAAACTATAGGCATAATAAATGTTTGTTGTTGTATTATTATTACTATCTTATTTTATTCACATCAAAATAAGGGCAGGAGGTCTGTTCTAGAGGGTAGAGCCTCTGTTAGCTCATAGATAACATCAGGTCACCAGTTCAAGGACACTGGCAGCTCCCTGAACAGCTGAGAATGGTGTGACCTTGAAGCAGCTGACAAGCTGAGATGAGTGATTCCACCTGCTCTTGGTGTGAGCAAGAAGCATCTTGGCTGCCCTCCATGTGAGAGATGGAGCTGCTTGTCAGCCTGCATGGGAGAACTGGAGACCAGAAGTGAGACCAAACCAGGAAGATCCATTCTGAAATGTTGTTGGTTCTTGAAAGAGAGAACCTCTATGATTGTAAAAATCCCCTTGAGGGATTTAGAAATGCCTGCCTATGTAAATCGCCTTGAATAAAGTCAGAGGAGCAATCCGATGACCAGAAAGGTGGTATATAAATACCTTCAAAATGACAACACAGGTGATGATTGTATATGTACACACAAAAAACACAGCATTTATCAGCTGGCAAATCTTCATCCACATGAACAACTACCTGACGTCTAGGTGTAGATGAGTTATTGTTGTTGTTGTTGTTATTACTTACTACTACTACTACTAGTAGTAGTAGTAGTAGTAGCAGCAGCAGCAGCAGCAGCAGCAGTATTTCTAGCATCTGCCTCTTCTTTAGCTGGACTTGGCATTAATTACTAGTTGGGTCCCACATAGGTGCTTAGGATGTTGTAATGTATTTATGAATAATGAGTGCTGAAGCAAGTTGGGAGTTTTTCAAATTTGACTGATAGTAATTTTGTCAACGTCCAGATGATTTAAATGCAATTCAAGCATTTCGGGGTCTGCACCCAGTGCACCAATCTTCACTGGGTTAACCACTACTGGTTTGGACCATAATTTTTGGATTTCAAATTATAAATCCTAATATTTACTGATTATTTTCATGTTTGTTTTCATCAATCCTACTATTGCCAGATATCACTATGTCAATGACTGTCACTCAATTTTTTTCTGTTACTGTAACATCTGGTGTGTTGTGTACCAAATCTTCATCTTTAGAAGACTTTTTTTAGAACTCTTACAGTAATTTATAGAAACACTGCACAAAAACTAGCACACTGTAAAATCAGAGTATGTAATTCACATGCCGTGAAATCATGGTGATGAGCTATTCATCCAACAGGCAGTGCATCTCATACCCAGTACTCTAACGCTCCAGAAGAGTGCTTCCCCTAAAGCCTGCAGGAGCACACCTAAGAAAGGGAGTCCTTCTAGACCTCTGTACTATCAGGGAGAGAAATCCAAAAGTAAAATCAAATCCTCTGAAACATCTTCCTGGGCATGTAAAGAAATTCATTCCTTTCTCTGTCTCCAGACCTCAAAATGGATAGAAAGTCTACCCACTGAGTAAAATGGAAGTTAGATTTTACATCCGTGAGGGATGTGGTCCTTTTTTCCACACCATTCCTGGACCTTAAAATGGAAACCTTGGCATGAATAAAGAGGAATGCTCTTAATATATGCAATATGGGTTTGAAAATCCATATACTGTATCCACATTTTATGATGTGCTTTTTTCCTCTTTTTCCTCCTCTCTTATTGATATGATGCATTGTACATTTATCATGAGCTCTGTAAGCTCATATCATCATCATCATCATCATCCAAATTTCATGAATCACAGTTGTAAACTGATGTTTGAACAATTGATACAAATCTCACCCTAAATATCTACTAGGTATCGGTGCAGTATGTACAAAGTTCTCAAAAGTGCTGTTTTTGCAAATCTGATAGAGTTATTTCAGTAAGCTGCAGTTGTTTAAACACAACATTTATCAGCTGGTAAATCCTCATCCACACGGACATCTGCCTGACATCTAGGTGTAGATGAGGTACCAAAGAAGGATGGATGCTGTGCCAATTATGGCGGTCTTCTGTAATTCGTCTGGTGTTATTGCCGAATTGGTGGTGGTGTTGTTATTATCCAAATTTCATGAAACACAGTTGTAAACTGATGTTGAGCAATTGATACAAGACTCAGCCTGAGACTAAAGTATCAACTAGGTATCCGTGCAGTATGTATGATGTTCCTAAAAGTGCCGTTTTGCAGATCACATAAGGTTATTTCAGTAAGCTGCAGTTGTTTAAAATAATTCGCAGAACTTTTCAAGATTGTTCCAAGTGCCCCGATGACAATGGGGACCACTTTGGCATGTTTTGTCCATAGTTTCATGATTTCAGTGGCCAGATCTCGGTATTCTGTCATTTTTTCTAGCTCGTTTTCATTGACTCTGGCATCTCCAGGAACTACAATATCAATCAGCGAGACATTCTGATTTTCTGTTATTGTTATATCTGGTGTCACTCCCAAATCAGCCGTTTCAGCCACACTAGACGCTGTGCCAGAACGACCATTCAGAGCGTGATACCAGAGTCTTCCGAGACTGAAGTTTGCCAACAACGTTTGAGGTGTCATTCCATTTGAATTTTAAAATTCCACAGGATCTTGACTTGTTTGTTCTCCAACATCTTTTCAACCTGATTTTTCCAAACATTTTCCAATGCTGGCAGATTGTACTTTTTACATAATGACCAATGGATTACTTTTGCAACTCTATCATGTCTGACTTTGTAATCTGTCTGTGCAGTCTTACTCGCATATCACAGACAGTCTTTTTCCTGGCACTTAGTCTGCACTTAGAGTTTCCACCTATTTTCAGGATTTTAACCTTCATAGTATTTGTTTGTAGTGCCTGTTCTTGTGTGGCGAAAATCAGACCTTCAGTTTCTTTCTTGATGGTACCCAGTTTCAGCCATTCCCAATTCAAGTTGTTATCACTTTTTCCTTCATTGTTTTTCAGGTGTTTTCCATGCAATGGTTTATTTTTCCAACTACTCAACCTCTTTTCAAATTGCTGCTTTTTATATTCAACCTTCGTTTTTGTAGTTTTTAAAATGTTCTCCATTTTTACAGCTTTCAATAGTTTTTCCGTGCTTTTGTTTACATAATCACTCAGACCTCTCTTTTCTTCTTTCACTACCAGTTGTACTTGAAGAAGTCAACGACCTCCAATTTTACATGGTAGATATAATCTGTCTACATCACTTTTTGGATGCAATACCCAATGCATGTTCATTAATTTTCGTTTTACTATCCAACTTTTCTGAGTCCAGACAGTTATTCTGACCAGGCATCTAATTACTGGGATGGCCCATGTATTTATGGCTTGGATGTTATTTCCTCCTTTTAACGGTGACTTCAAGATTTTTCATACCCTTTTGGTGTACTCTCACTGAGTCAAATCTTTCACTTTTGCATTCAGGATACTATCTGCTTCTAAGATTCCTAAATATTTATAATTTTCATTATTTGACAATATTTTCACATTGCATCCATTTCCAAGTTCTACTCCAAATAGGCTCTATATCATTCCACGTTGCACTGATAAAACTGCACATTTGTCCAGTCGAAACTTCATTTGAATTTCACTGTTAAATATTTGCACTGTATTCAGCAGTGATTCAAGTTCACTTGGGCCTTTTGCATATATTTTTTAATCATCCATATACAGCAGATGAGTTATTTTTCCAACTTAGTCTGAAATATAGTATCCCATTTTTGTTATATTCAGAATCATTGACAAGGGAATTAAAGAGATGTAAACAGCAATGGTGATAAAGAATCTCCCTGAAACATGCCTGATATTAACTTCCCCAGTTTCTTCACCATAGCCCATTAACATAGTTTTCCATTTCTTCACGTTTTCTTTGCGGAACTGCTGGACGTTCCTGCTGATTCCAAGCATTTCTAAATAATTGTTGATCCAGCTAAGTGGCAACAAGTCAAATGCCTTTTATAATCTATCCATGCCATATTTAGATTTGTTCTTCGTCTTTTTGAATTTTTGAGTACCATTTTGTCAATCAGTGGCTGATCTTTTGTGCCTCTTGACTTTTTGAAATTCTCCTTCTATTCTTATTATTTTGATGCGAATAAAATTAATAATATTAATAAAAATTATTATTATTAATATTACTACTACTACTAATAAAAATAATAATAATGATCATAATTTTATTCACATCAAAATGACGACACAGCTGATAATGATCGTATTTGTACACACATAAACCACAACATTTATCAACTGGTAAATCCTCATCTGCCTGATGTCTAGGTGTAGATGAGGTACCGATGAGGAGTGGATGCTGTGCCAATTATGGCAGTCTTCTGTAATTAAGCTGTTGTTATTGCAAGAGCATCCAATTGTGCAAACTATTATTGCTGTTGTTAGATTTTTGCAGTCAGGTAGATGCTATTGACTAGTTTGTTTTCTCTAGACATAGAGTCCCTCCCAAGGACCTGGGATGCCTGCTTTTTGTTCTCTTTTGCGGTTATAAATACCTTTGCAAGATGAAAGGTGTTCCCAGTAAAGCTGCTTTTTGTCGTTGGTGGATGGTAATTTATATGGCCCCAATGCTGTTCAGGTGCTCTTCAAAGTGTTTTGAAATAGCACAGATGGCACCAATCACCACTGGGATCACTTTGATCTTCTGCCACAGCCTCTCAATTTCTACTTGTAAATCTTTGCATTTTGTTATTTTTTCCAGATCTTTTTCTTCCAGTTTGATATCCCCTTGTATTGCTATATTGATGATTTTAACTAGTTTTTCTTTCTTCTCAAATACAGTTATCTTTAGTGTATTCTGTGATAGGTGTTTGTTTCTGGTCAGAAAACCCATAATATTTTGGAAACATCATTTTCAGTGACTTTCCATTTTGTGATCCAACCGGTTTCTGCCTACAGGTAGCTTGTATTTTTTACAGATGTTCCAGTGTATCATTGTTGCTGCTTTGTAATGCCTTTGCTTGGAGTCTGTTTGTGCAGTCTTTCTACAGCATGTAATTAGGTGGTCCACTGCTTCATTGGCTTCTTTGCAGACAGCACTTATTGTTTGTTGTTATTTTTCTACTGTTGCTTTTATTGTATTTGTTACAAAAGAACATAAGAAGAGCCCCGCTGGATCAGGCACACTCCCATCTAGTCCAGCTTCCTGTATCTCACAGTAGCCCACCAAATGCTCCAGGGAGCACACCAGATAACAAGAGACCTGCATCCTGGTGCCCTCCCTTGCATCTAGCATTCTGACATAGCCCATTTCTAAAATCAGGAGGTTGCACATACCCATTATGGCTTGTAACCCGTAAAGGATTTTTCCTCCAGAAACTTCCCAATCCCATTTTAAAGGCATCTAGGCCAGATGCACAAGATCCTGTGGTAAGGGGTTCTACAGACCAACCACATGCTGCATAAAGAAATATTTTCTTTTGTCTGTCCTAACTCTCCCAACACTCAATTTTAGTGGATGTTCCCTGGTTCTGGTGTTGTGTGAGTCTAAAGAACAACTCTCTAACCGCTCTGCCTATTCCCTGCATAATTTTGTATGTCTCAATCATGTCCCCCTCAGGCGTCTCTTTTCTAGGCTGAAAAGGCCCAAATGGTGCAGCCTTTTCTCACAAAGGTGCCCCAACCCCGTAATCATCTTAGTCGCTCTCTTTTGCACCTTTTCCATTTCCACTATTTCCTTTTTGAGATGTGGTGATCAGAACTGGACGCAATACTCCAGGTGTGCCCTTACCATCAATTTGTGCAACGGCATTACAATATCAGCTGTTTTGTTCTCAATACCTTTTCTAATGATCCCAAGCATAGAATTGGCCTTCTTCACTGCAGCTGCACAGTGGGTTGATACTTTCATCGAGCTGTCCACCACCACCCCAAGATCTCTCTCCTGATCTGTCACAGACACCTCAGAACCCATTAGCCTATATGTGAAGTTTTGATTTTTTGTCCCAATGTGCACGACTTTACACTTACTTACATTGAAAATGCATCTGCCATTTGCTGCACATTCTGCCAGTCTGGAGAGATCCTTCTGGAGCTCCTCACAATCACTTCTGGTCTTCACCACTCGGAAAAGTTTTGTGTCATCTGCGAACTTAGCCACTTTATTGCTCAACCGTGTCTCCAGGTCATTTATGAAGAGGTTGAAGAACACAGGTCCTAGGAGAGAGCTTTGGGGCACACCGCTTTCCACCTCTCTCCATTGTGAAGATTGCCCATTGACACCCACTCTCTGTTTCCTGGTCTTCAACCAATTCTCAATCCAGGAGAGGACCTGTCCTCTAATTCCCTGACTGTAGAGCTTTCGCAGCAGCCTTTGGTAAGGGACCATGTCAAACGCCTTCTGAAAGTCCAGATAAATAATGTCTATGGATTCTCCTGCATCCACATACCTGTTGACCTTTTCAAAGAATTCTAAAAGTTTCGTGAGGCAAGACTTACCCTTACAGAAGCCATGCTGATTCTCCCTCAGCAAGGCTTATTCATCTATGTGTTTTGAATTCTCCCTCAGCAAGGCTTGTTCGTCTATGTGTTTTGATGCATGTGCAAGCTCTTGGTTTTAGAGGTAGGTAGTCTGTGATTGCCAGATGCGGTGGAGGGGGCACCAGGTCACAGGTTGTGTCTGTTGTCTTGTGTGCTCCCTGGGCATTTGGTGAGCCACTGTGAGATACAGGAAGCTGGAGTAGATGGCCCTTTAGCCTGATCCAGCGGGGCTCTTCTTATGTTCTTATGTAATTTGCAAACATAAGGAGATAAATGTTTCTTTTTGTTGGATATTATTACTTATAAATAAATAATTTTTTTTTGGTTGATTTCTTTTTTTAAACTTCTGGTAAATATATGTGGGTCCTGATAGAGAGGTGTTTTAAAAAGTGGGTCCTGGTGCTAAAATGTTTGGGAACCACTGTTGTGGACAAAAGAGCTATATGCACAACTCTTTTGGGCATTTTCCTCAAAAGCAGATGCAATTGGGTCAAGATCAGTGTTGTCCTCAAATTGTGGCAAAATCAGTGGTCTGCATCTCTTTGGCAAAAGCTGCAGCACCTGAGACCCTTTAGCAGCAACCCAGTGCTCACTTCTCCTCCCCATACCCCTGTGGAGTGCAAGTTTGTTCTCATCTATTCCATGCATGCCTGTGGTTGCCTTGCCCACTAGTACCCCTTCTTCTCTGTCCTGTAACTGGAGACATTACACTCAGCAAAAAGTGCTTGCCAGGAATGGGCACTAAATGGGTTGTATAGAACTCCTCAGGCACACCTGGGACTACTGGGAACATATTCTTAATAAACACTGTTTTGCTGCTTGGCCTCTTCTCAAGATGACTATTCAATTGGATAGAGCCATCTGTCTTCTCAAAGAGAGGTTATGCTGAACTGGAGAAGCCTGGTCAATGAACTTTATTCCTCACCTGAATGGAATCTCAGAAAATAATAATAATAATAATAATAATAATAATAATAATAATAATAATAATAATACAGGTATTTATATACCTCCTTTCTTGATCATCAGATTTCTCCTCAGACTTTAATTCAAGGCAGTTTACATAGGCAGGCTGTTCTAAATCCCCATAGGGATTTTTACAATTGAAGAAAGGTTCTATCTTTCAAGAACCGCACAACATTCCAGATGGATCTTTTCTGGTATCGCTTCTGGCCTCCAGTTGCCTCCCACACAGGCTGACGAGCAGCTCCTTCATCTCTCACTTGAAGGGCGTCCAAGACGCTTCTTCACTCACACCAAAGAGTAGGTGGAATAATTCAGCTCGGCTTGTCATCATGGTGCCAGTGGCCTCGAATTGGCAATCTTCAGATGTTATCTGCAGGCAAATGGAGGCTCTCTCTAGACCAGATCTCCTGCACTTCTCCTCCTTCAACTAGAATGGTTGAAATGGCTTCCCTGACCAGAAGAATCGTGTAGCATGACAGATCTTTTGTACCCCATAATCACTTTTCTTTACACCAGACTTTTACACTTTTGTTTACAGTTTTTTTAACTTTTTTTTTGGTTGGGGGGAACCACAAGATAGGCACTGTCATGAGCTAGTCGCTCAGAGGACAAGTTCTCCCTCCACAAGGATATACAAAGCCAGCAAACCAGCATGCACACACACTTCTCACAACACAGAGAATGCTAATCAGGGCAGAATCCTAGTGCAAGAGGAATAGCAGAAGCAAGCACAGCCCAGAAGCTGCACCTATTCCTCACAGGTGCACCTTCTGGCACTACAAGAGACCCAGTTGAGTTGCACAACTGCAAGAAAGTATGTGTGAAAGGGTGTTTCGGAGGACTCTACTGATCCCTTGAGAACTTCTTGGGGGACTCCGGTTAGCCCAGGGGTCGGCAACCTTAAACCTTCAAATAGCCATTTGGACCCGTTTTCCAGAGAAAAGAAAATCTCGGGAGCCACAAAACCCTTTTGACATCTAAAATGAAGATAACACTGCATATATAGTTTTTTTTTTACCTTTATGCTATGTATAAAAAAACTATAGTGTGTTGCATTTTTGAAATGAATGATCTGCTACAAACAATATGTAACATATTTTAATGTTACAAGATCACCATAATCTTAAATTTAGAATTACATATGAAAAACGAAAGAGCTAAAATAAAATACATTTAAATTAAATACTAATTTATTTTCCCAGGGCCTGCTCTAGCCAATTTGGTGCTATAGGCAAGACTTGGGCTGGTACCCTCCCTAGCAGAAAATCCTGACCAACAGTAAATAGTCATCTTTGTGTCTTTTCTACAGTAATGTAAAAGAGGTACAATGAAATACAAAATCTAATGATTAGTATTTTTCAATACAATAAAGAGATTTATAGTTATTACTCTCCCTTGTATGTCCCAATTTATAATGCACTCCCCTCTTGTATATGCAACTTTTACAATGCGCTCCCCTCTTAAAGGTCCCATTTTTATAATGTAGCCCCTTCTTGTAGGTACTGGGGCACCTTCCTTATGAGGAAAGGCTACCTTTGGGCCTCTTCAGCCTAGAAAAAAGGCGCCCGAGGGGGGACATGATTGAGACATACAAAATTATGCAGGGGATGGACAGAGTGGATAGAGAGATGCTCTTTAAACTCTCACATAACACCAGAACCAGGGGACATCCTCTGCCTGTCTCCTCAAATGTCAGTTCCAGAAGAGTCAACGGGGCTTCCTCCCAGGGAAGTGTGGACAGGAGTGCAGCTTGAGAGCAGCTCCTCTCCCTGTCTACACAGAAGTTAGCCCCAGTAGAGTCAACGGGGCTTCCTCCCAGGGAAGTGTGGACACGAGTGCAGCTTGAGAGCAGCTCCTCTCCCTGTCTACTCAGAAGTCAGCCCCAATAGAGTCAACGGGGCTTCCTCCCAGGGAAGTGTGGACACGAGTGCAGCTTGAGAGCAGCTCCTCTCCGTCTCCTCAGAAGTCAGTTCCAGAGGAGTCAATGGGGCTTCCTCCTAGGGAAGTGTGGACATGAGTGCAGCTTGAGAGCGGCTCCTCTCCCTGTCTACTCAGAAGTCAGCCCCAGTAGAGTCAACGGGGCTCACTCCCAGGGATGTGTGGAGAGTACAGCAGCCTCAGAGCCCCTCCTCTACCTGTCTACTCACAAGTCAGCCCTGGGCTTCCTCCCAGGGAAGTGTGGACATGAGTGCAGCTCACCACGCTCCTTCCTGCCCATCACCTCAGCAGCGCTGCGTCTCCCGTGCTTCTCCGACCAGCCTCGCCTCTTCCGTTCAGGAAGAGCGCCGTAAAGAGGTGCCCGGCTGCCCCCCGCACCTGCTTGCAGTGGGGTGCCTGCGGGCGCCTGCTCGCAGTGGGGCGCGGAGAGCAGGTCCAGGAGAGCACTGCTGCCCCTGCCTGCCTGCCTGCCGAGGAAGGAGCTGCTGTGCGCGCGGGGGGGCGCTTTGCAGGGAAGGAGCTGCAGCTTTGCAGGGAGGAGCGGTGCCCCGGCCCCGCACTCACCAGCAGCCAGCGCCCGCAGCACATTGCACCGGAGTGAGGTGCCCTCGGGGCTGGGCTGGCTGGGCCATGGCCAAGGGGAAGGTGTAGCCCCCACTGGGGAGCCGTGTCAGAGGACTGAAAGAGCCGCATGAGGCTCTGAAAACACAGGTTGCAGATCCCAGGGTTAGCCACTGCTGGAGAGTCAATATGAGGCAAACCTGACCAGCAAGGCAGCACTTTCCCTAGCTACAACTGCTGAGAGATAAAACAAAGTGAGGTGAAAAATGTACCACAGCATTATCTTCCAGCCTTCATTCCAGTCATGTTTTGCAACCCTATACTGTTCAAGACAAGAGACTGCCCAAGCATGCTGAGTAATGGATCTTTCTGTGGGCACACAGCCCTTCTCCAAGGTACACACCTTGCCGTGAGTCATACTGCCGCATCTGCACCTCTTCAACACATTCTGCTGGGAACCAGCCAGTACGTCCCTTCACACTTCCTTCCCAAAAGCCTCCTTCTCCAATGCTGAGCACTGTGGGGGGAAGGAAGGGGGGAAGAGAGAGAAAGAGCAATTAGCGACCAGCATCATCAGGACACTGAACAATACTGCTGGTAAAGAAAAGAGCAGAACATGGGAAGGTCAGTGATGATGCTGGCTGCACCTCTGCAGAAGCATGCATGGCCTCTGGGAACCCAGTTCCTTGGGAACAAAGTGCCAGGTAAGGCACAGCAAGTTTAGCATCTGCGTGAGTTCAGCAGCAGGGCGAGGAAGCCAGGGCCCCAGATACTGCCCTTCTCATCCCTTGAGAAGAGGGCAGCAAACCAGTGTAGCGTTTTTCAGTACCCCTAAACAAACAAACAAACAAACAAAAACTATGCAGTCAGACAGGCAGCAGCAGGGTGGGGGCTATCCAGTGTTTTGCATTCAGTGCAACATGTATGACTATATGCCTTTGGGGCATAAATCATGGGTGTGTCCTTGGTTCAAGAAGCTCCAGGGACTCAGGGAACACATCTGCTCCCTTGAAGGCTTGGTGGCTGACCTGGAGAAGCAGAGGCAGGTGGAGAAGGACCATGGGGAGACCTCTGGTGACTATCAGGCTTCATTCTACCCTCAGGCATGCAGCTCCTCAGCTGCCCAGGTGGGAAGTCTCAGGGCTGGAGGACGCCATCCTGGAGAGGAGGGAAACAATCTCCTGGGGGGGACCCTTCTCCAGGGGACAGGCCTGTTTCCGAATGCACTCAGGATACTCCTTGATGGGAGGGGGATCCGGGGTTTCTTGTAGTGGGGGATTCGATTATAAGAAACATAGACAGGGGGGTTTGTGATGGATGTGAGGACCGCATGGCGACTTGTCTGTCTGGTTGTGGACATCACTTCTTGTCTAGACAGGCTGGTAGATAGTGCTGGGGAGGAGGTAGTGGTTGAGGTGCATGTTGGCACCAACAATGTTGGTGATCTAGAGGTCTAGAGGTCAGAGGGCAGGAGGTCTGGTCTAGAGGGTAAAGCCTCCGTTAGCCTGAAGATAACATCAGAAGGTCGCCAGTTCGAGGACACTGGCAGCTCCCTGAACGACTGAGAATGGCGAGACCTTGAAGAGGCTGACAAGCCCAGCTGAGTGATTCCACCTGCTCTTGGTGTGAGCAAGAAGCGTCTTGGCTGCCCTCTATGTGAGAGATGGATCTACTTGTCAGCATGCATGGGAGAACTGGAGACCAGAAGTGAGACCAAACCAGGAAGATCCATTCTGAAATGTTGTTGGTTCTTGAAAGAGAGAAAATCTATGATTGTAAAAATCCCCTTTGTTGTTGGCAACCTTGTCTCGAAAGACTATGGTATCGCGCTCTGAAAGGTGGTTCTGGAACAGCATCTAGTGTGGCTGAAAAGGCCAATCCAAGAGTGACAATCCCTTCCACACCGGGAGCAAGTGCAGTCTGTCCCTAGTCTGTCTCCCTGGCTATGGACCTTCCTTCTTTGCCTCAGACTGTTGCCAAGTGTCTCTTCAAACTGGGAAAGGCCATGCTGCACAGCCTGCCTCCAAGCAGACCGCTCAGAGGCCAGGGTTTCCCACTTGTTGAGGTCCATCCCTAAGGCCTTCAGATCCCTCTTGCAGATGTCCTTGTATCGCAGCTGTGGTCTACCTGTAGGGCACTTTCCTTGCACGAGTTCATTGCACGAGTTCATTTCCTTACACGAGTTTCCTTGCACGAGTTTAATAAAGTAGCACAAATTAAACCTAACTGCAATCCGGTGTCTTTGCTGGGGAATGTGTGAGCATAAATAGAGTGTTAGATGCAGGGAGATGGCAGCAAGATGTGAGTATCTTGTGTTTGCTCCCTGAGGCATTTTGTGGGCTGCTGTGAGGTACAGAAAGCTGGACTAGATGGGCCTGGGGTATGATCCAGCAGGACTGTTCTTATGTTCTTATGCTGCCACCAACAGATCTAGCATTGTGGTAGTAGAATGTGATTCATAGCCATGTAAATGTAAATGTGATTCATAGCCATTCATAGCCATTGTAAATGGCAATCCAGAAGCACACATAGCCACACAATTCTGCACCACCACCAGAGATGCCATGGAGGCCCCATGAGTAGTACTGGGGAAAAGGCCTGCTGACATCAGTAAGTTAGCATAACAGGGTTATGTCAGAACACATAATGAGGGCATGTCAGAAACGGTATGTAGTGGCACGCAGCCCTCATAACTTGCACCACCTCTGGAGCAAACCAACACACCTCCTTGGGTTCCTCAGACTTGCACAGCTAATGAAGTTGTGCCTGTCCAAGATGGCCCACTGGCAGTTGGGGAGCAAGCAACAATATTTTTCTTTTCCTGATTGCTTCCACCTCCTCCACCACAGCATGAAGCACAGCTTGTTTAGGCATGGCTGCTTACTATGACAGGAAAAAGCATAAAATTGGACCCTCAGAAATCCAAAGTCAAAGGAGAAATTACGACAGGGTGAATTTCATCAAAATCCCATTGTGAGATACACCAGAACCAACAGCTCAGTGTCCACTTACGCATGCAGACACTCTTGCGCAGGCAAGTTTCAAGCTCTGAGTAGCATTAGTTGTTTGTAGTGCTATTTTAATTTCTCCTGTTGGATTTTTTGGTTGGGGAATGCACGCATTACAATTAGGTCAATGTTCTGTTTAACTGTTCTTATTTCTCCAATTTACTGTCCTCAGCTTTTATACTGAAAAATAGGTTACAAATTTTCTAAACAAGTAATGTAAACAGCAACCACTTTCCTTTTGTTCAGCAGTAGAGGTGGGTGAAAATGGCTGAGTTAGAGCAAGTGTTGTCTGCTTTTCCCTGGACATTATTTTAACTGCCCCCCCCACCATTGCCTTTGAACAACTTATGTCTCTGTGAATTTCTGGCTTGGTCTGCATGTTTTCACAGTGCAAGAAGTATGTGGCAAACAGTTCATAGTTCTAATGTGGTTCTACATGCCTGTGTTACAGTTTTCATGCGTAATATAAATAAGGTCTGTTAAATTTACTTCATTAATTATTATTATTCTGCCTCTAATGTATTTATTTAAATTTAAGTAAATTTATTCAATTTGAAATGCAAATTAATTCCTTTTTTCTGGTCCACTCAGAAAGATGATGTGGCTCTCCTGCCAATACATTTGCCCACCCGTTCTAGGGTAAAAAATTAAAATTAAAATTAAAAAATTAAAAAAATTTCATGGGCACCTTTGTGGGTATCTTGGCACACCTCTGCTGGTTGCCAAGTTGTTTCTAGGCACAGCTAAAAGTGCCTGTCATCAGCAATAGAGTTCTAAATAGCTTAGAGTCCAGGTACCTGCTTATCTCAGCTCACTCCTAATGTCACCAGAAGAGAATGCCCTTCTCATGCCTCAATTTCTGCACATTCAAATGGTAGTAATGTGTGAGAAAGCCTGCTTTCATGTGTATTCCGTAGAACTCTCCACTGGAGGATATTCACTGATATTGCATAAGAGCAGCCTTGCTGGGTCAGACCCAAGACCTATCTAATTTCCCACAATGGTCCATCAGTTGGCCCACAAGCAGAAGATGGAGGCAGGGAGCCTTCTCCCACCAATGTGTCCATTAATTGGGATTCAGAAGCAGAGGGTCTCTGAAGAGACAGTATATTGCACTGCAAGCTGTTTTGAAAGACTCCCTCCCCCCCAAAAAGGGGGGATACACAGGTTTGGAAAGAAACACAAATGACTTCTTACAGCTTCTCACAGGACTACCCACTGCCTTCAGCTGAGGCTGCTTCCCAGGTTCTTGGCAAGGAACTATGCCAGCGAGACTGACAACAAGCCTTCTGAGGCCAAGGAAAGGATGTCAGGAAGGAGGAGAAAAGGCTTAACTGAAACCAGTGAGCTGAAGAGACAAGGGGGTGGGTTCGAGTAGCGTCACACAAAGGCCCAGCACAACACAGTGAAGGGGCTTCAGCCCAGGTGGGCTGGGCGGGACTCCTTGCCAAGAGCCCTGGAGGCGGGAGTCTGTCAGAAGTCTGCACTTCCAGGATGTTTTTGGGAAGCAATCAGCTGCTCAGCAAGGGCCAGAGACCCACGTCCATCAGTGCATCCCAAGTGGCTGGGCCAGAGCGGCCTGCCATCTCCACAGCGACTGAGGCCGACGGGCAGGCCCCGCCTGCCTCTCGGGTCAGCAGCACCAAGCAGTACTCCTGGTTCTGGTTCTGCGCCAGGAAGGAACCCGGGAGGCTCGGGAAACACGGAACCAGAGCTGGGCGGGCGGGCAGCTCTCCTCCCTCCCTGCGGGACGCCACTGGCCTTGGCCGCGTCCTCGCCCGCCCCGGGAGAGCCTCCCCCGCGGCCCGGGCACTCACCCTTGACGGCCTCTCCGCGGTGCAGCTGGATCTCGCCCTCGCCCTGCGGCGCGTGGCTCTTGACGGCGATGAACCTGCGGCCGGGCACGGCGCTGTACAGCTTCCTCTTGGGGCCTCGCGGCGGCGGCGGAGCCGGGGCTGCGCGCGCGCTCGGCTCCTCGCCGGGGCTGTAAACGAAGACATACGTTACGGTGCTGCGCCGCTCCGCCATGGCCGCGCCCGCCCCCCGCTCCGCCATGGCCGCGCTCAGCGCAGCCCGGGCAGCGCCCGCCGTGGCCGGCCGGGCCCCGCCGCTCCTCGCCCGGCCGGGACTCCGGCGGAGCGGCTGCCGGGGAGAGGGGCAGGGGAGCGGCGCCGGGGCTGCTGCCGCCGCCGGGCGCCGGGGCCGCGCCCTCCGCGCCCAGCCGGCGGGGCCGCCGAGGGCAGCGCCATGGCTCGGCCGCTGCCCCGCCGCCAAACCTCTCCGGACGGCTGCCCGGGTCCTGCTACCGCCGCCGCCCGGGCTGGCGAGGCGGAGGCGGGAGCCTGCACGCCTCGCCGCCGCTCGCGCACGGCAGCCGGCCGGCCGGCCGCCAGGTGCCTGCCCGCAGTCGCGGCGGCGCTGGCGGCTCCGCCCCTTGGGCGGGAGGCGGAGACCGCGCAGGGGCGCTGCCGAGGAAGCCCAGTCTGTGGGCGCGGGTGGAAACAGGCTGCTGAGGCGGAGGACGCGGAGCTGAGCCGGCTGGCCCGCCCGGCTGGCTCCAGGAGGTGCAGCGCTCCACTCTCACATAACACCAGAACCAGGGGACATCCACTAAAATTGAGTGTTGGGAGAGTTAGAACAGACAAGAGAAAATATTTCTTTACTCAGCGTGTGGTCGGTCTGTGGAACTCCTTGCCACAGGATGTGGTGCTGGCGTCTGGCCTGGACGCCTTTAAAAGGGGATTGGACACATTTCTGGAGGAAAAATCCATTATGGGTTACAAGCCATGATGTGTATGCGCAACCTCCTGATTTTAGGAATGGGTTAAGTCAGAATGCCAGATGCAGGGGAGGGCACCAGGATGAGGTCTCGTTATCTGCTGTGCTTCCCTGGGGCATTTGGTGGGCCGCTGTGAGATACAGGAAGCTGGACTAGATGGGCCTATGGCCTGATCGAGTGGGGCTGTTCTTATGTTCTTAAACTACAATTCCCAGGAGGCCTTGCAGGTCTCTTGTTATCTGGTGTGCTCCCTGGGGCATTTGGTGGGCCGCTGTGAGATACAGGAAGCTGGACTAGATGGGCCTATGGCCTGATCGAGTGGGGCTGTTCTTATGTTCTTAACTACAATTCCCAGGAAGCCTTGCAGGTCTCTTGTTATCTGGTGTGCTCCCTGGGGCATTTGGTGGGCCGCTGTGAGATACAGGAAGCTGGACTAGATGGGCCTATGGCCTGATCGAGTGGGGCTGTTCTTATGTTCTTAAACTAAAATTCCCAGGAGGCCTTGCAGGTCTCTTGTTATCTGGTGTGCTCCCTGGGGCATTTGGTGGGCCGCTGTGAGATACAGGAAGCTGGACTAGATGGGCCTATGGCCTGATCCAGTGGGGCTGTTCTTATGAGAATAAGTTGTTGCTTGTGCTCTTAAAATTTTCCCCTTAAAGTTGCCACAGAGCCAAAAGGGTTGGAGATTAGCTAATGTCACACCAATCTTTAAAAAAGGAAGGAGAGGGAACCCAAGAAGCTATAGGCAATCAGCTTAATATCTGTTCCAGATAAGATGGTGGAAAGCCTAATCAAAGATAAAATTTTAAACAGATACATCAGGGACGTTCTATGTTAGGAGCAGGGTTGGGAACTTGAGTCAGTGACTCAGACTTCATGCGTGAAAATACATGATTTGGGGTTGACTCATGAGTCGCATGCGTGGAAGACTCTGAAAAAAACTCAAGTCAGGGCCCCCCTGACTCGGCACTCATTCCCACACATGCTGACTCAAGTGTGGCTGTGTCTAGCTTGCTTAATGTTTTTGCAACGTGAAAAGCCTGATGGTGCTAGCATTCCAACTGGGTGAACAGCAGGAAATTCTAGTCAGCAGGTGGGAAAGGGTTAATGTTTGCAATGAATGGAGGAGTTTGGACTGGACTGGATCTCTGAAAGGAAGGAAGGAATGGATGATCATTGAACAAAGCATGGGCATTCTGATATTTTTACTGACTTAGGGAGAACAGGAGGAGGAGCAAAGGTAAGGTGCTTGCCTTACCATTGGCTTGAGAAGCCCGGGGGGGGGAGGAGGCAGGGATGGGGGGGTTCATAGCAAATACACTTTGCACCACAAGGAAAGGGAGGAAGAATTGAATGACTGGCCGTAGTGGGACTACTTTTGAGTAGGGCTGCCAAGGATTGGGTCATCCTGGTAAGCCTCCCAGCTGCTCCACATGACCTTCCTTCCTGTTGCCACTTCTGTCCCTGCTCTCTAACAGTCTCTCCCACGCCCTCCAGCCCTGTTTACTGATGGGCGGGGACATCAGGGCATGTTCAAAGAGTGCTCTGACACACACACACACAGCCATGGTGGGCTTTTTAAAGAGTGGACAATTTGAATCCTTTAGAGTCACAAAAGGGTGACTAGGACACTTGAAAAGTGACCCTATTATGATTCGTTTTCAAGTTGCGGTGGGTGGCGGGTGACTCAACTCACGTCAAGCTACTGAGTTTTCCCATCCCTGCCTAGGAGTATGTATCTCATTTCATACTGTGGTCCAAAAAGCATTAATGGCATCTGCTGAGGGCCAGAAGTTACATCATTAAGTAAGAAGTGATATCATTAAGCCGATAATGACCAGGAATACTCTCTTTGTCTCAGGTAGGAACTCATCAACTACAAAATGACAGAAGAGAAAATTTGCAAATTTTCATAATATTTCCAAGAAATGGAAGAGCTTGGTGTAGCCATCTTTCAGCATCACTGCTTTTGCTAACATTTCACAGTTGAGCAGCTAAGAGGGAGAGCCCAATTATAATGGAAACCAAAGTTTGGGGGGGGCACATCCAGCCTGTGGGCTTATGTTTGATACCCCTGAGATAGAAGCTTTACTGAGGGAGAATCAACATGACTTCTATAATGGTAAGTCTTGCCTCACAAACCTTTTAGAATTCTTTGAATAGGTCTACAGGCAAGTAGAAATGGGCAAACTTGTTAAAGTTATATAGATTGCTGTCTTTAAGTCGACTGGGCCAATTGCTCTCAATTGGGCCTCAAGCCTAAGGCCCCCCCAGCTAGTATAAAAACAAAAAATAAAATTAATATTTTTACTAAATAATTTCTCAATCACTAAACATATATGTAATTTTTTTCAAACATAATCTACACATTTTGTCAGTTTAGTTGCAGGCTTATATGCATACAGTTTTATATAAAAATGTGCTCAGATACATTTGGTCCATTAACTCATATGCACTTTTTAAGTGCACAGATTCATTGTTTTCGATTCTTCCATAGAGATATAGTCTATAATAAATTTTACTTATATCTTTAAAATTTTACAGATTTGATTATGAACCTGTGACTCTGCGAAAGATGTTTCAAACATCTTTTGGAGCCCCACAACTCTTAAGATCAGCACTGATTATATACATAGATTTTCAGAAGGCATTTGACATAGTCCCCTGCTAAAAACTCCTGAGAACACTCCTCAGTCATTTCCTGATGCAGGTCCTCTTATGGATTAGGAACTAGTTGAAGACCAAGAAATAGTGTGTGTTAATGGGCAATTTTCACAAAAGAGAGGGAGGTGTAAAGCAATTTAGCCAAAGGATCTTGGGACCTGTGCTTTATAAATGACCTGGAGTTGGGAATGAACAGTGAGGTGGCCAAGTTTAGGATGATACTAAACTTTTCTAGGTGATGAGGACCAGAAGGGACTGTGAAGAACTCCAGAAAGATCTCTCCAAACTGGAAGAATAGGCAGTAAAATGGCAGATGTGTTTCAATATAAGTAAATGTCAAGTAACACACATTGGGACAAAAAAATCAAAACTTCACAGATAGGGGAGACGGAAAGAGGAGATTTGAGTTTACCTGTAAATTCCCCTTCTCAGTGAACTCTATGGCAGGGTCAGTTAGAAACAGGTGGGTATCTCAGGTAAGGCAAAGATCTTCCTGAGAGGAGGGACTCCTTTCCCAGACTGAGAAAGCATAGAGGAACCCCCTCCTGGTCCTCACATCATTGACTGAGAATCCAGATGCCTCCATCACTGGGAATGAGAAGATGTGCAGAGGAGGTCCAGGGGCTGTGAACGAAGCACTCCAGGAGAACAGTGAGGGGGAAAGCTATGTACAATACTTTTATTCTCTCTGTCAATCTTGACTCGCCCTTCTACTTTTTTTTATGTTCTCAAATGTCAGACTGTGAGAGTGAATTGTCTGACCCTGCCATGAAGTCCACTAAGAAAGGGAATTCACAGATAAGAACTATCCAAGAACTATCACAGGTGAGAACTATCCAAGCCTTGCCTCTTAAGGGTGGGAACTGCCTGAACTATAGGAAACCATGTTCTGAAGAACTTGCTTGGCATAAGCAGTGTCCGCAGATGTGAAGGCATCAATACTATAGTGTATGATGAAGATATGCAGTGTACGCACCTGTTCTAAGGAAGGGCAGGCCTTGAAGGCCACAGTGGTGACTGCTCCCCTCAAAAAGTGAGCCAGGATACAAGAGGGGGGGGAGCTAAACCGCGGGCCCTGTACACCTCTTCTACCACCTCTCTGACCCACTGGGAGATGGTAGAGGATGTTACCTTGAAGTCCTGTTTCTTGGGTTTATAGGAGACAAGGTCTCTGTCTTGCTTAAGGGAGCAGTTCTATCTAGGTAAAAGCAAGCTCAGTGCACGTCTAATGTGTTTCGCTCTCACTCCCTTGGCTGCCGGGGGTTGTGGAAGAAGGAGGGAAGGAGAGTTCTGGAGAACTCTCAGAAGTCCTGAGAGTTATGCAAGGAGAGTTAACCTTTGGGAGGAAGGAAGGATCAGGTGAAATGACCACACTGTCCTCCTGAAAATGGCATAGCTCCTTGGCCATGGAGAAAGTCATTATCTCAGAGACCCATCTGGCAGAGACTGTGCCTACCAGGAAAGCTGCCTTAGTTCCAGGTGACCTTTAGGAGAAAGGTGGCTATAGGCTCAAAAGGAAGTCTGGTCAGCAGTTTGAGGATGAGGGGAAGGTCCCAGGTGGGGGCCCTGATGATGGGGGGCTGAGCAGGACCACCCCTCTGGTGAACTTCTTTACATGGGGGTGACAGGCTAAACAACTGCCCTTGGGGAAAACCAACATAAAAGCAAAGGTTGACTACCTTCTGAAGGTGGCAGTGCTATGCCCCTTGTCCAGGCCAGACTGGAGGAAGTACAAGAATTCCTTGATCTTCTCCGGTTGAATCCTGCACTGAGAGCACCAGTCTGCAAACACCCAAATGTAAACCTGGTTAGTGGAGATATTTCTGTGGGCTAGAAGAGCCTTGAGTACTGGCTCTGAGTAGTCTAGGTTGGCAGGTCTGCGCAGCACAACCTTCAGGCAGCTAAGTGGAGCATCTGCAGTTGTGGGTGCAGGAGCAGTACTTGGAGGTCTGGTCTCGGAGGCAGGTAGAGAAGAGGGGAGATGGCCAGTTCCTTAAGATCAGGGATGCTGAGACCAGTGAGGCGTGATCAGAAGAACCTCTGCCTTCTCAATCCTGATCTTGTTGACAATGCTGGTGATAAACTTGATGGGAGGAAAGGTGTAGAGGGTGCCCTTTGGCCACTGGAGATGTAGTTGTCTGTTGTGGTGGCAAGCAAACAGATCCAGGGTCAGAGGTTCAAAGTGCTGGCAAGCCATCAGAAGATTTGAGGATGGAGCTACCATTCCGACTGGTCGAGCTCCTTCCAACTCTGAATCTGCCATGAGGTTGTCAAGACCTGGGAACTAAGGTTCCGTTCAGCCCACAAGAACATCAAGTGTGCTTGGGTCTGCAAAGAAATAGACCTGATCTCTCTCTAGTGATTGACACACGCTCTGGCTGAGGTGTGTCTGTGTACACTAGGATGTCTCTCATCCTGAGCTGAGACAGGAAGGTCTTCATGGCCAGGCAGATGGTTAGAAGCTCCAGGAATTTGATGCTTCTTCTTGCCTCACTTGGTGACTACCTGCCTTGGGTTGCCTTGTCCAGGCATATTCCCCATTCCAGGATGCTGGCATCGATGTGGAGGACTACCCTATCGATCACGAGGATGGAGAATGCCTGATCAAATCTGCATAGCTGATAGCCTGCCACCAAATCTGCATAGCCACCAGAGAAGGTCTATCCAGGTGTATGGGTCCAGAGGAATCTATCTGCTCCTTTAGAGGGCTATGTAGTTCTGATGGGGGAGCAGGAGATACTGGGGGGCTCTCACCCAGAATCTGGCCCATGGGATTATGTCCTGGCCTGAGCATGCATAGGAGGTGTACGAAGACAAGGACATCTGGTTTGCAAAAGGTGCAAAAGAGAGCGACTAAGATGATTACGGGGCTGGGGCACTTTCCTTATGAGGAAAGGCTATGGCGTTTGGGCCTCTTCAGCCTAGAAAAGAGGTGCCTGAGGGGGGACATGATTGAGACATACAAAATTATGCAGGGGATGGACAGAGTGGATAGGGAGATGCTCTTTACACTCTCACATAATACCAGAACCAGGGGACATCCACTAAAATTGAGTGTTGGGCGGGTTAGGACAGACAAAAGAAAATATTTCTTTACTCAGCGTGTGGTCGGTCTGTGGAACTCCTTGCCACAGGATGTGGTGCTGGCGTCTAGCCTAGACGCCTTTAAAAGGGGATTGGACAAGTTTCTGGAGGAAAAATCCATTACAGGTTACAAGCCATGATGTGTATGTGCAACCTCCTGATTTTAGGAATGGGCTATGTCAGAAGGCCAGATGCAAGGGAGGGCACCAGGATGAGGTCTCTTGTTATCTGGTGTGCTCCCTGGGGCATGCGGTGGGCTGCTGTGAGATACAGGAAGCTGGACTAGATGGGCCTATGGCCTGATCCAGTGGGGCTGTTCTTATGGTTTGTGGGTCAGGAGGACTATGGTTGTGAGCTGCATGATCTTGACCTGACACTCCAGCGACAGGAACACCTCGTGGTGGAGGGTATTTATGTAGCCTCCCAAATGTAGGATGGACTGGAAAGGAACCAAGTGGCTCTTATTCAGGTTGACAATGAAACTGTGGTGCCTGAGGCATTGGATGGTCCAATCCATGTGTAGCTGTCCTAGCACTGACAATCTCACTCTCAGGAGGATGTCCTTGAGGTAGGGGAAAGGTGCATGCCCTGGGTGCACAGATGGGCCTCAGGGCTGATGAAAGTCTGAACAGAAAGGCCTTTTACTGGAAGTGGACTCAGTTGTGGCAGAAGCACAGATATCTTCTGTAGGAAGGAAGAACAGGCACCTGAAGGTAAGCTTCCTAAAGGTCCAGAGAGGCCAGGTGGTCACCCCTCAAGATAGCCTGAAGAACGGATCTCTGGCCATCGTTCCAGTGACTCTGGAAAAGAGTCTCCATCTTGAACTTCTGCTTGACACATCCATTGGCTGAGCCACTTGAGGTTGAGAATAGCTCTTGTCTCTGGATTTCTTGGGCACCATGAAGAGGTGGGGGTACATTTCCAGGCCCTGCCTGGAACCAAGGTCCTAATCTATTGATCTGAAGATGGAGGATGGCCTTGAGGGTCTTGGAGTGCTTCTGATGGCAGGTGGCCTGCGGGCATAGATGAAGCAATCCATTGGGATGGTGCAGAATTTAAGAGCATATCCCCTTCTCATGAAGTCTCTGACTTGGATGTTATGCCCACCTGTGGGCAAAAAACTGCAGGCTTCCCCCAATCAGGACTGTGGAGAATATTGAGTAGTCATTGTGGTTTGTTGTTCTTAGCAGGGAAATGCAGGACTGTTGCAAATGTGACTTGAAGGAGGTCTTTCTGGGCTACCAGATAGGTCACTGGCCTATAGGAAGACACTGGAGAGGAACCTCTTGTACCACAAAAGGAACCTTGGTGCTGCTTGAAAGGAGACCTTGCTGGGTTTGGTGCGGAGCAACTTCAGCTTTCCCTTGGTTTCTACTAGGAGGGGTCAAGCTTCTCTCCAAACAACTTGGCATGGGACACCGAATCCATGTGCCAGTTATGAAGCCGGGGCTTCTAAGAACAGCCATCCTCACTGCCATGGTCCTGGCTGAGAACTAAATGGAATCAGCTGTGGCATCTTCAATGAAGGTGACTGCGGAGGTCATCCTTCTAAGGTTCAAGTGTGGCTTAACGTGGCTGATGGTATGGCTGATGGTGCTCCACAATTCAAAGTCTCTGGTCAGCCTGGCTGGCCAGCAGCACAGAGATGCCCAATGTGATTCTCTGAAAGGCAAGGTCAACCTCTGGGAAAGCAGGGGGAGCCCCTCCCCACAGGAAGACCTTTGCCTGATCTGCCTATCTGATATTCTCACCCATTGAGGATTGACCCTGCCAGGAAGAGACCATGAGAGAAAATCAACTCATTCATGGTAATGAGTTCTGAGCTGTCTGTGACAGATCAGGACAGGGATATTGGAGCACTGGTTGATAGCTTGATGAAACTATAGGCCTATTGTGCAGCAGCTGTGAAGGATAATTCCATGTTCAAGATAATTAAAAATGGGATTGAGAATAAAACTGCCTATATTATATTAAGCCATTGTACAAATTGATAATCAGACTACATCTGTATACAGTTGTGGTCACCACATTTGAAAAAGATTATAATGAAATTGAAAAAGATGCAGAAGTGATTGACCAAAATGGGCTGGGGCACCTCCCGTGTGAAGTAAAGCTACAGTGTTTGGGACTTTGGAAAAATGGTGCCTGAGGGGGGTTGAGACATACAAAATTATGCAAGGGATGGATAGAGTGGATAGAGGGATGTTCTTTTCCGTCTCACACAACACCAGAACCACTCACCCTAACCACTAAAACTGAGTTTTGGGACAGTTAGAATGGCCAAAGGAAAATATTTCTTTACACAACATGTATTTAATTTGTGCAGCTCCTTGTCTTATGATGTGATGATAGCATCTGGCCTACAAGGATGATGCCTAGATCTGGCCTAAAGGGAACTGGACAGATTTCTGGAGGAAAAGTCCATCACAGGTTACAAACTGTGATGGGTATGTACAAACTCCTGGTTTTCAAGGTATAGATGTACCCCTTTAACCGCAGCAGTTCCATTCCCTGGATACAGGTGAATGCCTTTCTCTGCAGTCTGGACTTGAGATATAGGATGAATGCCTTTCCCCATAATCTGGTCTCTTGAGAGGCAAAGGGAGCCCGGCTCCCCTCCGGAGGGGCTTCTGATCTCAGAGGCAGCAGAAGTCCAATTCATGGCTTCTGCCAGGCTCAGACTGAGCTCAAAATGGAGAAACCAGAAGTGACTTTTTAATGCCTTTAATGCATTAGGAGATCCTAGAAAATCCAGGGAGGGCTTCCCTGGATCTCAAAATGCCTCAAAAGGTAAATAAACATCACTTCTAGTTTCCCTTGTGAAACCAGAAATAGCTTTTTTGGGGCTGTAACTGGCATTCTGAAGCTTGCAGAGGCTGCGGGTGGATATATGTGGCCTCTGTGGGCTTCAGAAAGCCCTCTGGAAGTGACCATGTTGGTCTTGTTCACAGAGAATGTACCTGACTCAAGTCATGCCATACCAATGCAAGATATTATTATAGTATCAGGGGTGTGCATCAGTAAAGAATCAGAGGGGTAGGGAAGAAGGGAATTAAAGCAGAAGCAACCCTCGCCACCACACCACACACCTTGGAGGAATATGTATGCCATGGGCAGCAGTTCTCTATGACCCCAGACAGCTCTCTCTTTCTCAGGGGCGCTATTGACAGATAGAGATGCAGAATCCCAGAGAGAGCAAGGAGCTGTCCAGCATTTCTAAGAGCCAGTCTCTGAAACTGCCCCCCAAGCCCAGAAGCACAGCTGTGGTCTAGCTGGCTGGAAGGCCAAGGAAAAACCTTGTAGCAGCCGGTAGTTCCTCCATGCCTCCAGGAGGCAGTCAAGTCAGCCAGGAATTGTCGGGTGCTGCAGGGTGAATCTCCATTCCTCTCTTCCTCCTCCATGGCTTCTCTTACCTGACCTTGCTGCGGCTGCTTCTCCTGAGTGTGTGGGCATCAACCTCCTTCTCTTCCTGCACACGCTGCAGTGATGGAGAGCGGTTGTGTGCACTCCGGGAGCTACCTGTGCTCACCAGGCTACTGTCCCTCACCCCAACAGCAGCTTCCTGCATCTGAGCCAGCAGCTGTGGGGGCAGGCTGTGGAGTGAGGGCACTGGAAAGTAGGATGGGTGGCTCACGGACTTCAAATTGTTGTCGCTAGCAGACCGCTGGAGCAGGCGGGGGGAGGAGAGGCTGCCCACACAGATGACCCTTCTCCTCTTGGTGTAGCTTGGAGTTTCTCTAAAAGGCACTGTGGCGGGGGGGGGGAGAAAGAGAGAGAGAGGGAGATATTCAGTAAAATCACTAATAATATCACCACCCACTGGAACCTGAAGAAACAAAGCATGTCTGTGTACTTTAGAGTTGGTCAGTTAACTCCAATGCACTTTGAACAACGCCTTTATAGAGGACCACTGAGGTTATATTAATGGATCTGGAAGGGATCTTAGCTGTCATCTAGATAGTAAAGGGCAGGGCAGAAGATAGATACTAAACCTGGTTCCTTTAAACAGAGCAGTGACTGGTAATCTAACCTCTGAGCCATTTAAGGCCAAAAGCAGCAGCAAAGGACCAAACTCATTGTTCATAGACAGCACATAACAGCAAAAATGGCACAGGAAGAAATACATGGCTCTTCTCATGCGAGCATCCTTGTCCAGGGGAGAGAAGGTGGAAGGTCACTTGTAATGGTTTGGGGGAGCTGACTACCCTGGGGCACCAGGGCAGCATTTCACAAAGCATCCTACCTCACTCACAAGCAAATTCAACCATCACAGAGCTACAGAACCAGTTCAAGCAACCCTGCTCTTGGGTCCATGTAGAGCAAGTTGATCCACATCACAGTGCCCAGGCATGTGTATCTGTATGCATGCATGCATGCATGTGAGTGTGTGACTGTTTGTGTGTGTCAGAGAGAGAGAGAGAGAATAAGGAGTTGTGGTTCTACAGCATTATATACTGATTTCTGGGAGCCCCAGAAAAACCAGGGGAAAATCCAAGAGCAGAAACTCCTTCCTCACCAATGAGCTTGGAGGCCTGGTAGGGGTCCCTATTGCTTGGCCAGCAACCTCCAAAGGGATCCAGATCCTTTCGTGACTTTCCTGTCTGGGGGCGGAAGATGGAGGAATTTACAAGTTCAGTATTTCAATTTTAAAGGTATAAGAGGTCACTGCCATCAGGAAGGCACCCAAACAGTGGATGCTAGCATGGCCAACCAATCTGTGAGGCTGTGGCAGTCACCTTAGGCCATAGATTGGTGGAGGATGCCCACACTGATCCACCCACTCAGCTCCATTGCCCTTCTTCTCACTACATGGATTAATAAAGAAAAGGGAGGAGAGTGATGAGCTCCTAGCCCACTACTCTCCTCCACACTTCCTCTTCTGCTCTTTCCGCCTCTTCAGTTTCCAGTTTGGGGAGTAGGAGAAGCAGAGGTTGGCTTATCACCAGGTAAGAAGTTAAGAAGGAATTAATAAAAGAAAAGCAATCAGAGCAGAAAAAGAAATGAAGAGAGTGCTGAGCTCCTAGCCTATTGCTCTCCTGTCCTCTTCCTTTTCCAATTTGGCGAGTAGGAGGAGCATAGGCTGGGTTATCACCAGGTAAGAGGGGGCAGCATTTGGCATGTGCCTCAGGTGCCAAGAGGCCTTGGACTGGCCCTATCCATTCCGCAAAAATAACACACTCAAAAACAACTACCCCATTTTGAACCAACAGTGAAAATACAGCCACAGCCACACTGATGGTGATGTAGAGAATCAACACAGAACCCTGCAGAATCAGATCATGGGTCTACCTAGTCCAACATCTTCTTCCTACAAGGGTGAATTAATGGTGGTCCAAAGCTCCTCCAGGAAGTCCACAGGCAGGGCAGAGAGGCCTCAGTACTCCCTGCTGTCACTGCCCCTGTCTGGGCACCCACCCCTAACATTCACAAATGTGAATGTCTGAACATCTGCAACATCTGCAGCAATTCCCTCTCCACTGCCCACCAGAAAGGCCACTGTCCTGCTCCACACATTCCAGAAACACCTTACAATGCAGGCCTTCTGAGAATGTGCCACTGTGCCATTGTGGTTGGGGATTGCATGTTTGAACAGTCCCAGGCATAAAACTATTCTGTGTACAAGAAGTCAGCACAGCAGGGGAAGGCTGGGATGGATTCTCCCTGGCCTGCCAGCTTCTCATTTGCAGAGCACCTCGGTTTATCTTTATGCCAATAAAAGTTCTACTACTACTACTACTACTATTTCGGTTTATCGTGGAGTGCACTTTGCACTGTGAGTCCCTCTCCACTTTCTGATGTCGTGCAGTCCTAGCCAAACTGTACCATCTGTTCTCTATGTATTTCTTGGTTTAGAATTTTAGATGCTTCCCCCTATATGTGTGAAACACAAAAACTAATTTTAGGATCTTTGAGAAAGAAGAAGAGCCCCAGATGACTCTGGACCAAGAAGAAAAGAAAAAGATGCTGCTCTCTGAGGCCAGGAAGGCTCTCAATAGCCCAGGTCAGAGCCCAATTTGGTAAGGATGCAATTACAGGCTTGGCTCTTTATGTTTTATTTTTTTCTTTTCTCATAAGCAACTTTCATCTTAGTGGTACATAGATTCTAAGTGCCTGCAAACGTCTCTGTTGTCATGAAAACTTGATGCATTTATTCTATCATCTGTTGAATGGCTATGCAATTCTTTGTTTATTGTGGCTATGCAATGGCTATGCAATTCTTTGTTTATTGTATTTCTTTTCCACCTTTCTCCCCCACAGGGGACCCAGTTCTTGGAATTTATTTCATGGTATCCAAGTTCCCCGTGATGTCTGACCTTGTATAAAAAATGTGATTCTGGATCAGACCAGAGTCCAACATCTTTGCCAGTTGAGGCCAGCCAGATGTCTCAAAGTAGTCTGCAAGGAGTGCATGAAGGCAACAGCCCTTTTTTGTTATTTTTCTCCAACAACAGAGGTTGACTGCCTCTGGGCAGGGAGGTTCCACTGGGCAGGGAGGAACAGAAGAAGAGCCCTGCTGGATTCCAGTACCCTGATTTCAACTAAGGCCTTTCAGATGCCTCCAGAAAGGGCACAAACAGGAGCTGAAACCAAGAACACTCTCTGATGGTCTGCCCACCAGCATCTGGTATTCAGAGGTACACTCCTTCTGAAACTGGAGGTTCCACTTAGCCATCATGGCCAATGGCCTCTGCTAGATCCTCTTCCTCCTCCAAGGCAGACCACAGTACCTATTCTGTTAATTCTCCGATATGGATCAGAAATATGGACTCTGTTCAGACATGAATAAGCTCAAATTCTTCCAAAAGCAATGCTTGAAACAGATCCTGGTTGTCTCTCTTCATGATCATCATCATAATGAGTCAATTCAGATACAACGAGATCATCTACCATCAGTCAAAGAACAAACCCAAAAACGCAGACTGCAATGGTTTGGCCATGTCTGCAGAATGAACAACGGCTACCATACAAGTGGCTGAGAATGACCTCCCTACTGAAGAGTCCAATGGGCAGCACCAAAGAACACATTGAGGAAAAGCTAAAGAACCAGCAATTGACCATTAACAAGACCAGATCTCATTACACCAACATCACCAACAATCACAAAGAGTGGAAGCATGTCACGAGTGACACCTGGATCCCAGTGGCACCTACTGCAGCATATTGATTGAGAGGATAATTTGCTCTCCACATGCCAATGAAGAAGAAAAAGAAGGAGAAAGAGGAGAGGAGGAGGAAGAGAGGAGGAAGAGAAGAGGAGGAGGAGGAAGAGGAGAAGGAGAAGAAGAAGAAGAAGAAGAAGAAGAAGGCGACCATAAAAAGAAATAATTTCATGGGTAAAAAGAAATAAGAACAAAACAACATGGCTTGAATTCACTACAGGCTACTTTTGACCCTGAACAGTCACTCAAATATCCAGCAAATATTTGACTCCTGTGGGTTGCTCAGGAGAGTTTGAGGAAGGCAGAAGATTAGATATGTCCATAGGGAAGCTACAAAAGTACTCCAGATGTGCAAGATATTGGGAGGCTGACCCACCAAGGCACCCTTGCTTGAGAAAGTTTCAGGGGTCGGGTAAGAACTGGTAGTAATAGGGATGTTAAACTTGATACTGCTTGGGAGGCAAACTCCACCAAGCAGTGCATTTCCAGATTTCTGACATTCTTTGAGGACTGATTTCTCTTTCAGGAGGTGGAGAAATAGATAAGAGTAGGAGTTCTCTTTGAATTCAGCCTGGCAGATATGGAAGAGTTGGTCCATGAAGCCCAAGTTATGGAAACTTTGGTGAAAACATCAGCCTGGTTAAAGAGAAACTCTGCATTTTAGGAAAGCAACTTTTAGGAAGTGCAGAGGACTTGGTAGGAATCCATGGCTAGATAAATATGAATGAGGAAAGGAGATTGTGGTGTGGCAGAACTGTGGAAGGAGGAGGAGTTGAGGGTTCAGGCACAAACAACTTGAATGAGAAGGCAAAATGGAAGAATCAAAACAGCTAATGTGGGTGCAAAATGGGGTGAATAAGGAAGTCAAAATAAGAAAAAAGACATTTATAAGAAATGGAAGGACTTGCTGGGTACTCCAGACTTGTTGGAAGAGGGCAGGAAAGACAAAGTTCAGAACATGTTGAGCCTGGCCAGTGTTGCTCCAAGCAACCAAAATGCCTTTCTCAGGGTTTCTGAAGGATGAGGAAGGAAACAGTCATTGTTCCAGAAGGACAGTGAACTGCTGTTTTAATGCCCTGTAATCCGTAGTTTTTAGCCAACTGTGGCTTTAAGGATTATTTTAAGTATGTTTGACTATGTATGTTTTAACCTCATTGTAAACCGCTGTTGGTGCTGCCAGGTGAGGGACAGCTGCCTATAGAGATAACATATTGGGACGTCGTAAGAGGTCAGCACTGGAGCTGGAGAAGGTTGTGGCTATGCTCCCTCCTGTCTCCCAGCATGACAAGGGTTCCAGTAGCCTCAGAGACAGGCAGAGGGAGGGGTTCTGTCATTCACTGGTCCTTCTTCCTGCCAGCAGCCTTGTTTAGGATCATTGACTGACCAGCAGTGTGAAGGGGACTGTTTGACCTCTTGTGTGAGTTGTGGGCTTCCTCCACTGCATATGAATGAATGCAGGTCTTGCAATAGCTCAAGGCCTATAAAAGGCCTTGCACAAAGCAAGGCTGGTCTTTGCTACTGCTACTGCATCACATCATGCTATCCCTATCAGTAGCATAGCTAAGGGGGACGGGGAGTCAATTGCTCCATGCTGCTGGGGAGCTCCATGCAGCTAGGGGGGTCCACACTGCCAGGGTGCTCCATACTGACTCAAATTCCACTGGAGCCTTTAAAGAGGTACTTCCAGTTTTCACTTTGGAGTTCAGGGCTCATTTGTGCTGGCTGGCTCATTGGGGGCTGGCTCTCCTGAATTTCCCCCAGGTTTCCCACAACTTTTATTTGCCTGCCTGTTTCCCCAGGGTTCTGGGGGTGGGTGGGTGGATGGATGGATGGATGGATTGATTGATTTCCCAGGGTTCCTCAGCAAGGTCTGCTGATTTTCTCTTTCACAGTACTTTTGCTTTGCATCACTGTCCCTGCCTGATGCAATTTCCTTTACTTGTTTTATAACAGTAGATTCTAATCTTTAGGATCCCATAGAACACTGAGGTAAGAATTGGAATCTTTGTGGACCACTTGCCACCCTACTCCACCCCACCCCTTGCATTCAAAATATACAATTAAATTTGTAATAATTAAAGAAGATTTATTAGTTAGTATAATCAGCTTGGACCTTGGTATGTTCAACCTGGAGAAAATAAGTCTGAGAGGGAATATGATAGCCCTCTTCAAATACAGGTCCAACTTTGTAATACATGAATTTTTTATACACGGATTTGACTCAAGACGAAGGGCCCCTGCAAATGAGAAGGAATGTGCTGATCCCTGGAGAAGGGGAAAAATGCACCCCTTTAAAATCACAGTTTAAAAAACTGCTTTTTACTGTTGCAGAGAGACAGTCATACAAGTGACTACTGGTATAACCTAAGTATCCACAGTTTTTTCTATCTCAAAGCTGATGAGAAGTACCCTTTGAAGGAAAACAGTCAACAATAACCTCGTTAATGTGAGAGAAGGCAGCTGACAACTGATCAATCATTCTCTCTCCAGGATTCACTCCTCCCTTCCTTCTGAGCACTTGAAGGAAGGCTAAATGGCAGTGATTATCACCCATTCTTTCCCCCTTGCTGGGGCTCCTGGTGAAGGGAGGGGTTACTGCCTCCTAGTGAAACCTAAGCTCCTGGAGAGATACTGATTTCCTCAGTGTGCATTTCAAAAGGTTAGCAAGGCTGTTTTTAAATCATTGGACCAAAAGGACTTATATTGATTTGCTTTAGTGCATTTTTTGCCATTCACATGAGTTCTGGGAATGGAACCCTTGCAAATAATGAGCCTGTACCTGAAGGAGTACAGAAGTATGGAAGAAGTTAAGTTTTGATCTCAATTGCCTCTGAAAGTAGAACTAGAACCAATGAGTACAAACTACAAGAGAAGAAATTCTGACTGGGCATCAAGAAAAAATTCCTGATGGCAAGAGCGGTTAGGCAGTGGAACAGATTGCTGAGTGAGGTAAATCTTCACTCTAGATGTCCTCACTGGAAATCTTCAAGCAGAGGCTTGACAAGCAGCTGCTGGAGATGCTCTAGCACAGGGGTGTCCAAACTTTTTGCCAGGAGGGCCACATATTCTCTCTGACAGAGGAGCTGGAAAAAAAAGAATTAATCTACTTTTCAAATTTGAATAAATGTACATAAATGTACATAACTGACCATATTAGAGATGGAACATATATGAATGAATGAAGGTCTCGCAATAACTCAATGCCTATAAAAAACCTTGCACAAAGCAAGGCTGGCCTTTTCTTCACTGCCGCTGCTGCATCACAGATGTGAAACAGCAAGCAGTGGAGGGAGCCCTCATCCCACAGCTCACGTGAGAGGTCAAAAAGTCACCTTCACGCTGAGAGCAGTTGCATTGAGCCAGCACAGGTGCCAGCAAGTCTCTGGAGGGCCAGAGGTTCATTGGAGACTGGGAGCTCCCCATGGGCTGGATTGGGAGTCCCCGAGGGCTGCAAATAGCACCCAGGCTGGGGTTTGGGCACCCCAGGCGGTCCATGAGACCATGAAAAGTGATCTGCAAGATCTCACAAAAAAAAAAAAAAATCACCTTTGATCACTTCAGGCATTTAGCTGAGCAAGTGCTCCCCCACGGACCACAAGAGAGGATGTAGTCTAGAGAGGGTGCAGAACTGTAGCCAGCAATGAAGTGTCAGCTGCAGCTATGGGCAGTCCATTCTGCATCATCTCTGGTAGTTCATGAGAGCACTTGTGTGGGAGATGCTTTCCCTCAGACCATCACAGAGAGCACAGACCAACTGCAGCCACAGCTGCAACAAAAGCAGCAACCCAGAAATCTTCTCTATAAATAATCTAATAAATATCTGATTATTACAAATTTAATTGTATTTTTTGTGTGTAGGGGGATAATGCAGTCCATGATAAATTTTTGCTTCAGTGGTCTGCAAGCTCCTAAAGGTTGGGAACCACTGCTCTAGAATGATTTCTTGCCACAGGCAGGGGATTGGACTAGATGACATTATAGTTCCCTTCCAACTCTATGATTATGATTCTGAGTCCTTGTGGAGCACTCTCAGGGTCTCACTTGTGCTCCATGGACCAAATTAGGAACCAGTGTTTGCTGACACAAGCAGGGATTAGAACCTGTGACCCCTGTACTAACTCAGTGCAGTTACTAACTGATCTAGCCCCCTGGGCCAATTGCCCTTGTAAATAGCTGAGCAAAGAGAGGGAATATAGCTAGCAAAAGGCAGAGATTTCAATAGAAGCTATTCATAGAGAAGAAGGAAATTTGGCTGTAATAAAAAAAATTAAAATTCAAAAAACTTCATGAGGCTTGATTTTTCCTACATAATGGATTTATGATCAACACAACAATCCTGTTTCATCAATCGGTTTCTTTGCCTTAGTAGTTTGACAGCCAGCATGGTGTACTAGTTAGCATGCTAGATGTGAATCATGAAGGTTTGGCTTCCTAGATTCAAATCCTCTGCACAAAGCTCTCTAGAGGAATTGTTGGTCAATAATTTGCTATTTTACTGAATTTGATTTCCTGGTTTTGGGAATGAATTTTATTCAAGGGGTTTTATCTTCTGAGTCAGCAAATGATCTTAATCTAATTTTTTTTATATTTTCTCTCTTGCTTAATGAATTATGCTCCCTACTTAGCAAATTGATTCCCCTGCTTTTGAGTTTTGAGCCCTACATTAAGAATTGGTTCCTAATTCTCAGAAGAGCTCCCAGAACCTTTAAACAGGGAATTATGGTTTTCACAGTGGGTATTCATATTGGGAAGGGGTCCAAAATCTTCTTTGACAGTGGGCACCAGATTTTTACCTAGACCACTGGAATTAATATTGTGTGGTACTCAGGATCTGGTTAGAGATGTAAATGTTATTGAGCTGATGGAGAACAGTGACCATGCTGCAATCTGTTTTGCCATGCATACCGGAGTAAAAGTGGCAAACTGACCCCAAAACCATTGCACTCCAAAGGGCAGACTTCCCCCAAATGAAGAGAGTAGTTAGAAAGAAGTTGAAAGGGAAGGTAAAGAATACAATCTCTCTAGAATGCGTGGAGGCTGTATAAAACAACTGTAATGGAGGTTCAGTGGGTGTGAATACCACAAAGAAAGAAGGGCTCAACTAAGTCCAGGAGAGTACCAGCATGGCTAATGAGCGCAGGTAAAGAGACTGTAAAGGGCAAGGAAGCTTATTCCGTAAATGGAAATCTTACCCTAATGAGGAGAATAAAAAGAAACATAAACTGTGAAAAATAAATGCAAGAAGGTGATACAGGAAGCCAAGTAAAATTTTGAGAAGCATATGGCAGCAACTCAAAGGGAATAAAAGCTTTGTTAAATATATAAGAAGCAGGAAACCTGCCAGAGAAGTGGTTGGCTCTCTGAATGGTGAGGAAGCGAAAGGGGAGATAAAATGAGATGGCAGAGAAATTAAATGAATTCTTTGCATCTGCCTTCACAGCAGAAGACCTCAGGCAGATACTGCTGCCTGAAAGGCCTGACTAAGGAAGGAATTTATATAGAAGTTAAAAGAGAAGATCTTTCAGACCTAACTAACAAATTAAAGGTCAATAAGTAACCAGGTCCTGATGGCATCCACCCAAGTGTTATTAAGGAACTGAAGAATGAAGTTGCTGATCTCTTGACTAAAATATGCAAGTAGTCTCTTAAAACGGCCACAGTGCCAGAGGATTGAAGGATAGCAAATGTTACGCCAATCTTTATAAAATGAAGGAGGGGAACCAAGGAAAATATAGGCTGGTCAACCTAACATCTTTTCCAGATAAGATGATGGAATGTCCCATCAAAGATAAAATTTTAAAACATAAAGACAAACAAAACTCACTGAGGAAGAACCAGCCGCACGAATCTTTAGAATTCTTTGAAAAGGTCAATAGGAATGTAGCTGCTGGAGAACCTTTGGAAATTATATATCTGGACTTTCAGAAGGCTTTTGACATGGTCCATCACCAAAGACTGCTGAGAAAACTCCACATGAGATCCTCTCATGTACTAAGAACTGGTTGAAACCAAGAAACAGAGAATGGGTGTCAATGGGTAATTTTCAAAGTAGAGAGAGGTGAAAAGCGGTGTGCCTCAAGGACCTGTCCTGATCGATGCTTTTCAACATGTTGTTGTTGGCAACCTTCAGTCTTGAAAGACTATGGTATCGCGCTCTGAAAGGTGGTTCTGGCACAGCGTCTAGTGTGGCTGAAAAGGCCAATCCGGGAGTGACAATCCCTTCCACACCGGGAGCAAGTGCAGTCTGGCCCTGGTCTGTCTCCCAGCCTATGGGCCTTCCGTCTTTGCCTCTTTGCCTCAATCTGTTGCCAAGTGTCTCTTCAAACTGGGAAAGGCCATGCTGCACAGCCTGCCTCCAAGCGGACTGCTCAGAGGCCATTGTTTCCCACTTGTTGAGGTCCACTCCTAAGGCCTTCAGATCCCTCTTGCAGATGTCCTTGTATCGCAGCTGTGGTCTACCTGTAGGGCGCTTTCCTTGCACGAGTTCTCCATAGAGGAGATCCTTTGGGATCCGGCCATCATCCATTCTCACAACATGACCGAGCCAACGCAGGCGTCTCTGTTTCAGCAGTGCATACATGCAAGGGATTCCAGCACGTTCCAGGACTGTGTTGTTTGGAACTTTGTCCTGCCAGGTGATGCCGAGAATGCGTCGGAGGCAGTGCATGTGGAATGCGTTCAGTTTCCTCTCCTGTTGTGAGCAAAGAGTCTATGACTCGCTGCAGTACAGAAGTGTACCCAGGACGCAAGCTCTGTAGACCTGGATCTTGGTATGTTCCGTCAGCTTCTTGTTGGACCAGACTCTCTTTGTGAGTCTGGAAAACGTGGTAGCTGCTTTACCAATGCGTTTGTTTAGCTCGGTATCGAGAGGAAGAGTGTTGAGCCAAGGTGCACAAAGTCATGGACAACCTCCAGTTCATGTGCAGAGATTGTAATGCAGGGAGGTGAGTCCACATCCTGAACCATGACCTGTGTTTTCTTCAGGCTGATTGTCAGTCCAAAATCTTGGCAGGCCTTGCTAAAACAATCCATGAGCTGCTGGAAATCTTTGGCAGAGTGGGTAGTGACAGCTGCATCGTTGGCAAAGAGGAAGTCACGCAGACATTTCAGCTGGACTTTGGACTTTGCTCTCAGTCTGGAGAGGTTGAAGAGCTTTCCATCTGATCTGGTCCGGAGATAAATGCCTTCTGTTGCAGTTCCAAAGGCATGCTTCAGCAGAACAGCGAAGAAAATCCCAAACAAGGTTGGTGCAAGAACACAGTCCTGCTTCACGCTGCTTCGGATGTCAAAGGGGTCTGATGTGGAGCCATCGAAGACAACAGTGCCCTTCATGTCCTTGTGGAAGGATCTGATGATGCTGAGGAGGCTGGGTGGACATCCGATCTTGGGGAGAATCTTGAAGAGGCCATCCCTGCTGATCAGATCGAAGGCCTTTGTGAGATCTATGAAGGCTATAAAGAGTGGCTGTCGTTCCCTGCATTTCTCCTGCAGTTGTCTAAGGGAGAATACTATATCAGTGGTGGACCTGTTGGCTTGGAATCTACACTGTGATTCTGGATAAACGCTCTCTGCAAGTACCTGGAGCCTCTTTAGTGCAACTCAGGCAAACAACTTTCCTACAACGCTAAGGAGAGAAATGCCACGGTAGTTGTTGCAGTCACCCCTGTCGCCTTTGTTCTTGTACAGCGTGACACCAGAACCATAACACCATAAGACATAACACCAGAACCAAGGGACATCTACGGAAGTTGAGTTTTGGGAGAGTTAGAACAGACAGAAGAAAATATTTCTTTACTCAGTGTGTAATTCGTTTGTGGAACTCTTTGCCAAAAGAAGTAGTGATGGCATCATGCCGGGTTGCCTTTAAGAGGGGATTGGACAAATTTCAAATTTCTGGAGGAAAAGTTCATTACAAGTTATATCATAGTTGGTATGTGTAAACTCTTGGTTTTAGAGGCAGGCTGCCTCTGATTGCAAGATGCAGGAGAGGGCACCAGGACGCAGGTTGTGTTTGTTGTCTTGTGTGCTCTCTGGGGCATATGGTGGGTTACTGTGAGATACAGGAAGCTGGACTAGATCAGCCTTTGGCCTGATCCAGCAGGGTTCTTCATATGTTCTTATGTTCATTGGATTCCTCAGCCTGCCCTTTCTGATGGACTAGGGTAAGGTAACCACGCGATATGGCTCAGTTTCACTTTCCATAGAACTTCATGCATTTTTGTTTTTTGGCCATAACTTTTGATAGAATGGAGATATTATACTCTCTTTTTTTTCATTGCATTCCACTGTAAATTCCACATGGATGGTACAAGACATGATAGTGTTATTCCTAGAAACCACGATTTTAGCAATTTTGGTCTCTTGTGGTGTCATTTCCCCCCAAGGCTGGCATCTAGGATGGACTGCCTTTCACTAGATATGCCACTGAAGCAGAGGGAAACATTTTAGAGTCTTGCAGAGCACGCATGTGCGCACGCGTACACACACACACACACACACACACACACACACACAGTGACCTTTCCTACATGGTAAATAGTTCCAAGGCAACTGTTGTGGCAGCAGTAGCAACCCCACATGCTACATTCTCCCATTCTCAGCATGACTGAAGCCCCACCTCTGCAGTGGTCTCAGCTATTTTTCCTGTTGTCCTATGATGGGGCATGCTAGACCTCCATGTGTCACCTATAGACTAGTGCTCTTGCAGTGACTTCTAAAGGTCACAAGAGCTCAGGAGAACTCATCCTTTTGACTGCTCATGTGAGAGCTTTATCAACTACTTGTTGGGTTAGGAAGGTCAGGATGAAAGTCTCTGGTGGGATGGAGGCTTGCTGGAGACTGGAGGCTTGCCATGGGCCAGAAGGAGGCTCACTGCAGGCTGCATCTGGCCCACGGACCAGGGATTGGAGACCCCTGTTCCATATCATTCTATTCGTAATTTCATACAGAATGGAATGGAATATCTCTATTCTGTCAAAAGTTATACCCAAAAAAACCAGTGGGGCATAGCAATGGTGCATTGCAATGTCCAATGCACAGGGCATTGCCCCTCCCACTGCATGTGAGTAGGTCCATCATGGGGATCAGGTAATGCAAACCCTAGTAGCACCATTGTAGCTAAGAGACTGATCTGTGAATAGGGACACTTATGGTTTGAATCTCACCTTTGTTCTCATGTTCTGGTAGGAACATAAGAGGAGCCCTGCTGGATCAAGTCAAAAGCCCATTTAATCCAGTTTCCTGTATTTCACACTGCTCACCAAATGGCCCAGGGAGCACACAAGACCACAAGAGACCAGCATTCTGATGCCCTCCCTTTCATATGAGGTAGCCTCCTTCTAAAATCAAGAGGTTGCACATACTCATCATGGCTTGTAACCAGTGATAGACCATTTCTCCAGAAATTTGTACAATCCACTTTCAAAAATCACCCAGGCCAGATGCCATCACACTCAGTGGCAAGGCGTTCTACAGACTAATTACATGCTGGGTAAATAAATATATTTTTGGACTGTTCTGGCTTGTAACCAGTAATGGATCATTTCTCCAGAAATTTGTATAATCCACTTTCAAAAGTCATCCAGGCCAGATGCCATCACACTCTGTCAAGGAGCTCCACAGATTAATTACATGCTGGGTAAAGAAATTCTTTTTCATCTGTTCTGACTCTCCCGACACTCAATTTTAATGGATGTCCCGATACTGGTGTTGTATGAAAGGGAAAAGAACTTCTTTCCATCCCTTTATAAATTTATAAACTTTATAAATTCCCTGCATAATTTTGTATGTCTCAATCATGTCCCCCCACGGCACCTTTTGTCTAGACTGAAGATCCTCAATGCTGTAGCATTTCCTCATAAGGAAGGTGCCCTAGCCTATTAATCATTTTAGTCACTCTCTTTTGCACCTTTTCCATTTCCACTATGTTCTTTTTGAGATGTGGCAACCAGAACTGGACACAATACTCCAGGTGTGGCCTTACCATCAATTTGTAAAACGGCATTATAATATTAGCCATTTTAGTCTCAATATCTTTTCTAATTATCCCAAGCATGGAAGCACGATCGCCCCCTTTAAGGAGGTGATCGAAGTTTGTTATGCCTGACCAGGACACGAGAGCCCCTCCCCAAGGGGGAGGTGTAGGGGGCTGGGTTGGGCAGTTAAGGTGGTCCTTTAAAAGGGGACGAGACCCAGCCCTCTTCCTCTTTGTGCACGTGGGCACTGTGGGAATAGAGTGGACCTGACCCCATCCAGCCACCTTAGGACCAGTGCAACTCCCGAGGAGGCCTCCTGCGATGGATCTCATGTGCAGCGTGTTTGATCTGTAAGGTGGGAATGGGGGTTTGGACAGGCTCTGCCCAAGGAAGGATCAAGTGCAGTCCAGGCACACTTTCCTGGGAGTAAGCCCCGGGAGTGCAGGGGGACTTGCTTTCTTGCGAGTAAGCCCCAGGGAGTTTCCCACTTTCCTGGGAGTAAGCCCCGGGAGTGCAGGGGGACTTGCTTTCTTGCGAGTAAGCCCCAGGGAGTTTCCCACTTTCCTGGGAGTAAGCCCCGGGAGTGCAGGGGGACTGGCTTTCTTTCGAGTAAGCCCCAGGGAGTTTCCCACTTTCCTGGGAGTAAGCCCCATGGATGGCAGGGGGACTTGCTCCAAGCAGATATGCTTGGAGTGTGCTCTCAGTCCCTGGCCTGGTGGGCGGAGCCGCCTTCTAGCTCAGAGCCAGAACTCCCTGCTGGCCTTGGACTCCCTGCTGGTCTCCAGCGCAGTGGCGCTCCTGCTGCTGCTTCCTGGGAGGGTGCCCACAAGGGTTGCAGGAGAGGGATGCTGTGAGCGCAGGGTCCTGCCTGCCCAAGTAGCAGGTCGTAGTGCGCTCCACATGGGAGCAGGCTCTGCATCGAAGGAGCCCTCCTGAAGACGCAGGTGCCTGACCGTGCAGCTGCAGGACTGTTGCAGCTCCCTGCATGCGGCTGGCAGGCAAGCCCAGGGCTTCCAGCGCACTCCACGTGGAAGCAGGATCTGCATGGCATGGAAGCAGGCGCCTGGCTGCACGTGGCTCGAGCTGCAGGACGGCTGCAGGCCAGCACAGGAGCCCTGATCCCTGTTGCATGCAGGATCACGCACATGGGGAGTCGCCATGGGAGGCAGCACCAGCTCAGCGCCTCCACATCACCCACTTTCATGCGAGTAAGCCCCAGAGACCATCATGGGGCTTGCCTCTGAGGAGCCAGGCAGAGGCTTAAATGCTGGGGCTGCAACCCCAACCACGATTTCCAGGGAGGAAGCCCCTTAGACTATAATGGGGCTTGCTTCTGAGTAGGCATGCAGAGGCTTGGACCATAGAACTGCAGTCCTCGCCCCACTTTCCAGGGAGTAAGCCCTTTGGACTATAATGGGCCTTGCTTCTGAGGAGGCAGGCAGAGCCTTGGACTCTGGCCATAATCCTATGCCCCATGGTCTATGGGCCTTGATTCTGGGGAGGCAGGCAGAGCCTTGGACTCTGGCTGTAATCCTACACACATTTGCTTGAGAGTAAGCCCCATGGTCTATAATGGGCCTTGATTCTGGGGAGGCAGGCAGAGCCTTGGACTCTGGCCACAGTCCTGGAAACACTTTCCTGAGAGTAGGCCCCATGGTCTATGGGCCTTGATTCTGGGGAGGCAGGCAGAGCCTTGGACTCTGGCTGTAATCCTACACACACTTTCTTGAGTGTAGGCCCCATGGTCTATAATGGGCCTTGATTCTGGGGGGGCCAGGCAGAGCCTTGGACTCTGGCCACAGTCCTGGACACACTTTCCTGAGAGTAAGCCCCATGGTCTATGGGCCTTGATTCTGGGGAGGCAGGCAGAGCCTTGGACTCTGGCTATGGTCCTACACACGCTTTCTTGAGAGTGGGCCCCATGGTCTGTGGTGGGCCTTGATTCTGGGGAGGCAGGCAGAGCCTTGGACTCTGGCCATGGTCCTGGACACACTTTCCTGAGAGTAGGCCCCATGGTCTATAATGGGCCTTGCTTCTGAGGAGGCAGGCAGAGCCTTGGACTCTGGCTGCAATCCTAGACACACTTTCCTGAGAGTGGGCACCATGGTCTATGGTGGGCCTTGCTTCTGAGGAGGCTGCAGTCCTACACACACTTTCTTGGGAGTGGGTCCCATAGTTGAGCACTTCCTTTGCTTAAAGTCTCAGTCATCAAGTTTCTAGTCCACAGTGAGGATTTTTGGTGGCTTGCTGAATGGCTGGGCAGGATTCTGGGCCTTTGTCCCCAACAGACAATGAACCAATGCGGTAAAGAGATTTTCTACTTTGTTAAATACATAGGGTTGCAAAAAGGTTACAAAGGCAGCAAATGCTAGAGGCATAAAAGCTTCTAGGAAACATCAGCATAGAACAGCAGAGCTGACTGGCTAACTCTATTGATCTCTGACTCTCACCTGGGTCAGCTTCTTTTGTGGATCCTCAGTTACCTAAGAGGCCACATGGTCCTGGTGGGGCAGGATGTGCACCTACCACCTCTCTCACTAGAGACAAGGAACAAAAACCCTGTCCTTCAGAAGTGGGGCTGGAAGCTCGCCCTCTCAGCTCTTCCCTCCCCCCTGGAGATCTACAGCTGCATTCCATCCTTGATGGATGGGCATCTTTCTGGTTGCCCAGGTGCTACATTATCACCTTCCATTGAATTGTAAATCCTGGCAGCTAGGACTGCAAGCCCCTTGCAAGCCCCTTCTGTGTTACTGGGTTACTGTGGTTCAGGCTTTGCAATGTTACGAGGCCTAAACTGTACATATTCATGACAATTCTGAACAGGCACACAGAGACTCGGTCATAGGGTTGCAGTCCTCGCCCACTTTACGGGGAGTAAGCCGGGGGGGGGATAATGGGGGCTTGCTTCTATTGGGGCATGCAGAGGCTTGGAGCATAGGGCTCAGATCCTGGCTCCAACTTCCAAGGAATAAGTCCCAGGAGTATAAGGGGTCTTTTATCCAGGTAGGCATAGCTGGACTTAAGGCTACAATCCTGTCCACACTTTCCTGGGAGTGTATTCCATTGATTTTAATGGGACTTAATGATGAGTATACGGGCATAAAATGAGCTCCAATGAGTGCAAGCCAGTACAGATACACCAGCCCAACCACCCGCAACAATCTCCTCCCAGGCACCTGACCTCCTCCTTGTTAATACTTCATCAGTTTTGGAGGATATTTAGAGGCATATGGGGAGCCCCTGGCCATCTCGGATTGCTTACAGCATGCACTCCATCTATGTGGGAGCCGCTTTGAAAGCTGCCTGGCCAGGCTTCAGCACCCAAGGAATGGGGCAGAGTGGATGGGGCATTTAATATGAGAGTATAGCATTTACTATTATGTTTTCCCTGGGCATCAGCAGGGCATTTAGTAACTTGCTTGGTGGGCATGCCGCCCTTGCTCCTTGAGAGAGGAGATATGTGTGCCGCCCCCTACACCTTTAAGGGAAGAGTGGCGTTCTATTACCAACCTGCTTAACAGGCATGCTACCCCTTCTCCTTGGGGGAAGATGATGATCTGTTACCAGGCTGCTTAATGGGTGTGCTTACCCGACTTTGGTGGGGTTGGTGGTGTTCTGTCAACAATGTGCTTACCAGGAGTACTGCCCCTACTCCTTTCAGAGAAGGGAGGTGTTCTGGTGCAGACCCACTTAGTGGGCATAATGCCACTAGGCCTTTGGAAGTGGGGAGGAGGTTTCTGTTAACAACCCGTGTAGTCGTTTCTCCTTAGAGAGGGGTGATGTTTCGTTACCAGCCCACTTAATGGGTGCACTGTCCCGGCTCCTGGGTGAGGGGCAATGTTTGGTTACAACCCCCCTTACGGATTTGTGGCCCCTTCTTCTTTGAGAGGGGGCGTTCTATTAGCAACCTTTTAATGGGTGCTCTGCCCTCACCCGGGAAAGGGGTAATGTTCTGTCGACCAGTATTGCATGGTTCACTTCAGTGACTCTGGTGTTCTGGGAATTCCCCAATCTGTGGGGGAGCAGCGTGGAAGGGATGCCTTGCTATAACCTCTCTGCTTTCATCTTGCAGGACGCTGTGGTGGCCCAGGGTGCGTGTTAAGCTGCGGCAGCAGCAGCAGGGATACCTTGCATTAACATCTCTGCTTTCATTTTGCAGGACACTGTGGTAGCCCTGTACGCGTATTAATCTGCGGCCACTCCATGGTCTTTTTGGGCCCGCAAGAGGGCGGCTGCAACCCCCCCCTCAGATCGCACTTGGGCCTCAGCCCAGCAGTGCAGGTCGCTTGGTTAGCCAAGAAGGGGATGAGATGGGGCCAGCTGCTGCCCGCGTTGATGAAGTTACTGAACCGCCAACCGGACATTTTGGGTGCTCCACCTGGGCGAGAATGACCTTTGCAGGATGTCTGGCCTGGCTCTGATGAGCAGAGCCCGTGAGGACATCAGCACCCTTATGCGTTGGCTGCCTGGTACCGCCTTGGTCTGGCCAGACCTCTTGCAGCGTTGTGGATGGCGAGTTCCAGAACGCCTCGGTGCGTTTTTGGTGCGACAACCAGGCAGTGGTAGCCGTAGTGAACTCGATGTCTTCCAAATCCCCCAGGGTCATGAGGCTTGTGTGGCAGTTCGTATTGCAATGCCTGCACATTAATGCTCTTTTTGTAGCTCAGCACGTCCCAGGGGTTGAGAATTGCATCGCGGATGCTTTGTCTTGATTTCAGGAGGAACGATTTCGGGAACTCGCCCCTGGGGCGGCGCCATCCCCGGACCGCATGCCTCCTTGGCTCTGGGACCTTGGCTTACAGAAGTAAACGAGGTCATATGCACCTCTCTGGCGCCCAGCACGCAGAGGGGCTACTCACGGAAGGTAACTGAGTTCGCTGATTTTAGACTGACAGCCGGCTTGCCCAGCCTGTGGCCAGCAAAGGTTGAGCGCCTGCTGCTTTTCCTTCTACACCTGCAGCGGTCAGGAAGGGCGGTTAGCTCCCTCCCGGGCTTCATGTCTGCCATAGCTTTTGTTTCAAAATCAGGGGGCTACCCCGATTTCACTCAGGACTTCAGAGTGCGGAGGATGCTGGAGGGTTTCGCTAAGAGAACACCCCCTGTCCGGGACCACAGGCGCCCCATGATGCCAGAGTTGCTCAGGGGTATCGCAGGGACCTTCACAACCCTTTGTTCATCGCCATATGAGGTTCAACTTTTCAGGGCAGCATTGCTTACAGCCTTCTTTGGTGCTTTCGCCCCAGCGAGTTCCTGGCAAAAAACAAGTCTGATAAATCAGCGCGGGCCCTCCTGAGGGCGGACCTAACCTGGGTGCCCAGAGGAGTCTCAGTTAACCTCAGGCAGTCCAAGACGGACCAAAGGGGCATTGGTTGCTCGGTGACCCTTAGGGAGGTGGTGGGAATGCCATTGTGCCCAGTTGCGTGTTAAGGGAGTATTTTGCACTCTCGGGGGAGCACTCAGGAGCCCTGTTCCAGCATAGGGATGGTTCTCCTCTCACGCTGTTCCAGTTTTGGGCAATTTTCTCACGAGCCCTGGGGGTTTTAGGGTTGCAGCCTAGGGAGTTTGGCTTACACTCCCTCCGCATTGGCGCAGCCTCCGCAGCAGCTGCCTTGGGGCTGTCAGGGGAGGACATACAAAGGATAGGCTGTTGGCGTTCGTCAACCTACAGGCGCTACGTGCGCAAATGACGCGTATAGAATCCGGGCATACCCCACCTGTGGGGGGAACAGCGAAAAGTGGATGCCTTGCAATAACATCTCTGTTTTCATCTTGCAGGACGCTATGGTAGCCTGATACGCGTGTTAATCTGCGGCCACTCCATTATCTTTTGGGCCCGCAAGAGGGCGGCTGCTACTCCCCTCGGAGCGAATCTGGGCCTCAGCCCGGCAGTGCAGGTGGCTTGGTTAGCCAAGAGGGGCATGAGATGGGGCCAGCTGCTGCCCGCGTCGATGGAGTTCCTGAATGTGAACCCCCCACCGGACATTTTGGTGCTCCACCTGGGCAAAAATGACCTTTGCAGGATGTCCGGCCTGGCTCTGCTGAACAGAGCTCGTGAGGACATCACCACCCTTATGGGTTGGCTACCGGAGACCACTTTGGTTTGGTCAGATTTCTTGCAGTGTCGTGTGTGGAGGGGGGCTTTCTGCTGCGCTAAGGTTGAGAGGATGCGCAGGAAAGTTACCAGGAGTATTGGCAATTTGGTGTCTCGTGCTGGTGGCAGGGTGGTCCTGCATCCTGCGATTGTGTTCTCGCTGCCTGACATGTATAGGGGCGACGGAGTTCATTTGTCAGAGAGAGGCGCAGACATCTTTCTTAAGGACCTGCAGGGTGGCCTTAAGTCGCTTCTGCCCCTGTTTGGGAGCGGGGGGTCAAGCGCTAGGCTGACCCCTCCTTGTGGCAGGTGGTGCGGGTTTGGAGGCGTGAATGGGACTCTGGCATGCACCTTCAGGCGGCTCAGGCAGGGCAGAACCCTATTTCAGTCCTCAGTGGCTTGGCGGCACGAGGACTTGGACGGGGCCCTGGCGGGGATAGCAGATCCCACCTCAGAGGCTTAGCGGCTCGAGGTGGCGCAGGCTGCGGTCCAGCTGCCTTCCCCTTAAGGGATAGACATGGACAAGACGCGCCGTCCCAGCAGCGGGGCGTGACTCGGAGTCGGGTGCATGCCCACCTGGGGGCAGAGGTTTCTGGTACCGCCCAGAGGTCCCCTCCCCGCACCACAAGGGGCTTTCGCTGCCTCGGATACTGCAGGTCTCAGCCTCTGCTCCTCTTGTTTATGTTAAATAAAGTGGCCCTTTCTCCCATATCTGTTGTCTCGAGTGTTCATTGGACAGTGTGGGAACAAATAGCCTTTTTCACCACACTTTGGGTTGACACTTTCATTGAGCTGTCCACCAGCACCCCAAGATCTCTCTCTGATCTGTCACAGACAGTTCAGAACCCATCAGCCTATATGTGAAGTTTTGATTTTTTTGTGCAAATGTGCATTATGTTATATTTACTTACATTGAAGCGCATCTGCCATTTTGTTGCCATTCTGCCAGTTTGGAGAGAGCCTTCTAGAGCTCCTCACAATCTCTTCTGGTCTTCAGCACTTGGAAAAGTTTGCTGTTGTCTGCAAACTTGACCACCTCACTGCTTAACCCTGTCTACAGGTCATTTATGGATTATTGCCCATATAGGAGTGGTAACAGAGGAGGTTCCAAGATGGCTGCTGGTCCAGCTGTTTCTTTAGAGTGCTCCGGCACTTTTAATTTATAAATATTTGTTTTATTCTCCCAATTTTGTTTTTTTTTTTTACTCCCTTACTGCTTATCTACAGTTTATTTTACTTTTTGCAAGTCGAGTGAGATACTGAGTAGTCTTCGTGTCAAAATATAGCATAGCAAAGTTCCTGAAGGGCATAATGCCGACAGCCTCTTCTAAGAAAAAGCTGATAATGCCGAAAGCCTCCTCAAAGAAGAGACTGGGATTGATAAGAAGAAAAAGAAAAAAAAGAACCTTAATAAAAACAGTAAAAGTTTCTCTGTCTATTGAGCCCTTTCTTTCCCAAACCAAATTGCATTCCCTGCCCACAAACTGCATCAACAGCCGGAGGTTACAATTGTTACTCCTCTCTGCTCCTCCTCCCTGGATTTATCAGCTGTTTGTTTACCTGTTCCTGATAAGGAAGAAATTATCCAGAATACAGTCTCTGTGATGTTAGGTGGAGCACAGGCAAGTTTGGACGTTAGTGCATCCTCTGTGGTGCAACTAAAAACCTTGGGTGATGCCTGTTTGTTTTCTGCCCAGACCCTTCAAACAATTTACAAATGGTTTAATATATTAGAAGGTCATTTGCAAACTGTTCTACAGGCATTATGTTTGGAAAACAAGGTCCAAATTGGCAGTAACTCTCAGCTACACCAGCTTAGCTCTCTTCCAGTGCCATCTTCTCCTTTAAGAGCTAAGTCTTGCTATAATCCACTACTGGGAGGGGGTAGCCCAACTACTATTGTTTGCAATACACACCCAGACTAATTCCTTCAGCTGCGGTTCTTAATATTCCTTTTGGAGATTTTTTTTGTGGTCTTCTAAGTTCAGGATGGTCAAGGCTCTGTCCCAATTGCTGAAGGTACAAGTTGATTTGCCTGCACTCCGGGAATCTTTCTTTTTGCCCTCCAGAAACTATTTTAAATACTTGGCTTTTAATTCAGATGCAGTACCTAAGCTTATTTTTAATGCTAGAACAAATTTCAGGAATTTTAATATAATTATTCAGAGAACTTTTTTACAGTCCAGAAGCCAAATGCTTTTTAAATCTAAACCTCACAAGCAATCTGTCACAACTAGGAGATCGTCTTCCAGTTCTCGAACAAATCTTTCTTCCAGGATCCCCTCATGCAATTTAGTGCACGACATTAGCCGAACCTCACCTGTGGTGGATCCTGTGGATACAGGTATCATGTCTGCGAAATGTCAACATACAAAGACCCTCTCCTGTCCTCAACAGGACTCCCTGATTCATCCCCCTTGTGCTGGTCCAGGAACGCTTCCTTGGGATGATCCTCTTTTGGGCTTAAACTCACAGACTTCAGACAAGCCTTTGATGCCCAATATAGCTGACAGGCCGTTACTTCCGCCTTCTTTGTCTAATTCAACCTCTGACAACCTGATTAATTTTATGGGCCCTAATTTACAACTAGAGAGGACTAGTGTGCATTTTGCCAGAAATGATCCAGGGAATTTGCACACTAATGTGTCCAGGGCGTTTGAGTTCCAGCAGTGTGAGTGTCTCCCTTCTTCGGAGATCGTGGCATGTCAGCCTTTGCCAATTGCAACTTCTTTGCTCACACCCGATTTGGATGCCCGTCCCAAGGCATCTTTTCATCAATCTCCTCCTAGACAATCCTTCTGCCCAACTTCTCCAGTGCAGAAGGAACTGTTAGGTGGTTCTAATATGTTTATTATGAAGCCTGACCAGCTGGAAGTTATCTTGATCCAGTAATAACTAATTCTGGCCGGCTCTTCAAACGCCCTGCTACGCCTTCACTGAACTCTGTTTCTCAACAGTGACTAAGGCAACTTTCGGCTGATAGCCATTCTTTTAATAGCCCCGATGTTGCCATACACTTACCCAAGCAGGTAAAGCTGGTGTCCTGGAACATTGTGGGCTGGAGACGGAAGTGCCTCGACAAGGAATTTTTAACTTATTTAGCATCCTTTGACATTATACTTTTGCAAGAAACGTGGTCTACTGAACCAATTTTCTTTGAGGATTATCAAACTTTCTATCTACCAGCATATAGACTTAATAAGATGGGCCGTGCTCAAGCGGGTTTAGCAGTACTAATTAACCCACTTCTGTCAGCGACTCTGGTGGAGGCATCAAAAAACTTATGTAATTTATTAATCATCAAATTGATTGTTCAGCAGCGGACATTTCTTGTTTTTAATGTTTATTTACCCCCTTGTCAAAATAGTTCACAGCGGGAGCAAGCTTGGAATTTTCTTTCAGAACAATGTAATGCGATGACTAGTATTTTCCCCAATGCTACAGTAATTCTTGGTGCAGATTTTAACTCAAGAGTTGGGGATGGTAATGAGATTTTTCATAAGATGGCTTGTGAGGACTATGAACCTTTTTTATCTACTCATGGACACTTAGTGAGATTTTCTAAAGACACCAGTTTTAATGCTGCCGGGTTTTCTCTGGCAAATTTTAGTCTCCAGTTTAACTTGATTTGGCTTAATGGCCTATGTAATTTTTCTGGGGCTTCGGAATTTACCTATGTTTCCCCAGCAGGTACCAGTGTCATTGATTTTGTTTTAATCTCAGCTTCTTTTTTGCCTTTTGTTTCTACTTTTAAAGTTGATGATTTTAAATTGAGTGACCATCTGCCTCTATGTACTGTTTTTAACATAGGTCTACCTTGTATTGAGCCTCCTTTGTGTGATGGGGATGGTTCTATTCGTCTGGCTAAAATTAGATGGAATGACTCTACTCTTTCTGAAATTCAATTATTGTTGAACAACTCGAGTGGTAAGATCTTGTGGGAACATGTTATGACTTTAATAGAACCCGAATTTATTGTGTCTGCCTTTGAATCCTTAATGAACTATGTTCATGTTAATATTGCCAATTCTTTGGCCGTGACTGAGACTAAAGGCAGACCCAGTAATGATAACCCAGGATGGTATGATCAGGACTGCAAACGTGCTAAGGCCCATGCCAGGGTATGTTTTGGGAACTTTAGAGCCAGCAATTCTAAGGATTTAAAAATTTATTTTACAGCCCTTGCTTTCTTAAAGGATCTGACTCAGTCCAAGTGGCATGAGTTTATTAAAAAGTCCTGGGGAAGATTGATTCAAGCCACAATTAGCAATAACCATAAGTTATTCTGGGACATTGTCGCTAGAGCCTCTAATAAAGGTATAGGTAAGCCTAATTTGATTTCTAATCACACCTGGCACCAACATTTTTCGGATCTTTTTTATGATACAGCAGATGTCTGCAACGGGGGCCGAGAGATTTCTTTCTCTAATTTTGAGGATTGGCCAGACGTATTGGAAGGGGAAATCCTTGATTTAATTGTAGCCTTAAAGTCGGGCAAGGCTCCGGGTCCTGATGCCATTCCTACCATCTGGCTTAAAGAAGATCCTTCGTTCTGGACATCTATTCTCGCCCCGCTTTTTTCATCCATTAATGCCTCTGGTTGTTTCCCTAAAGTTTGGCTTAAAGCCACAGTGATTCCCATTTTTAAAAAAGGTGACCCTAGTAAGCCGGATAACTACAGACCCATTAGTCTTATCTCTGTAGTTGGTAAGTTGTACGCTAAATTTCTCCTTCAGCGCCTTACCCAATGGATTACCCATTCTAATATCATGGCTATAGAACAAGTAGGCTTTAGACAGGGGCAATCCACTTTGGACCATGCCCTTATTCTTCAACATCTAGCACAAAAGTATTCTATTCAAATGAAATCAAAACTTTTTGTTGCATTTTTGGACCTTAAAGGGGCTTTTGACAATGTGAATAGAAATCTCTTATGGGCAAAACTAGCTAGTATGGGGCTAGATTCTAAACTACTTGCTCTTATTCGGGGCCTATATTCCAACACATCTGCCCAGGTCAGATACACCCCTGGAGGCAACTATACTGATGAATTCCCCACCAACAAGGGGGTGAAGCAAGGCTATGTGCTGGCTCCCACACTGTTTAATCTTTTTTTAAATGACCTGGCTCCTTCCCTGGCTACTGTTGACGGTCACCCCCCTAGTTGGGGGATTTGTAGGTTCCAATTTTACTTTACGCTGATGATGCGGTCATTTTATCCCATTCTAGCCTGGGTCGCAAACGTCTGATCGGTAAGTGTATAGAATTTTTTTGTGCTAACAAGTTACAAATTAACTAAACCAAATCTAAAATTATAGTTTTTGGAAGATCCTGGAGTCCAAGTGTTTGGAGATTCAATGGCCAAATTATAGAACAGGTTAAAACATTTAACTATTTGGGCATTCTTTTTGCGTACAATTTAGCATGGACGTCCCATTGTTATATGGCTCCTTCTCTTGCTAAAGCCTCTTCGCAAGCCATTGTCAGCTTCTTTCACAGTAAAGGTGGCAAGTTTATTCCAGCGGCGTTGAAGGCCTTCAATGCGAAATGCTCCCCCCAATTATTATATGGGGTTCCACTTTGGATTGGGTCATTCAATACTTCACTAGAGCAGATTCAATCAACTTTCTTAAGAAGCACACTGGGTTTGCCCTGGTGTGTGTCTTATGCAGTGCTCTGTCTTGAATCAGGCCAAATCCAACTTGAAACACTGGCGTGGATTAGAGCGATTAAATTTTTGGCTCAAAATATTCTATAATTCTGACCCTAACACTCTTTTATATCACCTCCTTGTTGACCCTTAGTTCTCTGATAAACTTTGGAGTGCAAAAATAAAACAATTGGGAGTTGAGCCTGACTTACTTGGTCATTTGTCCCAAGCCGAGGCTTTCAGGCTCATTAAAGGGAGACTCCTGGATATTCACTCATCTAATATTTTATCTGCAGCCAATAAAACTTGTTCACCTTTATTTTATCACTTACCAGTAAAAGTAGGCAAAATTCCCAATTATCTTTATATTTTGGAATGCCCAAAGATTAGAAGAGCCTTTTCTATGGCCCGTTGTAATTCTATTCCATCTTCTGTTCTTTGGGGTAGATTTAATGGCATTTCTTTCCAGGAAAGAATTTGTCCCTGTCCTCAGCGGGCTGTAGAAATGTTAGACCACCTTCTTCTTCATTGTCCGCTTCACAATGAGGCCAGAAGGAAATGTCTGGCCCTTCAATTTCACCTTAACACCCTTGCTGAGGATTTTGCTAGATTGCAATTTTTATTAACCTGATTTTGACATTGTTTCTCAGATAGCTAAATTTATCTCACAAATCGTGGCGACTAATCTGAAGTGTGCCTCTACTCTCTGAAGTGTTTGGTTATAGGTGTTATTTGTAGTTTGCTATGTTATGTTTGTGCACTTCTGTATTTTTTTTTTTTTTTGTATGCTTAATAATGCCTAAAAAAGGTGTCTGAATCAGGTTATTTATGAGCAGGTTGAAAAGCCTGTTCATAGGCTTCGATCAATTCCAGGATAGATCCTTGAGGCACACTGTTTTTCACCTCTCTCACTGTGAAAATTGCCCACTGACACCCACTCACTATTTCCTGGTTCTCAACCAGTTCCTCATCCATGAGAGAACCTGCCCTGTTATTCTCTGACTGTGAAGTTTTCTCAGTAGCCTTTGGTGAGGGATCGTGACAAATGCCTTCTGAAAATCCAGATATATAATATTCACAGGTTCTCCTGCATCCAAATGCCTATTGACCTTTTCAAATAATTCTAAAAGGTGTATGCAGCATGACTTGTCCTTACAGAATCTGGTTCTCCCTCAGCAAGGCTTTTCATCTATGTGTTTTAAGATGTTATCTTTGATGAGGTATTCCACCATCTTATCTGAAACAGATGTTGGGCTGACAATCCTATAGTTTCCTGGGTCCCCTCTCTTTTCTTTTTTAAAGATTGGTGTGACATTTGCTATCCTCCAATCCTCAGTGGCAGTTTAAAGGAACAAGTTGCATATTTCAGTCAGGGGATCAGTAACTTCAGTCTTCAGCCCCTTAATAACTCTTTATGGATGCCATCTGGGCCTGGTGACTTATTGATCTTTAATTTATCAGTTAGGAGAAACTGAAGAGTGTCTGATCCAAGTTTATTAGAGCATCCCTTGGCATGCCCAGAGGAGTCTCAAATTTATTTCTGCATCTGGAGACAGGTCAGATCAGGATCGAGGTCTGTGTTTGATTAGCAATATATTTGTACTAGTTAAAACTTCTTTTTTGTCCATTGGGGCTAGCCCCCCTTTCCCAATCCTCTGGGATGACCATAAATCTGGATGCTGTGAGGGATTGAGTTAATACTGACCTCTTTGGAATTTTCCATGCTGCTCTTGATTGGCATGGGAATGGATCAATGATTAAACAATGACATTGATATGGAGTGCTAAGTAAACTTCAATAATGTAGGAGTTCTGCATTTAGGAAGAACTTAGATATACAGTTACCCCAGCATCCTATCTCTTTTTAATGAAGATACCTAGCTACAGACAGGCCACACTTGCCTGCTGTGACACTTGCCTGCTGTGACAGACAGACTGGTAGAAAGCTGGAATTGGAAGATCCTATTTGCAGAGCAATTATGCCATTGCAAGGCAAATCAAGGAGAAACAACTGAGCATGTTCTGCTGGACTGTGATTATTATAGTGATATTCAGACAGTATACATCTTCCCACTGTTGGGAGGGCTAGTTGTTTAAGTTGAGACTACAGAACTTTTCTCTTCTTAGACTTGAATTTTGCTATCATTTTTCAGGTAGCCAATTTTTAGCAGCCATGATAAACATACCTTATTTCTCGCTCCATGAGATGCACTTTTTCCCCCCAAAAAAGTGGGGGGAAAAGTGTGTGCGTCTTATGGAGCGAATACTGCCAAAAAAAAAAAAAAAGAAAACCTCCGCCCCAGCCCTGGCCCCGACCCCTGCCCGCTCGCTTTGCTCTGCTTCCCCGGGCAGTCAGAGGCCGAGCTGGCTAGGGGGCTCCTGCCTTCCCTCAACGCCCGGGCGGACTGTGGCAGCGCCGGACGGAGCCCAAGCCCACTTGTCTACTCAGAAGTAAGTCACAGAGTCACTGGGGCTCACTCCCAGGAAAGCGTGGGTGAGGTGGCAGTCTCGCTGCCCAATCCTGTGCATGCCTACTCTGGAGTAAGTCCCATTAGAGTCAGGGGGGCTTACTCCCAGGAAAGCCTCTCTCTCCCCCCAAGCCTGGAGCATCACAGCTTCTCTCTTTCCCCCCCCAAGCCTGGAGCATCACAGACTCTTGCTTCCCGCCCCCAAGCCTAGAGTATCACAGACTCTTTCCCCCACCCCAAGCCTGGAGCATCACAACTTCTCTGCAACACAAACACTTTCCCCCCTCTCTCACACACACAGGCTGCCCCCTTCTCTTACACACACAGATGCTCTGGCCCCCCCACACACTCACACAGCAGGGGAGGGGCGCTTTCACTCACCTCATCCAGCATCTGAATGTAAGCCCCCCCCATCACAAAGAAAAAACTGTCTCCTTGGTCAGAATGCCAGTGTTTGCTTATTGCACAAGCCCCAGGTAAGGCTCGGTTCTCACCATAAATCCAGAGGTTTGTTGTGTCTTGAGAATTCAAGTTGTGGTTGGACTTTCCACTTGTTCATTTGTACTGGAATCACGGAAGAACTGGCGAGGAGGTAGATGTGGTGTCAGCAATGGCCCCTTTAAGGGTAAGGCCTGGGCATTCAGCAGAGTGTGCTGCACAGCTGCAGCCACTGGAAGGCAATAGGGCCCTCAGGGATATAAGGAGTACCTGAGGCAGAAAGAGTTTGTGGGTTTTGAAGGAGTGCAAGTTGGAGGTAGGAGAGGAGACTGACTGGGTTTATTGAATTTGGAATCTGACTGTGGATTGTGACTGGACTTGGATACCCTGATGGATTTGACTGACCTTGGACTGTAATTTGGCTTATTGGTTCTGGACTCTGATTTGGCAACTCTGATTGATGGGACTGATTTACTTGGAATCTGTGGACTGGAACTGGACTCACTTTTGCTTGCTGCACTGGTGAGTTGCATAAGGGGGACTGATCAGCTTTAAGCGGGCACAAGGCCCAGTGGATTGGGATTTGGCAGAACATCATTGTAGCAGAAAGATAATGCAATCCCCTATTTGTGTGCACCTACTTTTGTGAGCTTCATAAATTCTGACTCTAGCGATGATGAGTTCTTGGGGTTTCCCGAAAACTAGAGTACTCAAACCTTTAAGTCTCTCCATTTGTTAATGACAGTGATAATGGTTCTTAATGCCACTGTTGACTGCTGTTCACTTTACATGGTTCAAATGTTATTCTGTTATAGTTTATTAAATTTTATTACACTATTTGGTTCAGAATATTTTTTTTCCTGTTTTCCTCCTCTAAAAACTAGGTGCATCTTATGGTCAGGTGCGTCTTATGGAGCGAAAAATACGGTAAGAAAGAAGAGGGTGAATTGAGGATCACTGGGCTAAAAGCAAAGGAATTCCAATATCCATATTATGGATGGTAATGCCGGCTCTAGTTTTATTTTTATATGGATTTGATTATTTTCTTAGGAGTATTTTTAATAGATTAGATTTTTAATAATTAGATTTGATCTATCTCCCTGTTAATGTTGAGTTAATATGTAATTTAGAGCATAGATTATTATTAACAGTATTTATATACCGCTTTTCAACTAAAAGTTCACAAAGCGGTTTACAGAGAAAAATCAAATAACCAAATGGCTCCCTGTCCCAAAAGGGCTCACAATCTAAAAAGATGCAAATGAATACCAGCAAACAGCCACTAGAACAGACAGTGCTGGGGTGAGGTATGGTGTGGGCTATCCAGTTTTGTTCAGATTGAAATTTATAGGGATTATTATTATTAGTCTCTAAGACTGACTGGAGGCTATGTTCTTTATAATGTTTATGATGGCTTGTATGGATGGATGGATGTATATGGTGGATTGTATGGATCTCTTTTATGCTGGTCAAAAACCATAGCAATAAAGAATACGAATGAAGCCACCATTTGATGGGTGGAGATCTTGCCTGGCAGCCCCAGAGCTCTCCGCCCATGCTCTTCTCCTTTGGATGAAACCAACCGTGCCTCGATGGATGAGGGTCTCTACTCACATGCCAAAAAGGATGGGGGGGGCTATACAGCTGGAGCAGTACCAGCAAGATACTGGTGGTGCTACTGCAGTGCCTGGCATGCCCAGCTTCCTGCCTCAGTCACTGCAGAGACCTCCATTTTGGTCCTGGTGCCTGGGCTAGCCTTCCCTGCTAGAGAGATAGCTCCCACACCTCCACTTTTAAACCTGTGCAAGCTCCAGGCCCACCAGCACCTGCAAGGGCAGGAATGGGGTAACTTCTTCCATAACTGATGTGGCTACCAATGATTATAGTCGGAAGGAAGAAATTGGAAGCAAAAGCAGCCTTTACTAGGTGGCCATTGCTAATGTTCTGCCTGGCTACAAAAATATGTTTGGACCTCCACATCCAAAACTAAGAACAACGTCATGAATACAGATACCGATTTGACTTGTATATGCTATGTAGAAGGAAGGAAAGGGAAGAATGTGTGGAAGCATTTGAAAGACAGGCAGCAGCTGGACCCACTCAGAAAACAAACTGGTCTCCCGTCTGTGACTGGGCTGCCCACTTCCCTTTTCTAGCCAGAGCAGAGTGCAGATGCAATGGCTGAATGTCCAACCTCAGGTCACCACTGCAAGACTTTGGAATGACTTAATTCTTCCCCAGGGCATTTTTTATCAAACTGTGAGTTGCAATGCACAATTAGGTCATGACACGATTTCTGGTAGGTTGCACAACACTGCCCAGAACTACCAACAGTTCTGGCTGCAGAACTTTTGCATTTTTAAATACAGAAAACCCACCTCCAGAGCATGTTTTCACTGAGAAGCATGTTTTTGTCAGTGAGAATATGATGCAACTCAGCCCAAAATGGGCCAAAGCCTGCTGAACAAAGTGCCAAGGTTAGGCAGTCTTTGGCTCACTCCAGACAGAGTTGTATCATATTCTCACTAATGAAAACATGCTTGTCAGTGAAAAGACACTCTGAAAGTGGACTTCTCACATTAAATTATAAAAGCTTGGCAGCCTGAAACTGTTGGCAGTAATGTGACGACTGTCTTGGGACAAAAAATTGGTTGATGGGTCACAAGGCAGAAAAGTTTGAGAACCACTGCTCTAAGAACTAGGAATTTCTGGCAGACAGCAGCTTACTACCGGCACAACCCACTTGGAAGTTCTCTCACATCCATTTCAACAAAGCATGTGCAGGAGGATTATGCCTTCAGGTTGAAAACCCAAACTGTCTGTAATTATAAGCTTCCAAGACCATGTTTCATGCAAGTTTGAATCTCTCTGACATTTTGCCCTCACTTGTGAAGAGCATTATCAAAGTAAAAAGAAATTAAAACCTGATAAATGCTAAATCCCACATGACCTAATATAAGCCCTAAAGCAGAAGGCTAAAACCTACTAAATGAAGGTTAAAAGCATAATCCTACATCAGAGAGACAAACTACCAGTCAGAGCTCCCAAGAAGGAATAGATAATATAGGTGAGTCCCTGCTCAATTCATAGTACAGCCTCTAATCAAACACCTTAATCATAGTCATGTGATAATCAACTTCTCAAACTCCTATCCTACTCAGCTGTGTTAAAGGGGTATACCCACCTACTTGATTTCATACCAACTGAATTTGACACTTCACCTTCGGCATTACTAAAACCCACCAAGAAGCCCACGCATTAAAAACCCACCCATTGAAACCCACCAAGAAGGTCCAGCAGGTTCTCCACTCAGGAAAAGATCTGAAGCATCCATTAGACATGGCAGGAGTGTATAGGATTCCTTATGAATATGGTAAAGTCTACATTGGGACAACAAAGAGATTGATCAGAACCAGGGCGAAGGAACATGAAAGATATTGTCACCTAGGTCAAATGGAGAAGTTGGTGGGTGCAGAACACAGCCTGAGTATGGGACATCGGAGGGGGTCTACTCAAAGTTGTCGAGAAGAGAAGTATTATCAGATAAGAATTTGCAAGGAGGCAATAGAAATACAGAAACACTGTTGGAACATAAACTGTAAGGAGGAGTCACTCCACTTAAGTCCATCTTGGACTCTGATGTTGAAAAATGAAAAAGTTATGGGTTTTTGTAATGCAGAAGGTGGTCAAATTCTGTTAGTAGGTTGAATTTGACACTCAAATTCAGTGGCCAGGCTGTATGACAACCCCTCTATCTCTGCTCCAAGGCCCCCCAGTAGTTCCAGAAGATGAGAAGTCAGGAAAGGCTCCAACTCACCAACATCACACTCCTTGTGGGTTTTGATGTTTTCGGCCAGTTCAAAATTCCCTGCGATTATGGCCACCTGGGAAGAAGGAAGAGGACAGAGGTATGAGAAGGACCCTCCCACAGCTGTCACTTCCCTGCAGCACAATTAGTCCTTTATAGTCTTCAACCTCATGACACACCTGTGAAGTAGGCCCTGCTGCAGATGGAGGAGAGGGGCTAACATGACCTAGACACGGCTGCCATGTTTGATGGGGAGTGTAGGAGCTTCCAGCAGAGCAATATAAATGGCTGCGCAGCAAAAACATGAAGCCGGAGCTCGAGGCTGTCCCACAGGAGGCACGACCGTCGCAAATAATCATTCCAGACAGAAGGCTGGGATCCACCACTAATATATATTTACAGGAGATATTTACAGCAACATAGCAGGAACGCCAGTCAAACAGACAAAAGCTCACGTCCGGCTCCACAATCCCCTATACCAGAAAAGAGTTGGTTTGCAGGCCTGCTTTATACGTCAAACATATCTGGTGTACCAATCAGGGGACCTCTGCATCTGAGCTTGGGCCACGCCCAAACTCAGGTGCACAGGCTTTGCACTGAATATCACCTGCCACTTAGATACATGGAGCACAATAGAATTAAACACCAATAGAATTAAACACCAACAGGCTACATCGGGTACAGTGCCTGTAACTTTCCTCCTGTGAACAAGACCTGAGGGATTTCTCAGGTTTCAGACCTCAGCATTCATTCATGCCAGATAGACTTGTCTCAAGGCTTCCAGGCAGGACTATGGAACACCCCAACCAAGTCTTTTCTACCTTTGTTCCTCTCCAAAGTCCTTGGTAAATTCTGGATATTGCATGTACACTCTCCAAAGTCTGTGTGTCTTTCCTTCCATCATGGTTACTCAGCTGCTAGGTGCTTGTGGGGGAGGAAGGAGCAGTGATGCTTTTGCTGGCATTTTTCATTGAACCCCTCTTAATTCCTGTATGCATGTGTGTGATTCATCCCCTGCAGATCACTGTCAAAAGCAAAGAGGCACTTTTTGAAGTGCTGTTCCTCTTATATTTAGCAAGCAAAGAATAATTGCCTGTCTTCACCCCAGCACAGTGCTTTTTTCTTTTATAATAAGTAAGTGTAAAGTACTGCACATTGGGGCAAAAAGAAAATCAAAACCACACATAGGCTAATGGGTTCTGAGCTGTCTGTAACAATGAGGAGAGAGATCTTGGGGTGCTGGTGGTCAGCTCAATGAAAGTATCGACCCAATGTGCAGCCAAGGTGAAAAAGGCCACTTCAATGCTTGGGATCATTAAAAAAGGGATTGAGAATAAAATGGCCAAAATTATAATACCATTGTACAAATCAATGGTAAGGCCATATCTGGAGTATTGCATACAGTTCTGCTCACCACATCTCACATAGTGGAGCTGGAGAAGGTGCAGAAGAGAGTGACCAAAATGATTACTGGGCTGGGCACCTCCCTTATGTTTGGGAATGTTGGGGGGGGGCATGACTGAGATGTACAAAATTATGCGGGGAACGGATAGGGTGGACAGAGCAGTAGTTCTCTAACTTTTAACACCGGGACCCACTTTTTAGAATGACAATGTGTCCAGGACCACCAGAAGTGATTTCATAGCTAGAAATGGCATCATCAAACAAATTAAAATAAATAATTAAAAATAATTAAAGTAATACAAATAATTAAATAAGGGGAAGCCAGCCCTGTTCCAAGTGAATTTTCTCTGTAGCCTGCCTGCAATAACACCTTCCCACACACACACACACACAATCAGAAAAATTCAGATTTTTACTGAACTCAGGTACTGAATTTTTTACTTAAAATTCAGGTTTTACTGAACAGGAGATTAAGAGAATCAGGAGATGGCACTCAGGGGCATTCAAATATTATGTGAGATGTAGAGTCTGTGTGGGGCACAAGTGGGAATGTGTGAGGTGCTAACAATGGTGTGGCCCACCCTGTTTGGGTTAAGGCGATAAGGCTTCTGCCATTGTGAATTGTGTGGCCCACCCCATCGGGGAATGGGCAATGAGGCTTCAGCCAATTTCATTGGGTCAGTTCACCCAGTCAGGGATTCAGAATAGTCTCTTGTTGGGTTAAAGTGTATTCTGTTTACCTATAGCTTGTTGGTGGTTCACACTGTGTTCTTTTGTCTTGGCAGTTCCACTAGGAAAGTTCCCAACCAGGGTCCTGATCTGTGAGCATAGTTTTTTGGGCAAAAAAGCATGCCATGTTAGCTTGGCTCTCAGCTTGGGTTGGGAGATGCTAGTGTTGCATGGTTTGGGAAACAGTATGCAATGGGACAGTTTCTGCCTTCAGTTTTTGAATATGTAGCCTACAACTATCTGTCCCAAGTAATCATCTTCTACTTGAAGGAGAATGACCTAGACCAGAAGACTTCTATGTCTTACAAGAACAGTGTATCATTTATTGAAGAACACAACCACTGACTCATTGTCTGGAAAACTTATTATCTGGATTTCACTTAAGGAAAACTATCTTCTTTAGAAGATTGGCCCCCAGTTTGCTGTGATGAGGTCTCATCACTAGGCCACCTTCGCTGAACACCCGCACAAGGGGGACAGAGCTGGCAGGAATGAGGAACAGGTTCAGAGCAGCAGTCTTGAGCAGGCAAGCTCCCTGCAATGACTTTTTCCATAACTCTAACACCTAGATGGGATGGCACTTGGCACTTTGCTTGATCAGGTTACTGGAGAGGCACATCATGCACTCAAAACCAACTGTGTCAGAGGACGTGGCAGGATTCTCAGTGTCATTGACTTCTGGGTAGTCATACAGAGAGGAGGAAGAGGAGATGCAGGTTTTCTTTCAGGGTGTTTGGACTTCAACATCATGGCCTCCCTCACTGGTCATCATGAACTGCAGAGACTACTACACAGTGTTGTGAAGAAGCAAACTGCAGAACTGCAGGAGTTTGGAGACCACCTTCTCCATCACTGGAAGGGTTTCTTCCTCTTGATTGCTAATTTTGCACAGCCACCAAAAGTGGAAGTTGGGATCCAACAAGGCAGCCATGAAGTACAGGTACTTGTTGAACTTATGTGGATTATTCCCCACACCTAATGGCATCAAATTTGACTGGCTTGCTTTGTCTTAGCCACTCTTTCTCCAGATTCAGCAATGAATTGATGTGGTGTAGGGTGCTGTTCCAGTGCTAGTGATGCTGAAATGCTCATGTTGGCCCCAAAGCTTTTCTCAGAAATGTCTTTGAAGATAGTGCTGGTGTGAAGCAGACTACACACCTTTGACACATTGGCAAAGGTAGGCTAGCCTCATTCAGGCCATAACTGACACACAGCTGAATGCTGGGCACAAAGCACAACAGCCACTTCAATCGGGTCTACTGATTCCACCTGCTGCATGAGGGGAAAAACTACGTGTTCCTCCACATCATTCTAGAGGTCCATGTTCTCCATAAGAACATAAGAAGAGTTCTGCTTGATCAGGCCATAGGCCCATCCAGTCCAGTTACCTGGATTTCACAGTGGCCCACCAAATACTTCATGGAGCACACAAGACAGTAAGACACAACATGCATCCTGATGCCCTCCCCTGCATCTGGCATTCTGAGGTGGCCTACTTCTAAAATCAGGAGCTTGCACATACCCATCATGGCTTGTAACCCATGATGGACTTTTCCTCCAGAAATTTGTCCAATCCCTTCTTAAAGGTGTCTACAAGGCAAGACGCCGTCACCACATCCTATGGTAATGAGTTCCAGACTAATTTAGTTGGCAACTTTCAGTCTCGAGAGACTCTGGTATCGCGCTCTGAAAGGTGGTTCTGGAACAGCGTCTAGTGTGGCTGAAAAGGCCGATTCGGGAGTGACAATCCCTTCCACACTGGGAGCAAGTGCAGTCTGTCCCTGGTCTGTCTCCCTGGCTATGGGCCTTCCTTCTTTGCCTCTTAGCCTCAGACTGTTGGCCAAGTGTCTCTTCAAACTAGGAAAGGCCATGCTGCACAGCCTGCCTCCAAGTGGGCTGCTCAGAGGCCAGGGTTTCCCACTTGTTGAGGTCCACTCCTAAGGCCTTCAGATCCCTCTTGCAGATGTCCTTGTATCGCAGCTGTGGTCTACCTGTAGAGCGCTTTCCTTGCACGAGTTCTCCATAGAGGAGATCCTTTGGGATCCGGCCATCATCTATTCTCACGACATGACCGAGCCAACGCAGTCGTCTCTGTTTCAGTAGTGCATACATGCTAGGGATTCCAGCACGTTCCAGGACTGTGTTGTTTGAAACTTTGTTCTACCAGGTGATGCCGAGAATGCGTCGGAGGCAGCGCATGTGGAAAGCATTCAGTTTCCTCTCCTGTTGTGAGCGAAGAGTCCATGACTCGCTGCAGTACAGAAGTGTACTCAGGACGCAAGCTCTGTAGACCTGGATCTTGGTATGTTCCGTCAGCTTCTTGTTGGACCAGACTCTCTTTGTGAGTCTGGAAAACTTGGTAGCTGCTTTACCAATGCGTTTGTTTAGTTCGGTATCGAGAGAAAGAGTGTCAGAGATCGTTGAGCCAAGATACACAAAGTCATGGACAACCTCCAGTTCATGCTCAGAGATTGTAATGCAGGGAGGTGAGTCCACATCCTGAACCATGACCTTAAGGCTGATTGTCAGTCCAAAATCTTGGCAGGCCTTGCTAAAACGATCCATGAGCTACTGGAGATCTTTGGCAGAGTGGGTAGTGACAGCTGCATCGTCAGCAAAGAGGACGTCATGCAGACATTTCAGCTGGACTTTGGACTTTGCTCTCAGTCTGGAGAGGTTGAAGAGCTTTCCGTCTGATCTGGTCCGGAGATAGATGCCTTCTGTTGCAGTTCCAAAGGCCTGCTTCAGCAGGACAGCGAAGAAAATCCCAAACAAGGTTGGTGCAAGAACACAGCCCTGCTTCACGCCGCTTCGGATGTCAAAGGGGTGTGATGTGGAGCCATCAAAGACAACAGTGCCCTTCATGTCCTTGTGGAAGGATCGGATGATGCTGAGGAGCCTGGGTGGACATCCAATCTTGGGGAGAATCTTGAAGAGGCCATCCCTGCTGACCAGGTCGAAGGCCTTCGTGAGAAAAATCCAGGTGTTCAAGCAATTTATAAAAAGCTCAATCATGGATTCAGAAAACTGAGTTTTGTGACACATTCATCTAACAAGACAAATGGAGGGCTGCACATTGGACCCCTCCAAACAAGTTTCCAGTACTTTTCCTACTGGCAGCTAAAGTCTCTGTTTGTTAAAGAGTGAGTGGCTTTCTTTTATTCCATCATTAGGATGACTTTTATCCTGGCCCTGAAGACACTGGCACTCAAGATCATTAGATATCTCAACTATGCAACTCTATGGTGCTGGGAAACTTCAGCCTAGGCCCTTGGGACAACTGCAGCTCAGGACTTCATGGCTGCCATGGCAACCAAGCTCAGGGCTAGCTTCCACGCACAGGGCCAGCTAGGCAGGCAGAGATCAAGGGTCTTAATGTGTGGATGGTGGTGTAGGGAGGAGGGGTCTAGATTCATTAGGCACTGGGGAACATTTTGGGACAAGCGGGGCCTGTACAAGAGGGACGGGCTTCACTTGAACCAGAATGGAACCAGACTACTGGCACATAGCATTAAAAAGGATGCAGAGCAGCTTTTAAACTGATCCTTGGGGGAAAGCCAACAGGAGCCGAGGGGCATCCGGTTCGGGACTCCTCATCCCTATGGGATGAGGATGGGGAGGTTAGAGAACAACAAGACAAAGGCAGAGTAGGAGAAGAAATTGGGAAAGGTAGCGTGATGGGATGTGATAGACAGTTTGGCACAGTGAGAGGATGCAGGGACAAAGGAGCGAATAAGTAGCGCATCCTGGGGTATTCCATGTACAAATGCTTTTATGCAAATGCCCAAAGTCTCAAGCAAAGATGGGAGAACTGGAATGTCTGGTGACAAGGGAAAACATTGACATAGTGGGCATAACGGAAACCTGGTGGAATGCGGAGAATCAGTGGGATACTGCAATCCTGGGCTATAAACTCTACAGGAGGGACAGGCAGGGGCGGGTTGGAGGTGGGGTGGCTGTTTATGCTAAGGAAGGGATAGAATCCAGCAAAGTAGACTCTGAAGGTGGGTATGAATCTACCGTAGAATCTCTGTGGGTTAAATTACCAGGCCTGAGCAGTGATGTAATACGGGGGCGTACTATTGTCCTCCAGACCAGAAACCAGAAGGGGACCTTGAAATGAGGAAACAGATCAGGGAGGTGACAAGGAAGGACAGGGTTGTAATCATGGGGGACTTCAATTTTCCTCACATCGACTGGGTCAATTTGTCTTCTTCAAAAAGGAGACCGGATTCCATGACATGCTAAATGACTGTGCCTTAAAGCAGCTAGTCATGGAGCCCACCGGAGGACAGATGACTCTGGATTTAATATTGTCCAGTACTCAGGACCTGGTTAGAGATGTCAATCTTACTGAGCCATTGGGGAACAGTGATCATGCTGCGATCCATTTTGACATGCACATTTGGGGGAAGAATACCAGGCAAATCTCTCACAAAAACCCTTGACATCCAACGAGTGGACTGAGGAGGCTGGTAAGAAGGAGGTTGAAAGGGAAGGTAAAAAGAGTCCAATCTCTCCAGAGTGCATGGAGGCTGCTTAAAACAACAGTAATGGAGGCCCAGCAGAGGCGTATACTGCAAAGGAAGAAGGGGCTCCACTAAATCCAGGAGGGTGCCCGCATGGCTAACCAGCCAAGTTAGAGAGGCCGTAAAGGGCAAGGAAGCTTCCTTCCGTAAATGGAAGTCTCGCTCTAATGAGGAGAATAAAAAGGAACATAAACTGTGGCAAAAGAAATGTAAGAAGGTGATACGGGAGGCCAAGAGAGACTATGAGGAACGCATGGCCAGCAACATTAAGGGGAATAATAAAAGCTTCTTCAAATATGTTAGAAGCAGGAAACCCGCCAGAGAAGCGGTTGGCCCTTGGATGGTGAGGGAGGGAAAGGGGAGATAAAAGGAGACTTAGAGATGGCAGAGAAATTAAATGAGTTCTTTGCATCTGTCTTCACGGCAGAAGACCTCGGGCAGATACCTCCTAACCGAGGAGTTAAGTCAGATAGAGGTTAAAAGAGAAGATGTTTCAGACCTCATTGATAAATTAAAGATCAATAAGTCACCGGGCCCTGATGGCATCCACCCAAGAGTTATTAAGGAATTGAAGAATGAAGTTGCAGATCTCTTGACTAAGATATGCAACTTGTCCCTCAAAACGGCCATGGTGCCAGAAGATTGGAGGATAGCAAATGTCACGCCTAACTTTAAAAAGGGAAAGAGGGGGGACCCAGGAAACTATAGGCCAGTCACCCTAACATCTATACTGGGTAAGATGGTGGAATGCCTCATCAAAGATAGGATCTCAAAACACATAGACGAACAGGCCTTGCTGAGGGAGAATCAACCTGGCTTCTGGAAGGGTAAGTATTGCTTCACAAACCTTATAGAATTCTTTGAAAAGGTCAACAGGCATGTGGATGTGGGAGAACCCGTGGACATTATATATCTGAACTTTCAGAAGGCGTTCAACACGGTCCCTCACCAAAGGCTACTGAAAAAACTCCACAGTCAGGGAATTAGAGGACAGGTCCTCTCATGGATTGAGAACTGGTTGAAGTCCAGGAAACAGAGAGTGGGTGTCAATGGGCAATTTTCACAATGGAGAGAAGTGAAAAGCGGTGTGCCCCAAGGATCTGTCCTGGGACCAGTGCTTTTCAACCTCTTTATAAATGACCTGGAGACAGGGTTGAGCAGTGAGGTGGCAAAGTTTGCAGATGACACCAAACTTTTCCAAGTGGTGAAGACCAGAAGTCATTGTTAGGAGCTCCAGAAGGATGTCTTCAGACTGGCAGAATGGGCAGCAAAATGACAGATGCGCTTCAATGTCAGTAAGTTTAAAGTCATGCACATTGGGGCAAAAAATCAAAACTTCATATATAGGCTAATGGGTTCTGAGCTGTCTGTGACAGATCAGGAGAGAGATCTTGGGGTGGTGGAGGACAGGTCGATGAAAGTGTCGACTCAATGTGCGGCGGCAGTGAAGAAGGCCAATTCTATGCTTGGGATCATTAGGAAAGGTATTGGGAACAAAACGGTTCATATTATAATGCCATTGTACAGATCCATGGTAAGGCCACACCTGGAGTATTGTGTCCAGTTCTGGTCGCTGCATCTCAAAAAAGACATAGCGGTAATGGAAAAGGTGCAAAAGAGAGCGACTAAGATGATTACAGGGCTGGGGCACCTTCCTTATGAGGAAAGGCTATGGCGTTTGGGCCTCTTTAGCCTAGAAAAGAGGCGCTTCATGGGGGACATGATTGAGACATACAAAATTATGCAGGGGATGGACAGAGGGATAGAGAGATGCTCTTTTCCCTCTCGCATAACACCAGAACCAGGGGACATCCACTAAAATTGAGTGTTGGGCGGGTTAGGACAGACAAAAGAAAATATTTCTTTACTCAGCGTGTTGTTGGTCTGTGGAACTCCTTGCCACAGGATGTGGTGATGGCATCTGGCCTGGACGCCTTTAAAAGGGGATTGGACAAGTTTCTGGAGGAAAAATCCATTATGGGTTACAAGCCATGATGTACATGTGCAACCTCCTGATTTTAGAAATGGATTGTGTCAGAATGCCAGATGCAAGGGAGGGCACCAGGATGCAGGTCTCTTGTTATCTGGTGTGCTCCCTGGGGCATTTGGTGGGCCACTGTGAGATACAGGAAGCTGGACTAGATGGGCCTATGGCCTGATCCAGTGGGGTTGTTCTTATGTTTACCATTCAGAGCGCGATACCATAGTCTTTAGAGACTGAAGGTTGCCAACTAACTAACTAACTAACTAACTAACTAACTAACTAACTAACTAACTAACTAACTAACTAACTAACTAACTAACTAACTAACTAACTAACTAACTAACTAACTAACTAACTAACTAAATAGTTGTTACCATGGTCCTGGGTATTATGGTCTGTTATACTGTTTTTATATTATGATGTATGTTGTATAGAATGTGTGGATGAGTGTGCAGAGTGATTGTTAGAATTGTAGTATATATTTATGCTTGTATCTTGAAGGCGCATAAATTTTGTTATGCTGTAGCACAATGACAATAAAGTTGTTACTACTATTACTACTACTACTACTACTACTACTACTACTACTACATTATTCACCCCATTTAGTGACTAAATGCGGTATAGCTTCAATATCAATACATTCTGGGGTGACAATGGAGAAGCAAGTAACCCAGAAGTAGATCTTTAAAGTTATCCTTGAGAAGCTTGCAACTGGTGCGGTTCAACAGCATGAAAGTAGGAAATTGGATTTGGGTGCTGCTTTTCTTGTTACAAGTCATTTAAAAGTGGACCCCACTATCAGTTGTAAGTCAAGTCAGTGGATGCCAAATCAGTGGATTCCGAAGTCCCACCTGTATCTAGTGATGTCCTTGGGCCACCTGTCTATTCTTCCATCTGGTATTCTTTTCAGCTTGTAGAACCTGTGGACAGGATTCTCTGGACTGTGAGGCCAGCCACTTGCCCACTCATTCCTTATCTGGCATGGCTAATTAGAGCTGTGCAGAGAGGGCTGGCTGAGTGCACAGGGAGGGTGTTGAATTCATCTCTAAGAGAGGGGGTGTTGCTGCCAACCTTGAAGCAGCTGGTGGTTTACCTCCTCCTGACAAAACCCTCCCTGGATCCCAATGACTTGAACAACTTGGCCAGTCCAAAATATTCTATTTTTTGACAAGGTGATCAAGCAGGTGGTGGATTCCCAGTCTCAGAGGGTCCTGGAAGAAGCTGATTATTTGGATCCATTCCAGTCTGACTTCAAGCTGGAGTTTGGGACGGATACTGTTTTGGTCTCAGGCTCCTTTTTGCTAGACTGAAGAGGCCCAAATGCTGTAGCCTTTCCTCACAGTGAAGGTGGCCCAGTCCAGTAATCATATTGGTTGCTCCCTGCTGCAATTTTTCCATCTCCTCTATATCCTTTTTGAGATGTGGCAACCAGAACTGGACACAATATTCCAGGTTTGGCCTTACCATTGATTTATACAATGGTATTACAATATTAGCTGTCTTATTCTCAATGCCTTTTCTAATTATCCCAAGCATGGAATTAGCCCTCTTCACTGCCGCTGCATATTGGGTTGACATTTTCATCGAGCTGTCCACCACCACCCCAAGATCTCTCTCCTGATCTGTCTCAGACTGCTCAGAACCCATCAGCCTATATGTGAAGTTTTGAATTCTTTGCCCCAATGTGCATGACTTTACACTTACTTACATTGAAACGCATCTACCATGTGTTTCATGGTCTGAAATGCATCTACCAGACTCCCAGTTTGGAGAAATCCTCTGGAGCTCCTCACAATCACTTTTGGTCTTCACCACTTGGAAAAGTTTGGTGTCATCTGCAAACTTGGCTACCTCACTGCTTAGCCCTGCCTCCAGGTCATTTATGAAGAGGTTGAAAAGTACAGGTCCCAGGACAGATCCTTGGGGCACACCGCTTTTCACATCTCTCCATTGTGAAAATTGCCCATTGACACCCACTCTCTGCTTCCTGGTCTTCAACCAGTTCTCAATCCATGAAAGGACCTGTCCTCTAATTTCCCGACTGTGGAGTTTTTTCAGTAGCCTTTGGTGAGGGAACACCATCTGAAAGTCCAGATATATAATGTCCACGGGTTCTCCTACATCCTCATGCCTGTTGACCTTTTCAAAGAATTCTAAAAGGTTTGTGAGGCAAGACTTACCCTTACAGAATCCATGCTGATTCTCCCTCAGCAAGGCTTGTTTGTCTATGTGTTTTAAGATTTTATCTTTGATGAAGCATTCCACCATCTTACCTGGAACAGATGTTAGGCTGATTGGCCTATAATTACCCAGGTCCCCTTTCATTCCCTTTTTAAAGATTAGTGTGACATTTGCTATCCTCTAATTCTCTGGCACCATGGCCATTTCAAGGGACATTCAGGAAGTCTTTCTTTACACCATGCATCATTAGTTTGTGCAATTCTTTGCCATAGGATGTGGTGATGGCCACAGATTTAGTTGGCTTTAAAAGGGGATCAGACAAATTCCTTGATGAGAAGAGCTCTATCATGAGAAGAGCTCTATCAACCATGCATTATGTCTAGATGCAGCAGCAGTCCATCTTGCCCGAATATTGGTTGCAGGGTGGCAATGATGCAAGGAAGTGCTTACCTTTCTCCTGCTTGCAGGCTTTCCAGAGGCTGGTGGTAGGCTACCATGGGAAAAACAGGCCTGGATGAGCCCCTATTGGTTTGACTAAGTAGCATTCTCTATTGTTCTCTTGGTTAAGAGAGGACTATTTCCTACCTGCTTATTTGGCCCTGCCACCCCCAACCCTCCTGCCCCCAACACAGCCCAAGCAAAATGACTGTGGCACAAATAGGCAGGAGACACCCTGGTAGTCTTGGATAGCACCTACCAGCTTTTTCTGGTGGAAGAGTAAGTGTCTGAAAATGGAAGCCCCTACCCATGCCCAGCTTTGTTCTCCTACCTGAAACGCTGTCTGGCTGTTGTAGTTCCGAATCTCCTTACTTGCACCACGGAACAGAAGTACCCGAGCACAACTCTCCTATTGGAGGGAGAAGACAAAGTAAATAATAGGTATTCCTGTTGGGTAGAAGAGAAGAGAGACTGAACTTTGGCTGAGACAGAGCAGAGGTGGAGGCAGAAGAAGCAGCTGTATCAACTGCCTCCCCAGTCGTAAAAGGGTCTTCCTGTGGTCAGTGATGGACTGCAGTTCCAATTCTACGCAAAACACTGTCCCCGTGGCTCCCACTCCCCATCAACTGTGTCTAGATGTCTACAGGAAGCCAGTGTACTTCCTGGAGCACCCATGCATGTAACATTCTCACTCTTCAAATCCCAGCAGAGAAAGGAAGTAAATAGCAATCAGTCAAGGACATTATCAAACAGAATGCCTTACAGCATTCTAGCTTCACCCTAGGACTATGTAGCCAAAGCCACTTTTCTGGATCCCATCCAGCCTCAACACTGTTTGCTCTGAAGAGCAAGGGAACAAAACAGCAGGTTGTGAGCAGCAGGGCAGCTGTTTCCTGCAGAGCTTTGTTCACCTCCCAACTCTGGTTGCTCACTTCTACCAAGTCCACTTTGTGTGCTGCAGTCTGGAGAGGACACTTTCGTCCCTGAAGGTGCCACGCCTTGCAGTCTCAGCTCTTCAGGCAGCATGAGGTGCCACTACTCTGCTTGTATGTTCAGCTCAGATCCATGCTTCACCAGTTCACCACAAGCCTCAAGCCAGTCAGTGGCTCCTGGCATTCAAATTAGAACCCCAGTCTTGTCATATGTCAAGCCCCAGAGCTCCTTGGTGCTCCTGAAATGAAAGCCACCTGGATGGGATGTCAGGGATTCACCCTGAACTCTACAAGGAGCCACCAGAACTGAAAAGCTCCAGCTGTTTGGAGTGGTAAGTACAAAAGGCAAGGGCAGGGAACTTCCAGGGTTTGGCAGAAATCAAAAAATTTCAATGCATCCTGCCAGTATAAAACTTGTATAATTAAGCTGCTGCAAGATTTTAGAGCTAGTCTCTATAAAATTAAGCCATATCTTGGTGGTTAATTTGAAGGGGAGAGAGGGAAAGAGGGGACAGAACTCAAGCCATCCTAATAGCTCTCTGCAGTGGTCTACGTTAAATGCCCTGTCACTAGTCCAAGGCAACTTAGGATGACAAGCATTGAAGATATACACTCAACATTCAGAGGCACTCCCAGTAAAAGTGTTTCAGAAATGCACCACAAGAAGGTCCATCTGAAACAATGCCACACACTTCACTGCAGTCCAAAAGCCCATAATGGGTTTCCTGCCTGCAATGCTCAGGGCTGCCCAGGTGTTGAGGGAGGAGCTGCTCCTCAATTCCTACAGCTGAGTCAGCCAGGAGGGTCCAAGATGGGGCAAGGGAGGAGGGGGGCCTCACCTGGTTGTAGAGAGCGCAGATGTGAAGGGCAGTGTTTCCAGAAGCATTCTGTGCTGTCATGTCAGCCCCGTAGAATAGTAGGTGCTCCAGGTGTTGTACGTGACCATAGCGGCAGGCCTGCTCAGGAAGGGAGAAAATACAGGAGGTTGGGCTGGAGAGCTCTGGGCTCAATAGCCCCTCTCAGAGTTCCCAGCTGATTGTCTACCATTGACTGATTGTGCACCAAGTCTCAGAAATGCACACAGCATCCATCCTTGTTGGAGGATTCTCAAAGAAGTATATCATTTCTCCATCCTCTTCCCAAGGGGGCAGTTGTACCTTAAAAGAATCCTGGAAGGCCATGTGGGTGGACAATGCACCGAAGGAATGAACAGAGGCCATGGCCTGTAAATCAAGGCTTTATTTCTAAACAACAGCAGATAGGGACTTTGCTTGCTGGGGTGCTCCATTCTTAACTTGATGGATGAAGTCCCTTGGGTTAAGTAGATCCTCCCCTCAAAGAGAATAGCCTAGAAAGGGTGTATAGGTGAGTGCTGATGCAGTTGATGCCCATCCCCAAAGTTAAGATTAGATAGAGTTGAAGGCACTATTGGAGACAAACCTTTGCCATTTCTGGGGTGCAAGCATTGTTACCCACTGTTGCCACAGAAATCATTCTTTAGAAAGCAACTCCAGGTGCTGCAGAATTTCCAATGTCAGAAAAAGTTTTTTTGAATCAGTTCTTTACAGGTTACATTTTCCATTCCAACTTGAGATAGGGGGAAGGGACAGTCTTTTAGGGATTCCACCTTGCAGATATTCCCACTCCTGATACTACTTTTGGAGAGGTAAGAATCACAAATGAGGACAAACAATCTGTTTTGTGGGTCCCCTCTTTTGTCTGCAGTAGTGGCATGGCTTGAAGGCCCAGGTCTGCTGCATAAAACTGATTTCCAAATTCAAGCCTCTGAGACCAGGTGTCACTTGGCAAGTAAAAACATAAGTAAGAAGAGCCCTGCTAGATCAGGCTAAAGCCCATGTAGTCTACCTTCCTGTATCTCACAGTGGTCCACCAAAAGAATAAGGCAGACCTCCACCCCACACATAGGGACCATCTTAGCCACTCACCTGGTGGATTTCTTGCCATCCATTTTCATCTAGGCAGCCCACCTTGGCATAGTCATGCAGCAGAAGCTCACAGGAGTAAGGATCTCCTCCGACCATGGCACTGTGGTACAGAGGAGTCAATCCACGGCTGTCCTTGTAATCTGTAGAGGCACCCAGATCTAACAGCGTCTGTACAAACATAGTCACAATGGGGGGGGGAGGAGTAGGGTCAGTGTTTACCAAACTTCTCAGCATTGTAGAGACAGAAGGAGGCTGAGGCAGGTTCAGAGCTCTAACATGCTGCAAAGCTTTTCAAAAGTTGGCATTAGTAGCACTGCAAGGAATTGGGAAGAACATGCCTTCTCCTGAAACTTGTGCACAGAGGAGGGCAATCAACATAAGAACATAAGAACAGCCCCACTGGATCAGGCCATAGGCCCATCTAGTCCAGCTTCCTGTATCTCACAGCGGCCCACCAAATGCCCCAGGGAGCACACCAGATAACAAGAGACCTCATCCTGGTGCCCTCCCCTGCATCTGGCATTCTGCCATAACCCATTTCTAAAATCAGGAGGTTGCGCATACACATCATGGCTTGTAACCCATAATGGATTTTTCCTCCAGAAATGTGTCCAATCCCCTTTTAAAGGCGTCTAGGCTAGACACCAGCACCACATCCTGAGGCAAGGAGTTCTACAGACCGACCACGCGCTGAGTAAAGAAATATTTTCTTTTGTCTGTCCTAACTCTCCCAACACCCAATTTTAGTGGATGTCCCCTGGTTCTAAGAGTGTAAAGAGCATCCTCTATCCACTCTGTCCATCCCCTGCATAATTTTGTATGTCTCAATCATGTCCCCCCTCAGGCATCTCTTTTCTAGGCTGAAGAGGCACAAACACCGTAGCCTTTCCTCATAAGGAAGGTGCCCCAGCCCAGGAATCAACTTAGTCGCTTTCTTTTGCACCTTTTCCATTTCCACTATGTCTTTTTTGAGATGCGGCGACCAGAACTGGACACAATACTCCAGGTATGGCCTTACCATCGATTTGTACAACGGCATTATAATATTAGCCGTTTTGTTCTTAATACCCTTCCTAATGATCCCAAGCATAGAATTGGCCTTCTTCACTGCCGCCGCACATTGGGTCGACACTTTCATCGACCTGTCCACCACCACCCCAAGATCAAGAAATGACACTGCCAAAGTTCCACATTTCAAAAGCAGTTTAGATAGTTAGCTAGAACTATGAGCAGCATGGCTGTCTTCTTTCCCATCATAAGCACATTAGCTCAGCACATCACTGGATGCACTGCAAAAAAAACCTCTGCATCACCCCACAGCAGGATGCTCAGCAAAGTGAGTACAAGGGGCTTAGGGTAAGCATGAGCACACATCAGGCACTGGTGCTTCAAGGCTGACACAGTAATGACCACACATGCATGTTGCCATACATGTGCTGCTCCCTTGAACCTCCTATTGCACCAAAAGGACATATGCCTGCCTCGCAGTCTCCCTCATGCTTATCCTAAGGATGGCACAGCCCTGATAACCTCCATATCACTCCCTCTTTTAGTGTGTGAGAGCAGACAATTCTAGTGACAGTTGGGACAGAAGGAGAGTGCTCATCACAGGATGTGGTTGCAACTTCCAATCCGTACATTGTTCTTTGAACTTGAGGAGCTAAAGGGAATCCTCAAGGTTCTTCTAGAGAAAGGCTTCCTGGGATTAAGTTCTAGTACATAGACATAGGAGGTGCCCTAGGAAAAGAGACCATAGGATGCCATCCAAACAGCAGTGAGTGTGCAGACAAGGCAGCCAGTCAAGGACAATGAGCAGGAACAGCAACTGATGTGCAGACTGGCCATTAGCTCTGCCTCAGAACTTACAAACCATCCCTCCCATATATTTAAGTCCATTCTAGCCCTGTGCATAACAGAGCAAAATATGGAAGAAGCTGGAATCTAGCAGCTGGGGCTAGTGAAACAGTTTTTGAAACCCACAGAGTTCCATAGAAGAGATCATAGAATCATAGCATCATAGAGTTGGAACAGACGTAATAGGCTATCTAGTCCAACCCCCTGCCTACAGCAAGAAATTTCCCTAGAGTATCTCCAACAGGCACTTGTCAAGCCTCTGCTTGAAGATCTCCAGTGAGGGAGAGTCCAGCACCTCCATCAGCAATCTGTTCCACTGCCAAACCACCCTGACCATCAGGAATTTTCCTGAGATGCAATCAGAATATTTTCTCTTGCGGTTTATACCCATTGGATCTAGTTCTACTTTCAGAAGCAGCTGAGAACAAATTTGTCCCTTCTTCCATATGACAGGTATTTGAAGAGAGCTAGCATATCCTCTCTCAACATACAGTGTTGATATGCACACAGTGTTTATGTGCAAACAGATGGCACACAGTGTTCCAGTTTCCAAGCCCAGAGGTTATGAGGGCAACGCATAACCAGGGCAAGTTATGTTTGCCTTTTCTTCCTCAGCCAGAGGAGAAGTGAGAAAGAGAGAGCAGTGAGAAGCAAGCAGTAGTGCCTGTAGAGCCAATCCCTTGTCCTATTTTGTGTTTGGTGAGTGTGTTAGGCCAGGGTGGCATTGGAGGATGTCCAGGTTGGGCACCAGCTGAGGGCCACATCCAGAAAAAAGTTCTCCTGTCTGAAACAATCCCTTGAGCTACTGATTCCCTCCCCCCCAATTCACTGAGGGGGAGCCCTGGAGGAGCTACTGCCAAGTGCCTTCTCCCCTCGGCTTGGGATGGTTCCAGTGCAGTCCCAGAACAGCTAAAAAACTGGTGCCATCCCTTCCCAGTGTCAGTCAGGAGTTTCCCCCCACAATTTCTAGAGCCACCAAAGCAAGACATTGCAACCCTCCCTGATAGTGGGCAACCACACACTGGCCAGACTGCCAAGTTTGAGGTAGTCTCCCAACATGTCCACTTTACCTCAGATTTTGGAGATTAAACCACCATGGTAATCTTAGCTTTGGGCCAAACTAACCTGCAGTAGCAGAAACTCAAAAGCAAGAATAGTTGTATTTTGGACAAATCAGTGAACCAAGGACAGATTCAATGAAAAGTGGCTCCTACAACACTCACCATCAGGGCAGTGTGGTTTCTGCACCGGACCGCTTTGTGAAGCGCAGTCATACCCTCGTGTGTCCTGAAGTCCAGGTGGGCGCCTCCATTCCTCAGGGCCTTAATCACTTCACCACTGTACTCCAGCTGCGCAGCCATCGTCAGCGGGCATTCTAGAACAATCCCCCAAGCCAAGGAAAGAGAAGGCACAGACCTGAGTCACAGGTTCAACAGCAACCCCTGCCTGAGCTGCTCTCTGTCCGTGGGTGAGGGCAGGCCACTACCGCCCACCTCACAGGGGCACATGGAGCCAGCCACTGCACCAAGGCCTCATCCACCTCCAGCATCAACACTCAGTCCACTATGACCTCTACTTCTGTTTAAAATGTGTCTTCTGTGTGTAAGGGGATGACTAGCATATAATAGTGAAGTGTCCCTGTCCCAGAAGATTTACAGTTTATACTGGATAAGCACAAATTGAAGTGAAGCCTCCTATACTTGGCATTTGGCAAATGAGCAGTGTAAGTGGATTGTTCTGAGATGCTGAGAAAGAAGCAGGAGCACAACTGGGTACTGTGTGTTCAGTAATGTTCCCACTAACCTACCCACACCCACACACATATTGATGTAGGAAAATGAGGGATCTGGAATCACTGGCATACCTAAGCCATCTGCTGCCTGGTGTCACATAAAATTTTGGTGCCCCCTATATGACGTTCCTGCACTCCTGTCTTCAAGCAAGGCTTGGTGTTAATGAAGCCTCTGAAGCCAAGGGGAGCTGTGCCCTCCTTGCTTCCAGAGGCTTGTCTGAGCCTGGGGCCCTCCAGGGGCTTCCAAATGCCTTATAAGGCAAAATATGTCACTTCCATTTTCCTAAGGAAACTGGAAGTCGTGTCTTTTTGCCAGTTTTGACCATTCTGAGCCTTGCAGAGGCAGCATGCAGATGTGTGCTGCCTCTGCAGGGCTCAGAAAAGCCTCCAGAGGTGAGGGGAGCTTCAGAGCTTGGGGGTGAACAAGGACCAGTGACGGCCATCACGTATGCGGCCTGTTGCTGTTCAGAATGTTACTAAGCAACATTCACCTGTATTATTAATGTCAGCCTAGGGCTGACATGTTAGTATAAAATTATACAAATAAAACACACATGTATTGTTGAGAATGTATGTGGGGGGGGGGGTGTATCCACAGATTCAGTATCCACACATTCACTTCTCCACAGATTGGGTCAGGCACCCCACCCACTCACCTCCGGAGAGTCCTTTGAGCCCAACAGAGACTGTGGATGTCCTCTGCCAGATCCAGAATGAGCCCGACAGTGAAAAAGTCACTTCTGGTTTCTCTGTGAAAGCAGATGTTTTTAATGCCTTATAAGGCAGTAGGAGGCCCGGGGAAGCCGTCAGACTACCCTCCAGAGGTGAGGGGAACAGAGCTCCTCTCAGTTCTGGAGGGTAGGGAGAAGTAGTTGCCTCCACAGTTTCACAGAACTCCCATGAATACAGGGCATGCCTTATTATTAGAGGAAGAGGAACTTATTACTATATTGTATCAATGTAAATTTTCTTCTGTGTTGGACCTAGGGCCTGCTTGATACCATCATACATCCCCTTGATGTTTCCCGTGTCAGCTGCTATCTGTATCTGGGAACAGAGCTGGAGCCAGTAGTCATTAGCACATCTTCTGGCAGCCTGCTGGACTTTGCTGCGAGCAGCTCGGAGGACCTGAAGGTTGCGCTCACTCGGACAGGCCTTGTATGCTGCTTGAGCTCTCCTCTTTTCCTCAATGACTGGTGTCATCTCCTCAGAGTGGGCTTCAAACCAGACTGCCGTCTTGTTGGTCTTCTTGCCAAATATGGACAAGGCGGTGTTGTAAACGGTATTCTTGAAATGTTCCCATCTGTTGGATGCGTTTGAATCGGCCAGGCCTGGAAGAGATTCCTCAAGTGCTTGTGCAAATTCCTCCACTTTTCTCTGATCCCAGATCTTGCTGGTATCAATGCGAGGTCTTCCTTCCTTTTTCGTGTGATACAGTCACTTTGTTTGCAGTTTCACTCTGCTGCACACCAGGGAGTGGTCAGTGTCGCGGGCAGCACTGTGATAACTGCGTTTGATCTTAATGCTGCGAAGGCTGGACTGTTGTCTTCGATGGCTCCACATCAGACCCCTTTGACATCCGAAGCGGCGTGAAGCAGGGCTGTGTTCTTGCACCAACCTTGTTAGGGATTTTCTTCGCTGTCATGCTGAAGCAGGCCTTTGGAACTGCAACAGAAGGCATCTATCTCCGGACCAGATCAGACGGAAAGCTCTTCAACCTCTCCAGACTGAGAGCAAAGTCCAAAGTCCAGCTGAAATGTCTGCGTGACTTCCTCTTTGCCGACGATGCAGCTGTCACTACCCACTCTGCCAAAGATCTCCAGCAGCTCATGGATCGTTTTAGCAAGGCCTGTCAAGATTTTGGACTGACAATCAGCCTGAAGAAAACACAGGTCATGGTTCAGGATGTGGACTCACCTCCCAGCATTACAATCTCTGAGCATGAACTGGAGGTTGTCCATGACTTTGTGTACCTTGGCTCAACGATCTCCGACACTCTTTCTCTCGATACCGAGCTAAACAAACGCATCGGTAAAGCAGCTACTACGTTTTCCAGACTCACAAAGAGAGTCTGGTCCAACAAGAAGCTGACGGAACATACCAAGATCCAGGTCTACAGAGCTTGCGTTCTGAGTACACTTCTGTACTGCAGCGAGTCATGGACTCTTTGCTCACAACAGGAGAGGAAACTGAACGCATTCCACATGCGCTGCCTCCGACGCATCCTCAGCATCACCTGGCAGGACAAAGTTCCAAACAACACAGTCCTGGAACAAGCTGGAATCCCTAGCATGTATGCATTGCTGAAACAGAGACGCCTGCGTTGGCTCGGTCATGTCGTGAGAATGGATGATGGCCGGATCCCAAAGGATCTCCTCTATGGAGAACTCGTGCAAGGAAAGCGCCCTACAGGTAGCCCACAGCTGCGATACAAGGACATCTGCAAGAGGGATCTGAAGGCCTTAGGAGTGGACCTCAACAAGTGGGAAACCCTGGCCTCTGAGCAGCCCACTTGGAGGCAGGCTGTGCAGCATGGCCTTTCCTAGTTTGAAGAGACACTTGGCCAACAGTCTGAGGCTAAGAGGCAAAGAAGGAAGGCCCATAGCCAGGGAGACAGACCAGGGACAGACTGCACTTGCTCCCAGTGTGGAAGGGATTGTCACTCCCGAATTGGCCTTTTCAGTCACACTAGACGCTGTGCCAGAACCACCATCCAGAACGTGATACCATAGTCTTCCGAGACCGAAGGTTGCCAACAATCAATGTAAAGGCAAGCATTGCAACATCAAAGCACACTGAAACAAAATAAATCATTCTTTCTCAGGTTGCTTTTAAAATGTACTGTGGACTTTACAAAATCATTAAAATTTTGATCTTTTCTATAAAAAATGCATTATTGATACATGACAAGATAGAATTAATATGCAGTGCAAAAATCACTTACATTCTCACTTAAGATTAAACCCCTCCACCTTAAACAGTATAAAACAGTGTCCAACACTGAGCTAAAGTTCTCCCTCAGCTCCTTCACAACAAGAACTTGCTGCTGCAAGAACCTTACTTGGCTCTTATGGATTGGCCTGAGCTGACATGGCAGCTCCTTCCTCGACCGCCTTGCGAGATCCACCACTATTATCACTGACACTGCAGGAGACTTTGGTCAGCTGTGGAAGCAGCACTTGATGTTAGGTGAGCCACCTTTGCTGCCCCAGCCACCTAAGCATCCCTGTGGCGCCTTTCTTGGCCTGCTGTGAAGATGAGACATGGGACCTGTGGAACCCACTGCTGTTGCTGCTACCACCGCTCCCCACAGCTGTGGGTCCTGCAGTGGATGCCCAGTGTTTCCACTGTTGCCCTTCCACATGATGGACTCTCTCAAGAAGCCAGAAGAATGATGATGATTGCTGGGGGCAAGTAACTAAGAAGTGGCAATGAGGAAGTGGCTAAGAAGTCGCAACAGGCAGGTCAGCTAGATGCATGGAGTGATGGTGCAGGAATGCTGCAGGGAGGGCAGAGGAGAATGACACTGATACCAAGCGTGCCACTCAGGGACACAGGATCTCCTTACCCCTTAGGGCAACGTTGCTACTTTGGAATCTAAGGAAGAGTTAGAACTGTACTTTGGAAATACTTAGCAAAAAATATAAATATAAAGCAAATTATGCCATTACACAAATGTAAGTAGATCACATAGCTGATTTATAGCTCATTACTGGCAAATGTATCAATTATTCATAAACACCATATTAATTGAGGGGGGAAAAAGCACCACAAGGTATTCAGGTGTGCATTAGATGCCTTGCCATTAGGTTTGATGAAAATTCCAAGACGTAATAGCTTTTCATCTCTACCGATAAGATCTTGTCATATAAATTGCTTGTATCCACTTAGATTGGACACATAGGGATCACTCCCTCAGTGGCGTAGCTAAGGGGGATAGCAGTCGCACCGGGTATCAAGCTTTAGGGGGGCAACAAGCTGAGCTTGACACTTGTGGCCAAAATTGTGAAAATACTGGTATATATGAATAATACTATCATGTTATATATGATTGGAAAGGTATTTAATGCAGAATGCAATGAAACAAACCATACTGGAATATCTGTATTCTGTCAAAAGTTATGGCCAATTAACCAGAAAATGAAAACCCAACTGCCTTGTGGAACAAAAAAAATGGATTTGTTTAACTCCAAACGGACCTATGAGACTGATGGTTCTGAGTGTCAGTGAAATGTTATTATGATACAGCACGGAACCAATAACTTTTTATTTATTTACTTAATTAAATTTGATTTTGTCATGCAGGGAGGGGTTAAAAAATCTTCTTTGCCACTGACTGGGGGGATGCAGCAGAGCTGGGGGGGGGAGGTGGATTCCTCCCAATTTTCACTTTTTAAAAAGCCCGGGCATTATGTCACTTCCGGTTGTAACATCACTTCCAGGGCAACATTTTGAGTTTGGCACTGGGCTACATGATCATTAGCTACGCCACTGCACTCCCTGCTTTGTCTCCTATGTCAAATCTGCAATAAACTTTGGGTAAAGTTCTCAACTTACTGAGAATCTATTTTTCTATCAAAATACACACTCATAAACACTAATCTACTACTGCTTGTGTAAACACACCACCTCAGGCCAAGTTTATCAGGTTCAAAATTTAAAGCAATGGAAATGGCTAGTAACAGTCACTCTTAGTGCCTGCCTCTGCCTTGAGGTCTGTGCAAGCAGTGCCCTCCATATCAATGTACACCTGGAAGCACAGCACTGAACTTCATCAACTGCCCTTCGCCAGTGCTGTACCTCCACCAACACTTCTTAGCACTCCTTTTGAGGAGATTCCTCCTCCACTGGTGTAGCTGCCATAGGGCTGGGGGTATCCTGTGATACTGGGCAACACTTCTTTGGGGCAGTAGTGCCACTCCCACAGGATCAACAGTGCCATGCCACCTCTTATCTTGTCTGTTTTGCTGTTTTGTACTTGCTTAGTTGCTGTAGATCAGCTACATACTGCGAACTTCTGAAGTTCCACTAAGCTTACAGCAAAGCTACGGAAGCTGTTAAAGATCATTAAGAGTCATTAAAAGTTCATGTTCCTATGCTTTTCTGATCTCTCTGCTTTTAAGCTTAACCCTTCTCCTGCCCATCTCCTCCTGAATAGTGCTGTGGCAGATTAATTACTCTATGCAGGGCTTTTTTTTCTAATCGAACGCACCGGAACAGCGTTCCTGCACCTTTTTTATGCAGCCCCCCTCCCCGCAGGAAAAAATGAATGGAGCCCTATGGAAAGTGAAAGTAAGCTGTAGCGCGCGTATACTCGTGAGTAGGCATACTTACCATAGTTCATCAGAAAGGGCAGGCCGAGAGGAATCCAACAACACCAGAATGGCCGCAATCCAATGAATGCAGCCCCCAAAAAGGAAGATGGAGGCCCTGCCTCCCTCCCAACTGCAGTCTATTGAGCCATATGGAAAGCAAGCAGTCTCACGTCGCGTTTATTCATGAATAGGCAGACATGCCTTGGCTGTTGGCCAGGCCAGGAAAAGGGGAATGTGACGACACCAAGATGGTCCCGATCCCATGGAGTTGGAGATACTCCAGAAGGCAACCTATCCTCGGGAGAAGTGGAAAGACAAACGGAATGCAGGGGGGAGGGGCAAGAGAGGGGTTTGTGGGTATCAGGAAACTGGAGAGGGAGCAGTAGAGAGACAAATGGGATGCAGGGGGAGGGGCAAGAGAGGGGGTTGTGGGTATCAGGAAATTGAAGAGGGAGCAGTGGAGAGACAAATGGGATGCAGGGGGAGGGGCAAGAGAGGGGGTTGTGGGTATCAGGAAATTGAAGAGGGAGCAGTGGAGAGACAAATGGGATGCAGGGGGGAGGGGCAAGAGAGGGGGTTGTGGGTATCAGGAAATTGGAGAAGGAGCAGTGGAGAGACAAATGGGATGCAGGGGGGAGGGGCAAGAGAAGGGTTTGTGGGTATCAGGAAACTGGAGAGGGAGCAGTAGAGAGACAAATGGGATGCAGGGGGAGGGGCAAGAGAGAGGTTAGTGGGTATCAGGAAACTGGAGAGGGAGCAGTAGAGAGACAAATGGGATGCAGGGGGAGGGGCAAGAGAGAGGTTAGTGGGTATCAGGAAACTGGAGAGGGAGCAGTAGAGAGACAAATGGGATGCAGGGGGGAGGGGCAAGAGAGAGGTTAGTGGGTATCAGGAAACTGGAGAGGGAGCAGTAGAGAGACAAATGGGATGCAGGGGGAGGGGCAAGAGAGAGGTTAGTGGGTATCAGGAAACTGGAGAGGGAGCAGTAGAGAGACAAATGGGATGCAGGGAGGAGGGGCAAGAGAGAGGTTAGTGGGTATCAGGAAACTGGAGAGGGAGCAGTAGAGAGACAAATGGGATGCAGGGGGAGGGGCAAGAGAGGGGGTTGTGGGTATCAGGAAATTGAAGAGGGAGCAGTGGAGAGACAAATGGGATGCAGGGGGAGGGGCAAGAGAGGGGGTTGTGGGTATCAGGAAATTGGAGAAGGAGCAGTGGAGAGACAAATGGGATGCAGGGGGGAGGGGCAAGAGAGGGGGTTGTGGGTATCAGGAAATTGGAGAAGGAGCAGTGGAGAGACAAATGGGATGCAGGGGGGAGGGGCAAGAGAAGGGTTTGTTGGTATCAGGAAACTGGAGAGGGAGCAGTAGAGAGACAAATGGGATGCAGGGGGGAGGGGCAAGAGAGAGGTTAGTGGGTATCAGGAAACTGGAGAGGGAGCAGTAGAGAGACAAATGGGATGCAGGGGGAGGGGCAAGAGAGGGGGTTGTGGGTATCAGGAAATTGAAGAGGGAGCAGTAGAGAGACAAATGGGATGCAGGGGGAGGGGCAAGAGAGAGGTTAGTGGGTATCAGGAAACTGGAGAGGGAGCAGTAGAGAGACAAATGGGATGCAGGGGGGAGGGGCAAGAGAGAGGTTAGTGGGTATCAGGAAACTGGAGAGGGAGCAGTAGAGAGACAAATGGGATGCAGGGGGAGGGGCAAGAGAGGGGGTTGTGGGTATCAGGAAATTGAAGAGGGAGCAGTGGAGAGACAAATGGGATGCAGGGGGAGGGGCAAGAGAGGGGGTTGTGGGTATCAGGAAATTGGAGAAGGAGCAGTGGAGAGACAAATGGGATGCAGGGGGGAGGGGCAAGAGAGGGGGTTGTGGGTATCAGGAAATTGGAGAAGGAGCAGTGGAGAGACAAATGGGATGCAGGGGGGAGGGGCAAGAGAAGGGTTTGTTGGTATCAGGAAACTGGAGAGGGAGCAGTAGAGAGACAAATGGGATGCAGGGGGGAGGGGCAAGAGAGAGGTTAGTGGGTATCAGGAAACTGGAGAGGGAGCAGTAGAGAGACAAATGGGATGCAGGGGGGAGGGGCAAGAGAGAGGTTAGTGGGTATCAGGAAACTGGAGAGGGAGCAGTAGAGAGACAAATGGGATGCAGGGGTGAGGGGCAAGAGAGGGGTTTGTGGGTATCAGGAAACTGGAGAGGGAGCAGTAGAGAGACAAATGGGATGCAGGGGGGAGGGGCAAGAGAGAGGTTTGTGGGTATCAGGAAACTGGAGAGGGAGCAGTAGAGAGACAAATGGGATGCAGGGGGGAGGGGCAAGAGAGAGGTTAGTGGGTATCAGGAAACTGGAGAGGGAGCAGTAGAGAGACAAATGGGATGCAGGGGGGAGGGGCAAGAGAGAGGTTAGTGGGTATCAGGAAACTGGAGAGGGAGCAGTAGAGAGACAAATGGGATGCAGGGGGGAGGGGCAAGAGAGGGGTTTGTGGGTATCAGGAAACTGGAGAGGGAGCAGTAGAGAGACAAATGGGATGCAGGGGGGAGGGGCAAGAGAGAGGTTTGTGGGTATCAGGAAACTGGAGAGGGAGCAGTAGAGAGACAAATGGGATGCAGGGGGGAGGGGCAAGAGAGAGGTTAGTGGGTATCAGGAAACTGGAGAGGGAGCAGTAGAGAGACAAATGGGATGCAGGGGGGAGGGGCAAGAGAGGGGTTTGTGGGTATCAGGAAACTGGAGAGGGAGCAGTAGAGAGACAAATGGGATGCAGGGGGGAGGGGCAAGAGAGAGGTTAGTGGGTATCAGGAAACTGGAGAGGGAGCAGTAGAGAGACAAATGGGATGCAGGGGGGAGGGGCAAGAGAGGGGTTTGTGGGTATCAGGAACCTGGAGAGGGAGCAGTAGAGAGACAAATGGGATGCAGGGGGGAGGGGCAAGAGAGAGGTTTGTGGGTATCAGGAAACTGGAGAGGGAGCAGTAGAGAGACAAATGGGATGCAGGGGGGAGGGGCAAGAGAGGGGTTTGTGGGTATCAGGAAATTGGAGAAGGAGCAGTGGAGAGACAAATGGGATGCAGGGGGGAGGGGCAAGAGAGAGGTTTGTGGGTATCAGGAAACTGGAGAGGGAGCAGTGGAGAGACAAATGGGATGCAGGGGGAGGGGCAAGAGAGAGGTTAGTGGGTATCAGGAAACTGGAGAGGGAGCAGTAGAGAGACAAATGGGATGCAGGGGGAGGGGCAAGAGAGAGGTTAGTGGGTATCAGGAAACTGGAGAGGGAGCAGTAGAGAGACAAATGGGATGCAGGGGGGAGGGGCAAGAGAGAGGTTAGTGGGTATCAGGAAACTGGAGAGGGAGCAGTAGAGAGACAAATGGGATGCAGGGGGAGGGGCAAGAGAGAGGTTAGTGGGTATCAGGAAACTGGAGAGGGAGCAGTAGAGAGACAAATGGGATGCAGGGGGGAGGGGCAAGAGAGAGGTTAGTGGGTATCAGGAAACTGGAGAGGGAGCAGTAGAGAGACAAATGGGATGCAGGGGGAGGGGCAAGAGAGGGGTTTGTGGGTATCAGGAAATTGGAGAAGGAGCAGTGGAGAGACAAATGGGATGCAGGGGGGAGGGGCAAGAGAGAGGTTTGTGGGTATCAGGAAACTGGAGAGGGAGCAGTGGAGAGACAAATGGGATGCAGGGGGGAGGGGCAAGAGAGGGGGTTGTGGGTATCAGGAAATTGGAGAAGGAGCAGTGGAGAGACAAATGGGATGCAGGGGGGAGGGGCAAGAGAAGGGTTTGTTGGTATCAGGAAACTGGAGAGGGAGCAGTAGAGAGACAAATGGGATGCAGGGGGGAGGGGCAAGAGAGAGGTTAGTGGGTATCAGGAAACTGGAGAGGGAGCAGTAGAGAGACAAATGGGATGCAGGGGGGAGGGGCAAGAGAGAGGTTAGTGGGTATCAGGAAACTGGAGAGGGAGTAGTAGAGAGACAAATGGGATGCAGGGGGGAGGGGCAAGAGAGGGGTTTGTGGGTATCAGGAAACTGGAGAGGGAGCAGTAGAGAGACAAATGGGATGCAGGGGGGAGGGGCAAGAGAGAGGTTTGTGGGTATCAGGAAACTGGAGAGGGAGCAGTAGAGAGACAAATGGGATGCAGGGGGGAGGGGCAAGAGAGAGGTTAGTGGGTATCAGGAAACTGGAGAGGGAGCAGTAGAGAGACAAATGGGATGCAGGGGGAGGGGCAAGAGAGGGGTTTGTGGGTATCAGGAAACTGGAGAGGGAGCAGTAGAGAAACAAATGGGATGCAGGGGGAGGGGCAAGAGAGAGGTTAGTGGGTATCAGGAAACTGGAGAGGGAGCAGTAGAGAGACAAATGGGATGCAGGGGGGAGGGGCAAGAGAGGGGGTTGTGGGTATCAGGAAATTGGAGAAGGAGCAGTGAAGAGACAAATGGGATGCAGGGGGGAGGGGCAAGAGAAGGGTTTGTGGGTATTAGGAAATTGGAGAGGGAGCAGTGGAGAGACAAATGGGGTGCAAGGCGGAGGGGCAAGAGAGGGGTTTGTGGGTATCAAGAAGTTGAAGAGGGAGCAGTGGAGAGACAAATGGGATGCAGGGGAAGGGGCAAGTGAGGGGTTTGTGGGTATTAGGAAATTGGAGAGGGAGCAGTGGAGAGACAAATGGGATGCAGGGGGGAGGAGCAAGAGGGGTTTGTGGGTATCAGGAAATTGGAGGGACTAGTGAAGAGACAAATGGGTTGCAGGGTGAGGGGCAAGAGAGGGATTTGTGGGTATCAGGAAATTGCAGAGGGAGCAGTGAAGAGACAAATTGGATGTAGGGGGGAGGGGCAAGAGGGGTTTGTGGGTATTTGGAGAGGGAGAAGTGGAGAGACAAATGGCATGCAGGGGGAGGGGCAAGAGAGGAGTTTATTGGTATCAGGAAATTGGAGAGGGAGCAATGGAGAGAAAAATGGGATGCAGGGGGAGGAGCAAGAGCGGGGTTTGTGGGTATCAAGAGGCTGAAGAGGGAGCAGTGGAGATACAAACGAGATGCAAGGCGGAGGGGCAAGAGAGGGGTTTATGGGTATTAGAGAATTGGAGAGGGAGCAGTGGAGAGACAAATGGAATGCAGGGGAAGGGGCAAGAGAGGGGTTCGTGGGTATCAGGAAATTGAAGAGGGAGCAGTGGAGAGACAAACAGGATGCAAGGGGGAGGGGCAAGAGAGGGGTTTGTGGGTATTAGGAAATAGAAGAGGGAGCAATGGAGGAAAAAATTAGAGGCAGGGGGAGGGGCAAGAGAAGGATATGATGGTATCAGGAAATTGGAGAAGGAGCAGTGCAGAGACAAATGGAATGCAGGGGGGAGGGGCAAGAGAGGGGTTTGTGGGTATCAGGAAATTGAAGAGGGAGAAGTGGAGAGACAAATGGGATGCAGGGCGAGGGGCAAGAGAGGGGTTTGTGGGTATCAGGAAATTGGACATGGAGCAATGGAGAGACAAATGGATGCAGGGGGAGGGGCAAGAGAGGGGGGTTTGTGGGTATCAGGAAATTGGAGAGGGAAAAGTGGAGAGACAAATGGGATGCAGGGGGAAGGGCAAGAGGTGTTTGTGAGTATCAGGAAATTGAAGAGAGAGCAGTGGAGGGACAAATGAGATGCAGGGCGAGGGGCAAGAGAGGGGTTAGTGGGTATCAGGAAATTGGAGAGGGAGCAATGGAGAGACACATGGTATGCAGGGGGGAAGAGGAAGAGAGGGGTATCAGGAAATTGAAGAGGGAGCAGTGGAGATAGAAACGGAATGCAAGGGGGAGGGACAAGAGAGGGGTTTCTGGGTATTTGGAGAGGGAGCAGTGAAGAGACAAATGGGTTGCAGGGGTGAGGGGCAACAGGGGTTTGTGGGTATCAGGAAATAGGAGAACTTGCAGTGGAGAGACAAATGGGATGCAGGGGGAGGGGCAAGAGAGGGGGGTTTGTGGGTATCAGGAAATTGGAGAGGGAGAAGTGGAGAGACAAATGGGATGCAGGGCGAGGGGCAAGAAAGGGGTATGTGGGTATCAGGAAATTGGACATGGAGCAATAGAGAGACAAATGGGATGCAGGGGGAGGGGCAAGAGATGGGGGTTTGTGGGTATCAGGAAATTGGAGAGGGAAAAGTGGAGAGACAAATGGGATGCAGGGGGAGGGGCAAGAGGGGTTTGTGGGTATCAGGAAACTGAAGAGGGAACAGTGGAGAGACAAATGAGATGCAGGGCGAGGGGCAAGAGAGGGGTTAGTGGGTATCAGGAAATTGGAGAGGGAGCAATGGAGAGACACATTGTATGCAGGGGGAAGAGCAAGAGAGGGGTTTCTGAGTATCAGGAAATTGAAGAGGGAGCAGTGGAGAGACAAACAGGATGCAAGGAGGAGGGGCAAGAGAGGGGTTTGTGCGTATTTGGAGAGGGAGCAGTGGAGAGACAAATGGGATGCACGGGCGAGGGGCAAGAGAGGGGTTTGTGGGTATCAGGAAATTGGAGAGGGAAAAGTGGAGAGACAAATGGGGTGCAGGAGGGAGGAGCAAGAGACGGGTTTGTGGGTATCAGGAGGTTGAAGAGGGAGAAGAGGAGAGACATATGGGATGTAGGGGGAGGGGCAAGAGACGGGTTTGTGGGTATTAGGAAATTGGAGGGAGCAGTGGAGAGACAAACAGGATGTAGGGGGAGGGGCAAGAGTGTGGTTTGTGGGTATTAGGAAATTGGAGCGGGAGCAGTGGAGAAACAAATGGGATGCAGGGGGAAGGGCAAGAGAGGGGTTTGTGGGTATCAGGAAATTGAAGAGGGAGCAATGGAGGGACAAATGGGATGCAGGGGGCGGAGCAAGAGAGGATATGTTGGTATAAGGAAATTGGAGAAGGAGCAGTGCAGAGACAAATGGAATGCAGGGGGGAGGAGCAAGTGAGGGGTTTGTGCGTATCAGGAAATTGGAAAAAAAGCAGTGGAGAGACAAATGGGATGCAGGGGGGAGGGGCAAGTGACGGGTTTGTGGGTATCAGAAAATTGGAGAGGGAAAAATGGAGAGACAAATGAGATGCAGGGGGAGGAGCAAGAGAGGGGTTTGTGGGTATCAGGAGATTGAAGAGGGAGAAGTGGAGAGACAAATGGGATGCAGGGGGAGGGGCAAGAGAGGGGTTTGTCAGTATCAGGAGATTGAAGAGGGAGAAGTGGAGAGACAAATGGGATGCAGGGGGAGGGGCAAGAGAGGAGTTCGTGGGTATCAGGAAATTGAAGAGGGAGCAGTGGAGGGACAAATGAGATGCAGGGGGGAGGGGCAAGAGAGGGGTTTGTGGGTATCAGGAAATTGAAGAGGGATCAGTGGAGAGACAAATAGGATGCAAGGGGGAGGGGCAAGAGAGGGGTTTGTGGGTATTAGGAAATTGGAGAGGGAGAAGTGGAGAGACAAATGGAATGCATGGGTTAGGGGCAAGCGAGAGGTTTGTGGGAATCAGGAAATTGGAGAGGGAGAAGTGGAGAGACAAATGGAATGCAGGTGGTAGGGGCAAGAGAGAGGTTTGTGGGAATCAGGAAATTGGAGAGGGAGCAGTGGAGAGACAAATGGGATGCAGGGGTGAGGTGCAAGAGAAGGGTTTGTGGGTATCAGGCGATTGGAGAGGGAATAGTGGAGAGACAAATGGGATGCAGGGGGAGGGGCAAGAGACGGGTTTGTGGGTATCAGGAGATTGAAGAGGGAGAAGTGGAGAGACAAATGGGATGTAGGGGGAGGGGCAAGAGAGCGGTTTGTGGGTATCAGGAAATTGAAGAGGGAGCAGTGGAGAGACAAACGGGTTGTAGGGGGAGGGGCAAGAGTGTGGTTTGTAGGTATTAGGAAATTGAAGAGGGAGCAGTGGAGAGACAAATGGGATGCAGGGTGGAGGGGTTTGTGGGTATCAGGAAATTGGAGAGGGAGCAATGGAGAGACAAATTTTATGCAAGGGGAGGGGCAAGAGAGGGGTTTGTTGGTTTCAGGAAATTGGAGAGGGAGCAGTGGAGAGGCATATGGGATGTAGGGCGGAGAAGCAAGAGAGGGGTTTGTATCAGGAAATTGGAGAGGGAGCAATGGACAGACAAATGGGATGCAGGGGGGAGGGGCATGAGAGGGGTTAATGGGTATCAGGAAATTGGAGAGGGAGCAATGGAGAGACACATGGTATGCAGGGGGGAAGAGCAAGAGAGGGGTTTGTGGGTATCAGGAAATTGAAGAGGGAGCAGTGGAAAGACAAGCGGGATGCAAGGGGGAGGGGCAAGAGAGGGGTTTGTGTGTATTTGGAGAGGGAGCAGAGGAGAGACAAATAGGATGCAGGGGGAGGGGCATGAGAGGGGTTTGTGGTTATTAGGAAATTGGAGAGGGAACAGTGGAGAGACAAACTTTATGCAAGGGGACGGGCAAGAGAGGGGTTTGTAGTTATCAGGAAATTGAAGAGGGAGCAGTGGAGAGAAAAATTTTATGCAAGGGGAGGGGCAAGAGAGGGGTTTGTTGGTTTCAGGAAATTGGAGAGGGAGCAGTGGAGAGACATATGGGATGCAGGGCGCAGGAGCAAGAGAGGGGTTTGTGGGTATCAGGAGATTGAAGAGGGAGAAGTGGAGAGACAAATGGGATGCAGGGCGAGGGGCAAGAGAGGGGTTTGTGGGTATCAGGAAATTGGACATGGAGCAATGGAGAGACAAATGGGATGCAGGGGGAGGGGCAAGAGAGGAGTTCGTGGGTATCAGGAAATTGAAGAGGGAGCAATGAAGGAACAAATGGGATGCAGGGGGAGGGGCAAGAGTGGGATATGATGGTATCAGGAAATTGGAGAAGGAGCAGTTCAGAGACAAATGGAATGCAGGGGGGAGGAGCAAGAGAGGGGTTTGTGGTTATTAGGAAATTGGAGAGGCAGCAGTGGAGAGACAAATGGGATGTAGGGGAGGGGCAAGAGAGGGGTTTGTGGGTATCAGGAAATTGAAGAGGGAGCAGTGGAGGGACAAATGGGATGCAGGGGGGAGGAGCAAGACGGGTTTGTGGGTAACAGGAAATTGGAGAGGGAGCAATGGAGATACAAACGGGATGCAAGGGGGGTGCAAGAGAGGGGTTTGTGGGTATCAGGGAATTGGAGAGGGAGCAGTGCAGAGACAAATGTGATGGAGGGAGGAGGAGCAAGAGGGGTTAGTGGGTATCAAGGAAATTGGAGAGGGAGCAATGGATAGACAAATGGGATGCAGGGGGGAGGGGCAAGAGAGGGGTTTCTGGGTATAAGGAATTTGGAGAGGGAGCAGTGGAGATACACATGGGATGCAAGGGAAAGGGGCAAGAGAGGGCTTTGTGGGTATAAGGAATTTGGAGAGGGCGCAGTGGAGAAACAAATGGGATGCATGGGGAGGGGCAAGAGAGGGTTTTGTGGGTATTTGGAGAGGGAGCAGTGGAGAGAGAAATGGGATGCAGGGGGGTGGGGCAAGAGACCGGTTTGTGGGTATCAGGAAATTGAAGAAGGAAAGGTGGAGAGACGAATGGGATGCAGGGGGAGGAAGAAGAGACGGGTTTGTGGGTATCAGGAGATTGAAAAGGGAGAAGTGGAGAGACAAATGGGATGCAGGAGGAGGGGCAAGAGGGGTTTGTGGGTATCAGGAAATTGGAAAGGTAGCAGTGGAGAGACAAATGGGATGCAGGGGGTAGGGGCAAGAGAGAGGTTTGTGGGTATCAGGAAATTGGAGAGGGAGCAGTGGAGAGACAAATGGGATGCAAGGGGTAGGAGCAAGAGAGGGGTTTGTGCGTATTAGAAAATTGGAAAGGGAGAAGTGGAGAAACAAATGGGTTGCAGGGGTGAGGGGCAAGAGGGGTTTGGGGGTATCAGGAAATAGAAGAACTTGCAGTGGAGAGACAAATGGGATGCAGGGGGGAGGGGCAAGAGAGGGGTTTGTTGGAATCAGGAAATTGGAGAGGGAGCAGTGGAGAGACAAATGGGATGCAGGGGGTGGATCAAGAGAGGGGTTTGCGGTTATCAGGAAATTGGAGAGATTAGTGAAGAGACAAATGGGTTGCAGGGGTGAGGGGCAAGAGGGGTTTGTGGGTATCAGGAAATAGGAGAACTTGCAGTGGAGAGACAAATGGGATGCAGGGGGGAGGGGCAAGAGAGAGGTTTGTGGGTATCAGGAAATTGAAGAGGGAGCAGTGGAGAGACAAACGGGATGCAGGGGGAGGTGCAAGTGAGAGGTTTGTGGGTATCAGGAAATTGAAGAGGGAGCAGTGGAGAGACAAATGGAATGCAGGGGGAGGTGCAAGTGAGAGGTTTGTGGGTATTAGGAAATTGGAGAGGGAGCAGTAGAGAGACAAACGGGTTGTAGGGGGGGCAAGAGAGGTGTTTGTGCATATTAGGAAATTGGAGAGGGAGCAGTGGAGACACAAATGGGATGCAGGGGGGAGGAGCAAGACAGGGGTTTGTGGGTATCAGGAAATTGGAGAGGGAGGAATGGAGAGACCAATTTTATGCAGGGGGAGGGGTAAGAGGGGTTTGTTGGTTTCAGGAAATTGGAGAGGGAGCAGTGGAGAGACATGGGATGCAGGGCGGAGGAGCAAGAGAGGGGCTTGTGGGTATCAGGAGATTGAAGAGGGAGAAGTGGAGAGACAAATGGGATGCAGGGCGAGGGGCAAGAGAGGGATTTGTGGGTATCAGGAAATTGGACATGGAGCAATGGAGAGACAAATGGGATGCAGGGCGAGGGGCAAGAGAGGGGTTTGTGGGTATCAGGAAATTGGACATGGAGCAATGGAGAGACAAATGGGATGCAGGGGGAGGGGCAAGAGAGGAGTTCGTGGGTAACAGGAAATTGAAGAGGGAGCAATGAAGGAACAAATGGGATGCAGGGGGAGGGGCAAGATTGGGATATGATGGTATCAGGAAATTGGAGAAGGAGCAGTTCAGAGACAAATGGAATGCAGGGGGGAGGAGCAAGAGAGGGGTTTGTGGTTATTAGGAAATTGGAGTGGCAGCAGTGGAGAGACAAATGGGATGTAGGGGAGGGGCAAGAGAGGGGTTTGTGGGTATCAGGAAATTGAAGAGGGAGCAGTGGAGGGACAAATGGGATGCAGGGGGGAGGAGCAAGACAGGGGTTTTTGGGTAACAGGAAATTGGAGAGGGAGCAATGGAGATACAAACGGGATGCAAGGGGGGTGCAAGAGAGGGGTTTGTGGGTATCAGGGAATTGGAGAGTGAGTGGTGCAGAGACAAATGTGATGGAGGGAGGAGGAGCAAGAGGGGTTAGTGGGTATCAGGAAATTGGAGAGGGAGCAATGGATAGAGAAATGGGATGCAGGGGGGAGGGGCAAGAGAGGGGTTTGTGGGTATAAGGAATTTGGAGAGGGAGCAGTGGAGATACACATGGGATGCAAGGGGAAGGGGCAAGAGAGGGGTTTGTGGGTATAAGGAATTTGGAGAGGGCAAGAGAGAGGTTTGTGGGTATTTGGAGAGGGAGCAGTGGAGAGAGAAATGGGATACAGGGGGGTGGGGCAAGTGACCGGTTTGTGGGTATCAGGAAATTGAAGAAGGAAAGGTGGAGAGACGAATGGGATGCAGGGGGAGGAAGAAGAGACGGGTTTGTGGGTATCAGGAGATTGAAGAGGGAGAAGTGGAGAGACAAATGGGATGCAGGAGGAGGGGCAAGAGGGGTTTGTGGGTATCAGGAAATTGGAAAGGTAGCAGTGGAGAGACAAATGGGATGCAGGGGGAGGGGCAAGAGAGGGGTTTGTGGGTAGTCGGAAATTGGAGAAGGAGCAATGGAGAGACAGATGAGATGCAGGAGGAGGGGCAAGAGGGGTTTGTGGGTATCAGGAAATTGGAAAGGTATTAGTGGAGAGACAAATGGGATGCAGGGGATAGGGGCAAGAGAGAGGTTTGTGGGTATCAGGAAATTGGAGAGGGAGCAGTGGAGAGACAAATGGGATGCAGGGGGTAGGAGCAAGAGAGGGGTTTGTGCGTATTAGAAAATTGGAAAGGGAGAAGTGGAGAGACAAATGGGATGCAGGGGGAGGGGCAAGAGAATGGTTTGTGTGTATTAGGAAATTGGAAAGGGAGCAGCGGAGAGAAAAATGGGATGCAGGGGGGAGGGGCAAGACAGGGTGTTTTGGGTATCAAGAAATTGAAGAGGGAGCAGTGGAGGGACAAATGGGATGCAGGGGGAGGAGGAAGAGAGGGGTTTATGGGTATCAGGAAATTGGAGATGGAGCAATGGAGAGACAAATGGGATGCAGGGGGGAGGGGCAAGAGAGGGGTTTGTTGGAATCAGGAAATTGGAGAGGGAGCAGTGGAGAGACAAATGGGAAGCAGGGGGTGGATCAAGAGAGGGGTTTGTGGTTATCAGGAAATTGGAGAGATTAGTGAAGAGACAAATGGGTTGCAGGGGTGAGGGGCAAGAGGGGTTTGTGGGTATCAGGAAATAGGAGAACTTGCAGTGGAGAGACAAATGGGATGCAGGGGGGAGGGGCAAGAGAGAGGTTTGTGGGTATCAGGAAATTGAAGAGGGAGCAGTGGAGAGACAAACGGGATGCAAGGGGGAGGGGCAAGTGAGAGGTTTGTGGGTATCAGGAAATTGAAGAGGGAGCAGTGGAGAGACAAATGGAATGCAGGGGGAGGTGCAAGTGAGAGGTTTGTGGGTATTAGGAAATTGGAGAGGGAGCAGTAGAGAGAAACGGGTTGTAGGGGGGGCAAGAGAGGGGTTTGTGCATATTAGGAAATTGGAGAGGGAGCAGTGGAGACACAAAGGGGATGCAGGGGGGAGGAGCAAGACAGGGGTTTGTGGGTATCAGGAAATTGGAGAGGGAGGAATGGAGAGACCAATTTTATGCAGGGGGAGGGGTAAGAGAGGGGTTTGTTGGTTTCAGGAAATTGGAGAGGGAGCAGTGGAGAGACAAAAGGGATGAAGGGGGAGGAGCAAGAGAGGAATTTGTGGGTATCAGAAAATTGGAGGGATTAGTGAAGAGATAAATGGGTTGCAGGGGTGAGGGGCAAGAGAGGGGTTTGTGGGTATCAGGAAACTGAAGAGGGAGTAGTGGTGAGAGAAACGGGATGCAGGGGGAGGGGCAAGAGAGGGGATTTGTGGGTATCAGGAAACTAAAGAGGGAGCAGTGGTGAGAGAAACGGGATGCAGGGGGAGGGGCAAGAGGGGGTTTGTGGGTATTAGGAAACTGAAGTGGCAGCAGTGGTGAGAGAAATGGGATGCAGGGGGTGGGGCAAGAGAGGGGTTTTGTGGGTATCAGGAAATTGAAGAGGGAGCAGTGGAGAGACAAACGGGATGCAGGGGGCAGGGGCAGGAGAGGGGCAAGTGGTCTCTCCAAACAAAGGGGGAGAGAGGAAGGAAGGGGACAGGAAGGTATAACACTGCTCTCTCTCTCTCCAACGGGTAGATGAGCCTCGTCAGCCTGGAAAGGCAGCTCATCTAAGAGAAGGAAAACTCTGATCCCAAACCTCCACTGCCTTGCGGCTACATCCAGTTGTGGAAATGGCTTCAGGAGTCAACCTCGACGCAAAATCAGGAGCTGGAGTCCCTGAGGCAGTTCGTGGCTGTACACAGTCATGCTCTGGCAACTCCTGCGACGCCACTGGAACCAACCGTATGGGCCTCTGCCTTTCCATTGGACAATTCCTGCGACGTGGAGAGTGGGGAATTGCTGCATGGGTAACAGCATATCCTCCATACCTTCTATACCCAGACTTCGCGCACTGGAGAGGACACTCCAACTTCGCCATACGGCGTCGGCACAACACGGGAAGCAGTAGTTACCGGTTATAAGTCTTCGCTCGATTGGCGTAGAGCGTGATGCCAGGGGCTGCTTCTGACGGTGGGAGAGATCATTGCATCTCATTAGGCAGATACCACCTGCCTTAAGCTGGGCAGTCCCCAGCCAATAAGGTGTTGCCTCGCCACGGTCCGTTAACCTCACAGGGTGCGTGGGGTTTAGGGTGAAAACCGACAAGCAGATTGACAACTCTGCATCATGCAACAGAAAACAGAAAACTCCTGCCCTAAAGCTGGGCACCTGGAATGTTAGGACAACGACACCTGGCTTATCTGATGACCTGCAAGAAATAGACGACACATGCAAAACAGCTGTCATCGACATGGAGATGAGCAGACTGCAGATGGACATCGTCGCCCTTCAAGAGACTAGGCTGCCAGATTCCGGATCTGTCAAGGAGAGAAATTTCTCATTTTTCTGGCAGGGAAAACCTCAAAACGAAACCAGGGAACATGGTGTTGGCTTTGCAGTCAGAAATGCCCTGCTGAAATCCATCATCCCACCTACTGTGGGAAGTGAAAGAATTTTGTCCCTGCAGCTCCAGTCAATGCAGGACCTGTCACTCTCATCAGTGCTTATGCACCGACTCTGTCGTATCCAGCAGAAGCCAAAGACAAATTCTATGATGACCTGGCCACCACTATCAAGAAGACCCCTGTAAAAGAGCCATTGTTCATCCTCAGCGATTTCAATGCTAGAGTTGGTGCTGATAACAGTTCGTGGCCCACTTGCTTAGGTCAGTTCGGCACTGGGAAGATGAACAAAAATGGCCAACGCCTGCTAGAGTTTTGCTGTCATCATGGTCTCTGTGTCAGCAACACGTTCTTCAACACAAAGCCTCAACATAGAGTCTCTTGGAGACACCCAAGATCAAAGCACTGGCACCAGCTCAACCTGATTCTCACCAGACGCTCCAGCCTTCCCAGCATCAAGATCACACAGAGCTATCAGAGTGCTGCCTGCGACACTGCGACACTGACCACTCTCTGGTGTGCAGCAGAGTGAAACTTCAAACAAAGCGACTGTACCACATGAAAAAGGAAGGAAGACCTCGCACTGATACCAGCAAGACCCGGGATCAGAGAAAAGTGGAGGATTTGCACGAGCGCTTGAGGAATCTCTTCCAGGCCCAGTCAATGCAAACACATCCAACAGATGGGAACATTTCAAGAATGCCGTTTACAACAACACCTTGTCCATATTGTCCAACGCCACAGTCCACAGAACTGTGCCCTCCAGCCCTTGCAACCTTCCACAGAACTGTGCCCTCCAGCCCTTGCAACCTTCCAAACAGTCCTCGGACATGTTGAAGTCCTAGAATTATACCCCAAAATCCTCTTGCAAGGAGGGCAGGAACTCAGATCTGGGATTGGGCCATGCAACCCCTTGAAAGGGTCACATGAGGTCAAATGGAACCACAAAAGCAAAATCCATCCCAGGGCCCTCAGTATGGTTCATTTTACCACTGAATCATACTGCATGTGAGAATAGATGAAGCAGTCTATTACCAAGCTCAGATCTGCCTCTTAGACCACTCCCTGACCACTCCCTGGTGTGCAGCAGAGTGAAACTGCAAACAAAGCGACTGTATCACACGAAAAAGGAAGGATGACCTCGCATTGATACCAGCAAGATCCGGGATCAGAGAAAAGTGGAGGAATTTGCACAAGCACTTGAGGAATCTCTTCCAGGCCTGGCCGATGCAAACGCATCCAACAGATGGGAACATTTCAAGAATACCGTTTACAACAACGCCTTGTCTATGTTCGGCAAGAGGACCAACAAGACGGCAGACTGGTTTGAAGCCCACTCTGAGGAGTTGACACCAGTCATTGAGGAAAAGAGGAGAGCTCAAGCAGCATACAAGGCCTGTCCCAGTGAGCGCAACCTGCAGGTCCTCCGAGCTGCTCGCAGCAAAGTCCAGCAGGCTGCCAGGAGATGTGCTAACGACTACTGGCTCCAGCTCTGTTCCCAGATACAGATAGCAGCTGACACCGGCAACATCAAGGGGATGTATGATGGTATCAAGCAGGCCCTAGGTCCAACACAGAAGAAAATTGCCCCTCTGAAGTCTGCAGCAGGCGAGGTAATCCAGGATCGGGCACAGCAGATGGAACGCTGGGTGCAGCACTACTCTGAGCTATATTCCAGAGAAAATGTAGTCACCGAAGAAGCGCTGAACAACATTGAGTGCCTGCCTGTGTTGGAGGAGCTTGACAGTGAACCAACCCTAGAAGAACTTCATGTGGCCCTGGACTCCCTTGCCTTTGGCAAGCCACCTGGAAAAGACAGCATCCCTGCTGAAGTCCTCAGGTGCTGCAAAGAGATCATCGTCACTGAGCTGCATGAAATCCTCTGTCTCTGCTGGAGAGAAGGTGGAGTACCTCAAGACATGAGGGATGCAAACATCATCACGCTGTACAAGAACAAAGGTGACAGGGGTGACTGCAACAACTACCGTGGCATCTCCCTCCTTAGCACTGTAGGAAACTTGTTTGCCCGAGTTGCAGTAAAGAGGCTCCAGGTACTTGCAGAGAGCGTTTATCCAGAATCAGAGTGCAGATTCCGAGCCAACCGGTCCACCACTGATATGGTATTCTCCCTTAGACAACTGCAGGAGAAATGCAGGGAACAACGACAGCCACTCTTTATAGCCTTCATAGATCTCACAAAGGCCTTCGACCTGGTCAGCAGGGATGGCCTCTTCAAGATTCTCCCCAAGATTGGATGTCCACCCAGGCTCCTCAGCATCATCAGATCCTCCCACAAGGACATGAAGGGCACTGTTGTCTTCGATGGCTCCACATCAGACCCCTATGACATCGAAAGTGGCGTGAAGCAGGGCTGTGTTCTTGCACCAACCTTGTTTGGGATTTTCTTCGCTGTTCTGCTGAAGCATGCCTTTGGAACGGCAACAGAAGGCATCTATATCCGGACCAGATCAGATGGAAAGCTCTTCAACCTCTCCAGACTGAGAGCAAAGTCCAAAGTCCAGCTGAAATGTCTTCGTGACTTCCTCTTTGCCGACGATGCAGCTGTCACTACCCACTCTGCCAAAGATCTCCAGCAGCTCATGGATCGTTTTAGCAAGGCCTGTCAAGATTTTGGACTGACGATGAGCCTAAAGAAAACACAGGTCATGGTTCAGGATGTGGACTCACCTCCCTGCATTACAATCTCTGAGCATGAACTGGAGGTTGTCCATGACTTTGTGTACCTTGGCTCAACGATCTCCAACACTCTTTCTCTTGATTCTGAGCTAAACAAACGCATCGGTAAAGCAGCTACCACGTTTTCCAGACTCACAAAGAGAGTCTGGTCCAACAAGAAGCTGACAGAACATACCAAGATCCAGGTCTACAGAGCTTGCGTCCTGAGTATACTTCTGTACTGCAGCGAGTCATGGACTCTCCGCTCACAACAGGAGAGGAAACTGAATGATTTGCACATGTGCTGCCTCCGACGCATTCTCGGCATCACCTGGCAGGACAAAGTTCCAAACAACACAGTCCTGGAATGAGCTGGAATCCCTAGCATGTATGCACTGCTGAAACAGAGACGCCTGCGTTGGCTCGGTCATGTCGTGAGAATGGATGATGGCCTGATCCCAAAGGATCTCCTCTATGGAGAACTCGTGCAAGGAAAGCGCCCTACAGGTAGACCACAGCTGCGATTCAAGGACATCTGCAAGAGGGATCTGAAGGACTTAGGAGTGAACCTCAACAAGTGGGAAACCCTGGCCTCTGAGCGGCCCGCTTGGAGGCAGGCTGTGCAGCATGGCCTTTCCCAGTTTGAAGAGACACTTGGCCAACAGTCTGAGGCAAAGAGGCAAGGAAGGAAGTTCCATAGCCAGGGAGACAGACCAGGGCCAGACTGCACTTGCTCCCAGTGTGGAAGGGATTGTCACTCCCGAATTGGCCTTTTCAGCCACACTAGACACTATTCCAGAACCACCTTTCAGAGCGCGATACCATAGTCTTTCGAGAATGAAGGTTGCCAACAACAACAATATATATTGTTGTTATATATATATATATATATATATATATATATATATATATATATATATAATATATATAATAAATTTAATACATAATAAATTTTGTATTAATATAAATTTAATATATATAAATATTAAATAAAATATTTTATTTTAAATAAATTTAAAAATAAATAAATATATAAAAGATTAACAAGTCGTGAGTTCCTGCACTTTTTTTTTTTTTTTTTTACAAAAAAAGCACTATGTAAAGTAATTAAGCCTTCACGTAAACCTGAAATCAATCACAGGCAATTGTCATGTTTGCAACCTTTCTATTTGGATTAGTTGAATTAAATTTATCAGTTTACTGCTGTTCTATTTTATTTTATTTATTTTTATTTAATTTTAGAGACATTCTATTATTTGTTCAGTACACATGAGATATCCACTTACATGCCCAATATTTTGAATATGACATAAGATTAAAAGGGACAGATAAGTGGACAGTTTTTGTAATTTATTCTCTGGTTTACTTTCCTTAAAATGTGCTGGATTTCCATTTTCTTCCACCTTTCATGAAATCCCTTTGCACCCCCAGATAATACATACCCATTGTCCAATAACTGGAATGAAAGTAACATTTCAAAAGTAATGTTTCAAGTTGAAACGAGCCATAATGTGTAGACTTCAGGACTCACCCAGAGGCATTATTAAATTTTTTTTTCCTGATTTAGAATTTTTCAGAAATGCTGGTCAGCACACAAGTCTGTGGCCACAGAGAAAAAACCGAGATGCTGAGGAAGGGGGGGGTTTAATGATGTTCCCATCTTTATGTTTCCCAGATGTCCGCATCCCATCAGCTCTCAGTGATGTCTATGTGAAGTCCTTCACTCCAATCAACCAACATCTGCTTTTTCATCATTTAGTTTATCAGGTAAACCAGGGGTGTCCAAAGTTTTTGGAAGGAGGGCTACATAATCTCTCTGACACTTTGTCAGGGGCTGGGGGGGAATTAATTTACATTTACAATTTGAATAAATTTGAATAAATTAACATAAATGAATATATTAAAGATGAACTTATATGAATGAATGAAGGTCTTGCAATAGCTCAAGACCTATAAAAGGTCTTGCCCAAAGCAAGGCTGGCCTTTCCTTTGCTGCCGCTACTGCATCACAGACATGAAACAGCAAGCAGTGGAGGAAGCCCTCATCCCACAACTCACACAAGAAGTCAAACAGTTGCCCTCAAGCTGATAGCAGTTGCGTTGGGCCAGTGCGAGCTTCAATAAATCTCCAAAGGGCCAGAGGCTCATTGGAGACTGGGGGCTCCCTGGGGGCCACATTGAGAGGCCTCGAGGGCCACATGTGGCCCCAGGGCTGGGGTTTGGGCAGCCCTGAGGTAATCAAAAGAAGTGTGTGTTGTTCAAGTAAATGAACCAGTGCAGAAAAGAGATCAGTTCCAAAGGAATGACAGTGACAATCCCCCCTTCACATGATGACTCCCAATTCTGCCCTCAGAAGAAGCAGCAAGCAGCATGCAACATGGACTGACCAACAGGGAGGAAGGATCGAAAGGAGGTATACAAGCTCAGCAAGGCAGGAGGGGACAAGGAGTGCAGGTGAGGGGACAGAACCAGTGGGTAGGATTGAAGGATGCCCACAGCAGCTGGAAGGCTGACAATCCAATACTTTTCAGCTTACTCAAAAGTCTGAGTCACATTGCTGTCCACTGGGACTCCTCCTAAGCAACTTTGAGAAGGATAGGTATGTACATTCATTCATTCATTGAAAACATTGATAAAGAGAAAACAGTGATATAGTGGGCATAAGAGAAATCTTATTGAATGCAGAGAATCAGTGGCTATCACAGGCTACCAACTCTATAGTAGGGACAGGGAAGGTGTCTGGGGCTTCAAGTCTAAAAAAAAAGCACCTGAGGGAGGACATGATTGAGACATACAAAATTATTCAGGGGATGGATAAAGCAGATAGAGTGATATTGTTTTCCCTCTCACACTAACACCAGAACCAGGGGACATCCACTAAAATTGAGTGTTGGGGGAGTTATGGCAGCCCCCCAAAATATTTACCCAGTATGTAATTAGTCTGTGGAACTCCTTGCCACAGGATGTGGTGATGGCATCTGGCCTGGGTGCCTTTAAGAGGGAGTTAGACAAATTTCTGGGCCACTGTGAGATATAGGAAGCTGAAATAGATTGGCCTTTGGCCTGACCCAGAAGGGCTCTTCTTATATTCATTCATTCATTCATTCATTCATTCATTCATTCTCTTCCTTGCCCAGACAGAGACATGAAAAAAATGCCATACCCATTTAGCCAATCTATCACCCTTTACTTCTGAGATGGACAAGAGAGCCCATTTCCCCACATCCTGGCTGCCCTACCTTCTTCTTATTCCTCTCCCCAGTCTTGTGCACCAGCTAGCCCCCCCCCCCTCTTCCGCAGCCTCCACTTCCTGGAGCCAACCTACCCTATATCCTCCCAAGCCTGCTGCTTGTGCTGGTTTGGATGAAAGCTTCTGGGTCATGTCACAAGGTTTTGGGGCACAGAAATGGGGGGAAAAATAAGCAAGCAGGCAAACAGAGACACATAGCAAGGTGGGCCAAACATTTGAGTTACGGAACTCGAAGAAACTTTAAGACCATCTCTTTATTTTAGAGGAAAGTTGTCACTATAGAAGTATTCTCATTCTCTTTTCAATTTAATGTGACAATTCAATGTTGCCAAGGTGGGTTGGTGAAGCCATACAGGTCATAGGAGGGTTGTCCATTGAGGTTTAACTGAAATTTCTCCTGTTGGCTTTCTCCATCTTCTCAAGAAGCTGTCAACTTTGACTACCCCATTTTGTCCTCTACCTTCTACTCTGATCTGGAAGAAGAAAGGCAACCATGCTGACTGCGCAAACTACCGGACAATTCACCTCTTCTCTCAAACAACGAAAATCTTCGAGAAGGTTGCTGACAGCCACATCAGTGACATCATCCAACTCACAACAAACCAAGCAGGCTTTGACAGTGACTGTGGAACAACAGGTGCAGTGCATGCCATCCGTCTCCTGCTAGAGAAGCACCAAGAGAAGCAAAAGCCACTGCATGTTGCCTTTGTTGACCTTGAAAAGGCATTTGATCATGTGCCGCACAATGTCTTCTGGTACATGCCACCGCTGTAGTAGATCGCAAGGTGTGAAAACCTTTTCTGGAACCAGCTGTTTGTGGCAACAAGGTTCTGGGCATCAGTGAAGCACTCTTTCACCATTGCTGTTAACGGATGACAAATCCATGGCCACCATAGCCACTGTAGCTGTCTGCTGTTTCACTGATGTGGCCGTTAAGGTCACCAGCAATGACGATGTAGTCTGCGAGGAAAACCTCTTTGACTTTCTCAAGTGAGGCCGCCACAAGGCAATCTCTCCAAGCAGCTGCCACAAGGCATTCTTGGCACTGTTGGTGCAGTTGATCTGGGGAGTGTAGGTGGAGAAGAGGTGAACGCACTGCTTCGCCACAACAAATATGATTTTCATGAGGCAATTGTTGAAACATCCAACCTCTGTGACTGTGTCACAAAGTCACCTTGAGATGATGATGCCGACACCATTGCATGTCTTTGGGCTGCCATAGTAGATGACCTTGTAGCCATTGCCAATAGTCTGGGACTTCAAGCCACTCCAGCGGGTCTCTTGGACAATAGTATCAAAAACCAAAATATATTGGTGCACCCGCTGGAGTGGCTTGAAGTCCCAGCCTATTGGCAATGGCTACAAGGTCATCTACTTTCCTTAAAATGTGCTGGATTTCCATTTTCTTCCACCTTTAATGAAATCCCTTTGCACCCCCAGATAATACATACCCATTGTCCAATAACTGGAATGAAAGTAACATTAAAATTATAGGAAAGTTGATACAGAAAATAACTGTGTCAAGCAAATTCATTCATAGATGTTAGGTCATCTACTATGGCAGCCCATCTACTTCAAGCTGGGGCTGGGACTTCAAGCCACTCCAGCTGGGGCACCTTCCCGCTGAAAATATATATTTTCAGAAGAAGATAGAAATTAAATTTTACAAGTAATGTACTTACATAAGAACAGTCCCACTGGATCAGGCCTTAGGCCCATCTAGTCCAGCTTCCTGTATCTCACAGCGGCCCACCAAATGCCCCAAGGAGCACACCAGATAACAAGAGACCTGCATCCTGGTGCCCTCCCAAACATCTGGCATTCTGACATAACCCATTTCTAAAATCAGGAGGTTGCGCATACACATCATGGCTTGTACCCCGTAATGGATTTTTCCTCCAGAAACTTGTCCAATCCCCTTTTAAAGGTGTCCAGGCAAGTCGCCATCATCACATCCTGTGGCAAAGAGTTCCATAGACCAACGACATGCTGAGTAAAGAAATATTTTCTTTTGTCTGTTCTAACTCTCCCAACACTCAATTTTAGTGGATGTCCCCTGGTTCTGGTGTTATGTGAGAGTATAAAGAGCATCTCCCTATCCACTCTGTCCATCCCCTGCATAATTTTGTATGTCTCAATCATGTCCCCCCTCAGGCATCTCTTTTCTAGGCTGAAGAGGCACAAACGCCGTAGCCTTTCCTCATAAGGAAGGTGCCCCAGCCCCGTGATCATCTTAGTCGCTCTCTTTTGCACCTTTTCCATTTCCACTATGTCTTTTTTGAGATGCGGCGACCAGAACTGGACACAATACTCCAGGTGTGGCCTTACCATCGATTTGTACAACGGCATTATAATACTAGCCGTTTTGTTCTCAATACCCTTCCTAATGATCCCAAGCATAGAATTGGCCTTCTTCACTGCTGCCGCACATTGGGTCAATACTTTCATTGACCTGTCCACCACCACCCCAAGATCTCTCTCCTGATCTGTCACAGACAGCTCAGAACCCATCAGTCTATATCTAAAGTTTTGATTCTTTGCCCCAATGTGCATGACTTTACACTTACTGACATTGAAGCGCATCTGCCATTTTGTTGCCCATTCTGCCAGTCTGGAGAGATCCTTCTGGAGCTCCTCACAATCACTTCTGGTCTTCACTACTCAGAAAAGTTTGGTGTTGTTCGCAAACTTTGCAACCTCACTGCTCAACCCTGTCTCCAGGTCATTTATGAAGAGGTTGAAAAGCACCGGTCCCAGGACAGATCCTTGGGGCACACGGCTTTTCACTTCTCTCCATTGTGAAAATTGCCCATTGACACCCACTCTCTGTTTCCTGGCCTTCAACCAGTTCTCAATCCATGAGAGGACCTGTCCTCTAATTCCCTGACTGTGGAGTTTTTTCAGTAGCCTTTGGTGAGGGACCGTGTCGAACGCCTTCTGAAAGTCCAGATATATAATGTCCACGGGTTCTCCCACATGCATCCACATGCCTGTTGACCTTTTCAAAGAATTTTAAAAGGTTCGTGAGGCAAGACTTACCCTTACAGAAGCCATGCTGATTCTCCCTCAGCAAGGCCTGTTCATCTATGTGTTTTGAGATCTTATCTTTGATGAGGCATTCCACCATCTTACCCGGTATAGATGTTAGGCTGATCGGCCTATAGTTTCCCGGGTCCCCCCTTTCCCTTTTTAAAGATTAAGGATAGCGTGACATTTGCTATCCTGTAATCTTCTGGCACCGTGGCCGTTTTGGGGGACAAGTTGCATATCTTAGTCAAGAGATCTGCAACTTCATTCTTCAATTCCTTAATAACTCTTGGGTGGATGCCATCAGGGCCCGGTGACTTATTGATCTTTAATTTATCAATGAGGTCTGAAACATCTTCTCTTTTAACCTCTATCTGACTTAACTCCTCAGTCAGGAGGGGCCGTTCGGGCAGCGGTATCTGCCCGAGGTCTTCTGCTGTGAGGACAGATGCAAAGAACTCATTTAATTTCTCTGCCATCTCTAAGTCTCCTTTTATCTCCCCTTTCCCTCCCTCACCATCCAGAGGGCCAACCGCTTCTCTGGTGGGTTTCCTGCTTCTAACATATTTGAAGAAGCTTTTATTATTCCCCTTAATGTTGCTGGCCATTCGTTCCTCATAGTCTCGCTTGGCCTCCCATATCACCTTCTTACATTTCTTTTGCCACAGTTTATGTTCCTTTTTATTCTCCTCATTAGGGCAAGACTTCCATTGACTTGATCAAGACTACTTGATTATGAAATATAAAAAGTATTAAGAACAGAAATATTAATGTCAGACTGTTCCTTTCTAGGCATACATTTCAAAGCATTGGCTGTTTCACCAACATTACAAAATCAATATAAAATAACAAATATATATAGATGACAGAGAAAATTTTAATAAAGGGTCAATAGAAGAAGAAAAAATTGGAATTTCTTACCTAAGAATTTCTGTTTGGGGGAGAGGAAGTGGGGCATTTCTGAATATTTGTGAGATGCCCCCTCCCAACACTAGGAATCAAGGCCAATCCAAAGTTTTCTCCTCCTGTGTTTTCTCTTAAGAAATTCTGTTTTTTCAGGTAGAGGAAGGGGGCATTCCTGACCCTTTGGGATATACCTGAGCAGCCAACATACTGGGTGGATCAAGTAAGGCAATAGCCTTTAAGGGCCTCACCACTTTCTGCACGACTCATCTACCAAAGCAGTCTCCACTAAAGCATTCATGTGCACCTTATAATGTTTAGTAAAAGGTTAAAAGACCAGTCTGCCAGTGTCTGCCAGTGAAAAAGCCCTTCAAAGGTGGCTGAAGTCACCAACCCCCTGAGTGAATGGGACACACTGAGTGAGTGGTTCTTTCTCAGTGGCTGTATACGCCATTTATATCGTGTTTACGTAAGAACATAAGAACAGCCCCACTGGATCAGGCCATAGGCCCATCTAGTCCAGCTTCCTGTATCTCCCAGTGGCCCACCAAATGCCCCAGGGAGCACACCAGATAACAAGGGACCTCATCCTGGTGCCCTCCCCTGCATCTGGCATTCTGACATAACCCATTTCTAAAATCAGGAGGTTGCGCATACACATCATGGCTTGTACCCCGTAATGGATTTTTCCTCCAGAAACTTGTCCAATCCCCTTTTAAAGGCGTCTAGGCTAGACGCCAGCACCACATCCTGAGGCAAGGAGTTCCACAGACCGACCACACGCTGAGTAAAGAAATATTTTCTTTTGTCTGTCCTAACCCGCCCAACACTCAATTTGAGTGGATGTCCCCTGGTTCTGGTATTATGTGAGAGTGTAAAGAGCATCTCCCTATCCACTCTGTCCATCCCCTGCATAATTTTGTATGTCTCAATCATGTCCCCCCGCAGGCGTCTCTTTTCTAGGCTGAAGAGGCACAAACGCTGTAGCCTTTCCTCATAAGGAAGGTGCCCCAGCCCCGTAAGGGGGGACCCGGGAAACTATAGGCCAGTCAGCCTAACATCCGTACCGGGTAAGATGGTGGAATGCCTCATCAAAGATAGGATCTCAAAACACATAGACGAACAGGCCTTGCTGAGGGAGAGTCAGCATGGCTTCTGTAAGGGTAAGTCTTGCCTCACGAACCTTATAGAATTCTTTGAAAAGGTCAACAGGCATGTGGATGCGGGAGAACCCGTGGACATTATATATCTGGACTTTCAGAAGGCGTTTGACACGGTCCCTCACCAAAGGCTACTGAAAAAACTCCACAGTCAGGGAATTAGAGGACAGGTCCTCTCGTGGATTGAGAACTGGTTGGAGGCCAGTAAGCAGAGAGTGGGTGTCAATGGGCAATTTTCACAATGGAGAGAGGTGAAAAGCGGTGTGCCCCAAGGATCTGTCCTGGGACCAGTGCTTTTCAACCTCTTCATAAATGACCTGGAGACAGGGTTGAGCAGTGAAGTGGCTAAGTTTGCAGACGACACCAAACTTTTCCGAGTGGTAAAGACCAGAAGTGATTGTGAGGAGCTCCAGAAGGATCTCTCCAGACTGGCAGAATGGGCAGCAAAATGGCAGATGCGCTTCAATGTCAGTAAGTGTAAAGTCATGCACATTGGGGCAAAAAATCAAAACTTTAGATATAGGCTGATGGGTTCTGAGCTGTCTGTGACAGATCAGGAGAGAGATCTTGGGGTGGTGGTGGACAGGTCGATGAAAGTGTCGACCCAATGTGCGGTGGCAGTGAAGAAGGCCAATTCTATGCTTGGGATCATTAGGAAGGGTATTGAGAACAAAACGGCTAGTATTATAATGCCGTTGTACAAATCGATGGAAAGGCCACACCTGGAGTATTGTGTCCAGTTCTGGTCGCCGCATCTCAAAAAAGACATAGTGGAAATGGAAAAGGTGCAAAAGAGAGCGACTAAGATGATTATGGGGCTGGGGCACCTTCCTTATGAGGAAAGGCTACGGCGTTTGGGCCTCTTCAGCCTAGAAAAGAGACGCTTGAGGGGGGACATGATTGAGACATAGAAAATTATGCAGGGGATGGACAGAGTGGATAGGGAGATGCTCTTTACACTCTCACATAATACCAGAACCAGGGGACATCCACTAAAATTGAGTGTTGGGAGGGTTAGGACAGACAAAAGAAAATATTTCTTTACTCAGCGCGTGGTCGGTCTGTGGAACTCCTTGCCACAGGATGTGGTGCTGGCGTCTAGCCTAGACGCCTTTAAAAGGAGATTGGACGAGTTTCTGGAGGAAAAATCCATTATGGGGTACAAGCCATGATGTGTATGCGCAACCTCCTGATTTTAGGAATGGGTTAAGTCAGAATGCCAGATGTAGGGGAGAGCACCAGGATGAGGTCTCTTGTTATCTGGTGTGCTCCCTGGGGCATTTGGTGGGCCGCTGTGAGATACAGGAAGCTGGACTAGATGGGCCTATGGCCTGATCCAGTGGGGCTGTTCTTATGTTCTTATGTTCTTATGTTAATCATCTTAGTCGCTCTCTTTTGCACCTTTTCCATTTCCACTATGTCTTTTTTGAGATGCGGCGACCAGAACTGGACACAATACTCCAGGTGTGGCCTTACCATCGATTTGTACAACGGCATTATAATACTAGCCGCTTTGTTCTCAATACCCTTCCTAATGATCCCAAGCATAGAATTGGCCTTCTTCACTGCTGCCGCACATTGGGTCGATACTTTCATCGACCTGTCCACCACCACCCCAAGATCTCTCTCCTGATCTGTCACAGACAGTTCAGAACCCATCAGCCTATATCTAAAGTTTTGATTTTTTGCCCCAATGTGCATGACTTTACACTTACTGACATTGAAGCGCATCTGCCATTTTGCTGCCCATTCTGCCAGTCTGGAGAGATCCTTCTGGAGCTCCTCACAATCACTTCTGCTCTTCACCATTCAGAAAAGTTTGGTGTCGTCTGCAAACTTAGCCACTTCACTGCTCAACCCTGTCTCCAGGTCATTTATGAAGAGGTTGAAAAGCACCTGTCCCAGGACAGATCCTTGGGGCACACCGCTTTTCACCTCTCTCCACTGTGAAAATTGCCCATTGACACCCACTCTCTGCTTCCTGGCCTCCAACCAGTTCTCAATCCATGAGAGGACCTGTTCTCTAATTCCCTGACTGTGGAGTTTTTTTCAGTAGCCTTTGGTGAGGGACCGTGTCAAACGCTTTCTGAAAGTCCAGATATATAATGTCCATGGGTTCTCCCACATCCACATGTGTAGAGCCAACAGAATACTCACTGATGCTTTCTTTCCCACGGCAGGCTCTTTAAAGGCCATGAAGAGGAACACTGTTCTCCTAAACTGATGAGTTCATTCCATATAAAGACACAAGGCTCACTGCACATCTAGATTGGTGCAATTTTTTTGTTTTGTTTAATTTTCCCACCTTTGGGATGTATAGGATTAGGACGGAACAAAGGGAAGACCAACCCTAGCACCTGATGGTAAATGGAGTTTGCCTTAGGCATGAAGGCCAGATTACTTCTCATCACCAGCTTGTCCTTATGGAAAAGGCAGAACTCTGAATTTAGAGCCCCAATCCCAACATATCCTTCACAGATGTGATGGCAATGAGAAAGAGATTGTTAGAAGCTTTCATGGGTACCTTTGCAAGAGATTCAAAGAAGTGGATCTGTGAGGGACAACAAATTGCAACCAGTTTAAATCCCAACTGGAAAACCTAGGTAAAGTGGGAGAATTCAACATTGCTATTCCCTAACAGTGGAAATGCTTGACATGGGTATGGCCAAAAAGACTACTTTTTTTTTTTACTCAGAGGATTCCTTAAGTGCACCACCCAAGGAAGAACCACAAATGGAACCATAGTTCTGCACCAACAGTCTCAGAATCTCCAAGAACCAGCTGGTGGAGAAGAATCTTTGATTCTTCTTACTTGATGTAAAAGGTCCACAAGGTGAGTCCTCAACCTCCACACTATTAGCCTGAAAGACTCCATGTTCAGTAACAATTCAGACTCCATCGGCTCATGACACCTCAGTTGATTGATCACTGAGTTCAAGGTCAGGTCTATCACCTTGTTCCCACCCAATCAATGCTTTCCTTGGACTATTCTGCTGATCAGGGATCATGCACCTAAGAGCCCTCCAATGGGCTTCCATCCAAGGAGGCTGGAGTCCATCCTGATCTTGATTCTGTCAGGAATATGCAAGCTTGCTCACTAGAAGAGACACCTGGTCACTGACCACCACTAAAGTTCCTCCTTGTTGTATGGGGAGATGGAAATGATCTTGTGAGCACACCTCCCGATCTGAAGATTTCCCACTGGTAAGGAAGTCAAAAACACTGTAGATGATAGATGTGAAAACAGGATGCAGGTTTCTTGTCTTGTGTGCTCTCTGAGGCACCTGGAGGGGTCACTGTGAGATACAGGATGTTGGACTAGATGGGCCTTTGGACTGATCCAGCGGGGCTCTTCGTATGTTATGTTCTTCATCCACTGACCAGAGTAAATCAGGGCCTTGCACTTTCTTTGCTCTGATAGTGAGATCTGAAAACTGTGTCTGTGTTCAGGACCTGATGTGCTAACACTGCATCAGTGCAAGGGAGATCCACAAAGCCATCTTCCTCTGGACCCATCTGCTGTGTTTTGAATGTTGTGCCAGCTTTGAGCCTGAATAACCCCAATCTTTTACAGTATCAGAGACAGAGTAGATCCCAGATTGCCTATGGTTTTGTGGAACCAACTCTATTGCTCTGATGTCCATCAGGTGATGAGTTCCTGCTATCATCTGGTTGTCTTCTGGTTGTTTCTGGACATGGGCAACTGCCAGAACCTGTCTCTGTGAGTCCTGATAAAACCAGATATTAGCCCATGCTCATTGTTCATCACCATCACTCTGTTGGTGATGGTCACCCACCAGTTCACAAAATGGTGAAGTCAGGCTTCATTGGGCACATGGCTGCAGACAGCCCAGCTGATTTAGCTGCATTTTATACTGACACTTTCCCCCCTTTGCAGTCGTTGAAGAGCCCCCCCCCCCCCCCCGCAGATACCTGCTCAAACCTTGCTTGTCTCAGTAACTTCTGGAGCATTAGAACTGGTAGGAGATTTTAGATTTTAGAAATGATTTTCTCCTGATTTTAGAAATAGGCTATGTCAGAGTGCCAGATGCAAGGGAGGCCACCAGGATGCAGGTCTCTTGTTGTCTTGCATGCTCCTGAGGCATTTGGTGGGCCACTGTGAGATACAGGAAGCTGGACTAGATGGGCCTATGGCCTGATCCAGCAGGGCTGTTCTTATATTAGGAGGCTTGAAAAGACTGGGAAGATTTGTACTTCTTCGTTCCTTGTCATTGGGTTGGCCTTCTTGTCCTTTATTTGGACTGAATTTAGTATCTTCCCCCAAAATCTTTGAGCCTTGAAAAAGGGATAACAATAAGACATGACTGGAAACATGGGTCCACCACACATTGCTTTAGCCAAGAGTTCTACTGTATCATGTTAATTGTGAAATTAATCATAACCTGGTCAGGAGGCTATCTGGCCAGATAGCTTGACATCATCAGGTTATATCTGCAGATGTAAACAAGATACTCCTGGATGTAAAGGGTGTATGCTGAGATAAACCAAAATCATCCAAATGCTCCTGTCCTAGCCCCTCAGAGTGGAGTCTCTGAGGATTTAGTATAGTTTAGAATGTGGAAGAAGGAAAACATTGAGTTCAAGAAGCAGGTGGATTGTTTGACCTTCTCCACACAGCTTGTTTTTCTGGGGTATGGATTTAGGAGATAAAGAGGAAGCATGTGGATTTAAAAGATAAAAGTGAAACCAACAACCAGAATAAAGATTAAAGAACTAACAACTAATAGAAATTCCAGAATAAGACAATAGCAAAGGAGAGAGTTTAACTAATGTAATAGATCAAGTGTGGGCAAACATTTTGGTTAGAGGGTCACTCATCTCTCTGATACTTTGTCGGGGGCTGGGAAAAGAAAAATTAATTTACATTGCAAATTTGAATAAATTTACAAATATTGAATATTGTAAATATCAAATACAAATATTTGAATAAATTTACAAATATTTAAATACTGAACATATTAATATTCAAAATTGAATATTACATAAATGAATGAAAACTATAAAAAGCATCTGGCAGCCATGACCAGCAGTCACAGGCTAGCGCAAGCTCCAACAGTCTCTGATGGGCCAGAGGCTCATTGGTGACTGGGGGCTCCCTGTGGGCCAGATTGGGGGACCCCAAGGGCTGCAAACGGCCCCCGAGCCAGAGTTTGCCCACCCCTGGAATAGATGATATGCAGTTTAACTGTTCAGTGATTATTCTAAATACTGGGAATAAGAAGAAGAAAAGAGATTGGCATGAATTATTTTTATAGATTGCTGTCAGTAATTTGAGACAAATACTATCTTCGCCACTTGTTTATCATTTTTGTGGTTTTTGTTGACATACTTGGAATATTTCTCAGCCATCTGTGGATTTTGGGATGGTTTTTTTTCAGCAAAGGTTTTTTTCAGGATAGAGTAATGCTGACATCTGATGGTAATTTAGGGGAAAATAAAAGAATAAAAGAATTTACTGAACTCTTTAAACTGGAACAAAGTTGCTTCCAGTTGTGCTGAGATGTGTAATGTTTGAATTTCTAAATTAAAAATAAAGAGATAATGTCTACAAGAAAGAGACTTAATACACTTGAACAGTTACTGGAAATCACCTCTGAAATCCCGTGCAAGAATGAAATATGGACATTATCCAAGAATTACTGGAAAAGATAGAGGATAAGAGAAAAAGATGGAGTGGAAATTTGAAGTTTTACATCAAGAATTACAAAGGATGAAATCCCAGATGCAAAAAGATATGTCACGTGTAGATGCAATGTGAAAAGAAACAAAGTCAGAGATAAAAGGGATTAATGACAGAATGAAAGCCTATGAGGCAAAATTTGAGGATTTGGAAGTTTAAAAAGATAAGATATGCTTGCATTAATGGAACAGGAATCACAACTTTAGCAGCAGTGGCTCTGGAATTCAACTGGGTTGAGCCCAGTGAGCTTAAAAAAATAAAGCATAATTTTTTAAACATATCTGTTACATTCTTTTCTCAGGACAGGCTCAAACATTTATAAAACTTCTTTAAAAAAATCTCTTTAGTTGCCATTGTGAGCATATCTTACACAACAATTTTTTTCTCTGGCATGTAACACCACAGAGGATGAAGGAAAGAAACTGGTAGGATGTATTTCCTTCAGTATCTGTGGAGCTACATGCCAGTGTGATATGATCTTGTTTTCATTTTTTGTAATAATGCTACTGCTCCTCCCCAGGGAAACTGCTAAAGCAGGAAGGACAGAGCATGAAATGGAAGAGGTTGGAGCTATTTGCTCAGTCTGAGCTTCTAGTCCTTCTCTTAACTAGGGGTCAGTGGGTCTTCACCTGTGCCCACTTGGGCCCATCAAAACATCCCCCCTTTCTAAAATGACAGGGAGTCATGAAGATACCAACAGGTGCACAGAAGTCTTAAGCTCAATTTGCATAATACATAGTTGAATGTAAACTTTCCACCATGTTACCACCCCCAAAGCAGCCAGGGAAAGCTGCCGTCTTGAGTGCAATACTTGTGTGTGTGTACGTGCGCACACACACACACTTAAACCAATCCTCTTTAATCATTTTTTTCTGCTCAAACACACACACACACACACACACACACACACACACACACCAGTTGCTTTTTCCACCAATGAAGAACAAGAAACAGGGACCTGTACCTCAGAAGACACTCTGAGAGGTAAGAGTTCACACACACTGCTGAAGTGCCACTCGAATTCCCATAAAAGGGCAAAGTTGCACACAACAGAGTACAATCAACCTAAAGTTACAGCCAAACTATACATGATGCTGAATGCAGTAGCATGAAGTCATAGACTTGAGAAAAATGGTTGTGTAGGCCCAGATCAGACCGTGTGAAGATGGGGTATCTAAGAGAGAGAGAGAGAGAGAGAGCACGAGCGCCCTTTATTGCCATCAAGGGTATATAATCCAGGGGTGTCAAACATAAGCCCTGGGGGTCAGATGTGGGGAAGCTTTTATTCTGCCCTCAGACTCTCAGTTGCTGAGCAGTGCTAAGGAGTTACTGCTGAAAGGGCAGCCAACATGAAAATGGGGCTCTCCCATATCTTGAAATACGGTCAAGATTTGTATATTTTCTGTCATTTGCAACTGATGAGTTCTTAAGTGAGAAAAAGTGCATTATTTTTTATTATGACCTGTTTAATGACATCACTTCCTGCCTAATGACATCACTTCTGGCCTTTAGCAGGCATCATGAATGCTATTCGGGCCCTTTGTATGAAATGAGTTTGACTCCTCTGATCTAATCCATTATCTTTGTGCCTCTTTTGCTACTTAAAAATGTCCCTCCCCCATCCTCTTCAGTACACGCCATTTTACAAAATGGTGCTTTCAGGGCTAAAAAGCAACTTAGGAGGCAGATTTCAACAGGCAAACATTGTAAAGGGATAAACACCTGCTACCACTGTGTGGTGACCTTGATCCAATTTGTGATTCTGTGCATTTACTAATAGCATATAAACTTAGGCCTGTAAACTGAAGCATTTATCATCATTTGTTATTGGAATTCAGACTTTGGCAGAGTAGATGCACATGTTCACCCCATCTTCCCAGAGCAAGTGGAGAAGAAAGGCAGTCTTTTTCCTTTCAACAAATCCACCCCTCTCCTTTGGTTAAACAAAATCTTCATATGCCAGTGAGCAAGTTTTCCTTGCATGAATCATTAGTTGCATTAAACCAGTGCTTCTCAAAACTTTTAGCACCAGGACCTTACTGGAAGTAATGTCATTAACCTGGAAGTGATGTCAGGGCCGGAAGTGATCATCAACTAGAAGTGCTCTCCTGAAAATGCAGATGAAATTGCCCATTGCAAATAGTGAAATTGTGCCATTTTCTGTAGATACACAGACTAAATAAACTAAAATCAATAATTATAAATATTTAAATTAAAGTAAGGGGAGATGAGATTTTGAAGCCAGCCGTGTTTCTCCAAGTGAATTCTCTCTGTAGCCTGCCTGTAATAACCTTAAGTCATCCCCACCCCCCAAAATCAGGAAGATCTTCAGCCTTATCCAGTGCCCAGTTCTGATACAGGTATGCGCCCCTTAACAACCTTCTGGTCAGTGACAAGTCGCATATGCAATGGCTGCCACTGGTCAGGAGGTTGGACCCTCTAAACTTTTGAAGTTGTAGGGAGCTACACTGACCTCACTTTCGGAGGCAGCGCACATCCATGCTGGAGAAAAACAGAAGTCGCATCTTTTGTGCAATTCCGGCATTCTGAGCCTCACAGAGGCAGGCGAGCAGACACGCACTGCCTCTGGCAAGCTCAGAAAAGCCTCTGGAGGTGAGAAGAGTGGAGCTTCCTCTCGCTTCAGAGGCTTCACATAGCATCAAGCCCTACTTGACAACAGGGATGCCATCCACATCCTTGTCATTAAGCAGCACACAACTGAATTTAAGCCAGTTCAGTGTGATTTGAGACAAAATCAATTTTAAATGCAACATGTTTTTTGTTTCGGCTGGACTGAGATTCAAAACTTCCCTCTAAACAAAACCCCAGAATGATGAGGAGAGGAAACAAAGCTCCACCATCGGGGGGGGGGGGGGAGGAATCTGGAAAAGATAACAACCCATTCCAATAAAGCAGTGGTTCTAAAACATTTCAGCAGTGGAGTCCAACATTTTAAAATTACACACTAACAGAATCCACATAGCTTTACAAGACTAAAAATGAAAAAACTCTCACCAGGTTATTATGTAAAACTTGGGCTCAGTAGGAGGACCTGAGGGAAAACTGCTGAAGAGAGAGGAGGCTGCAGTACCAGTGGAGGGAAAGATAGAGGTTGCTGTGTGCAGAGGCCTATAAGAGGGGGCTGCACAAGCGAGAGCTGGGGAGACCACCAGGGAAGCTCTGCAAAGAAGGAGCTGGAACAGAAAGCTGCAGGGAGACCACCAGGGAAGAGCTGCTGAGCTGAGGAGAGAGAGCTGCAGCAAGGAGCCCCTGGGAGAGCTTGAGAGAGAGCCAGGGAGGAACCACCCAGCCCCCCTTGCCTCAAGTCCTGCTGCTTCCTGCCTGCCTAGTGCCTGCCTCAGGTCCTCACTCAACTGGGGAAGATTGGAACAAGCTTATTTGGTTTGGTGTGCGTTCAGGTTCCATTCCTCATAATAAAGCCTTAAACTTACGTTTTGGTTTCAGTGTCTCTGACAATCCTGCATAACAAGGTCAAACCTCTTTTTAACTGTACAATGGTGGGGAGGCTGCCTTTGGGAGCACCTGTTGAGCTCCACATTCATCGAATTGGGACCATTCTGGTAGCTTTGCATTTCCCTTTGCCTGACTATGTAGTTTAGTTTTGCTTTTCATAGGGCTCAATACATTTGTGAGCTTGGAGGGAGGAACTTCCTTATCAGGTGTTTTGAGGGATGAATTCAATGAATTGGGGACCATTCTGGTGGTGTTGGCTTCCTCTCAACCTGCCCTTTGCAATGAACTATGGCACATTTGTCTACTTGTGAGTAAGCATGTGACATAGCTCAATTTCACTTTCCTGAGGGTTCAATGAATTTGCACATCTATCAATTTGTCAGTCGCAGCTTTCTCAACCCACCAACAAACAGGTCACGACCAAGTGGGTCGTGACCCACAGTTTCAGAAACCCTGCATTAAGCAAACAGGATGGATTATTTCCTGCCCACAAAGTTTTATGAGCAGCTGCAGGTTCCCAGAAAGCCTTAACCTACTATAGATGCTGTCTTCAGCATCTGTTTAACAAATTCAGCTTTGCAAAGCAAATTCTGCAAAGTGCTAGGACCCCGCCAAAGCATTTGTGAAACAGAGCTCTCAGGAGCTCAGAGATACAATGGCCTTGAACAACACAGCAATGAGCTCACCCTCTGGATCAGGGGTGCTCACACTTTTTTGGTTCGAGAACTACTTTGAAACCCAGCAAGGCCCGGAGATCTACCCTCCAGGGGGGCAACTTGGGGGGTGATGAGAAGTGGGGTGACTCCATGTGTGGGGCCACAGGAAAGGGTGGGGGAGCCCTCCAGGGGGGCGACTTGGAGGGGTGATGAGAAGTGGGGGGACACCAGGTGTGGGGCCAAGGGGAGGGGTTGGGGAGCCCTCCAGGAGAGCAACTTGGGAGGGGGTGATGGGAAGTGGGGGGACACCAGGTGTGGGGCCAGGGGAGCGGCTGGGGAGCCCTCCAGGGGGGCAACTTGGAGGGGTGATGGGAAGTGGGGGGACACCAGGTGTGGGGCCAGGGGGGAGGGGGAGGGGAGCCCTCCAGGAGAGCAACTTGGGGGGGTGATGGGAATTGGGGGGGACACTAGGTGTGGGGCCAGAAGAGCGGCTGGGGAGCCCTCCAGGGGGGCAACTTGGGGGCAGCCCCACACCCTCTTCCCCGCCTGCCATCCCTCCGCCCCGAGGCGCCTGCTCAGTTCACCCTCTGGGAGCAGGAAAAGTTCTGCGAGGGCGCTGCAGGGCCGATCCCAGCCTTGGGCGGAAGGCGGTGACGTGAGGCAGCACAGCCCAGCCACGCCGCGCTTCCTCCCGGGCTCCCCTGTCCCCAGGGAAGGGGTCTCTGCGGTGCCTCCGGTGGTGCTCGCCCTCCTGCTGGCCGCAGCCTCGCAGCGCCCGGCAGCCACGGCGGGGATGGCGGCGCCCGCGTGGGGCGGCAGCAGCAGCAACCAGAGCGTTGGACACTTTCATTGATTGAAATGGGCAGAAAAGAGCCTCGGAACTTTCCGATTGGCCCGCCATGTTGAAAGGGGCGGGAAAGAGCCCCAAAGCTTCCCGATTGGCTCTTTCCCACCTCTTTCAACATGGCGGGCCAATCGGGAAGCTCCAGGGCTCTTTCCCGCCCCTGTCAACATGGCGGGCCAATCGGGAAGTTCCAGGGCACTTTCCCGCCCCTTTCAACATGGCGGACGGGAGGCTCGGCGCGCGATCAACAGGATTTTGCTTAGCGATTGACCGGTCAATCGCAATCGACGTCTTGAGCATGCCTGCTCTGGATAAAGTCAGAGACAAAATAACTCACTATAGAAAGTCAGCATTGTCAATTGATCAGTTAAGGATTCTATATGGAAGCATGAATGCAATTTCTGAAACATGCTGAAAGTGTCTAGAGGCACTGCTAGATAGGCTGGAGATAGCTCATCTACAGTATCTCCAGTCTAAAAGAGGAGAAAGGCAGAGCTAGCAAAGATTTTGAAGCATCACTTTATATATTGGCAACCTTCAGTCTCGAAAGACTATGGTATCGCGCTCTGAAAGGTGGTTCTGGCACAGCGTCTAGTGTGGCTGAAAAGGCCAATCCGGGAGTGACAATCCCTTCCACACCAGGAGCAAGTGCAGTCTGTCCCTGGTCTGTCTCCCTGGCTATGGGCCTTCCTTCTTTGCCTCTTTGCCTTAGACTGCTGGCCAAGTGTCTCTTCAAACTGGGAAAGGCCATGCTGCACAGCCTGCCTCCAAGCAGGCCGCTCAGAGGCCAGGGTTTCCCACTTGTTGAGGTCCATTCCTAAGGCCTTCAGATCCCTCTTGCAGATGTCCTTGTATCGCAGCTGTGGTCTATCTGTAGGGCGCTTTCCTTGCACGAGTTCTCCATAGAGGAGATCCTTTGGGATCAGGCCATCATCCATTCTCACAACATGACCGAGCCAACGCAGGCGTCTCTGTTTCAGCAGTGCATACATACTAGGGATTCCAGCACGTTCCAGGACTGTGTTGTTAGGAACTTTGTCCTGCCAGGTGATGCCGAGAATGTGTCGGAGGCAGCGCATGTGGAAAGCGTTCAGTTTCCTCTCCTGTTGTGAGCGGAGAGTCCATGACTCGCTGCAGTACAGAAGTGTACTAGGACGCAAGCTCTGTAGACCTGGATCTTGGTATGTTCCGTCAGCTTCTTGTTGGACCAGACTCTCTTTGTGAGTCTGGAAAACGTAGTAGCTGCTTTACCGACGCGTTTGTTTAGCTCAGTATTGAGAGAAAGAGTGTCGGAGGTCGTTGAGCCAAGGTACACAAAGTCATGGACAACCTCCAGTTCATGAGCAGAGATTGTAATGCAGGGAGGTGAGTCCACATCCTGAACCATGACCTGTGTTTTCTTTAGGCTCATCGTCAGTCCAAAATCTTGACAGGCCTTGCTAAAACGATCCATGAGCTGCTGGAGATCTTTGGCAGAGTGGGCAGTGACAGCTGCATCGTCGGCAAAGAGGAAGTCACGAAGACATTTCAGCTGGACTTTGGACTTTGCTCTCAGTCTGGAGAGGTTGAAGAGCTTTCCGTCAGATCTGGTCCAAAGATAGATGCCTTCTGTTGCAGTTCCAAAAGCCTGCTTCAGCATGACAGCGAAGAAAATCCCAAACAAGGTTGGTGCAAGAACACACTCTTTGGATGTCAAAGGGGTGTGATGTGGAGCCATCGAAGACAACAGTGCCCTTCATGTCCTTGTGGAAGGATCTGATGATGCTGAGGAGCCTGGGTGGACATCCGATCTTGGGGAGAATCTTGAAGAGGCCGTCCCTGCTGACCAGGTCGAAAGCCTTTGTGAGATCTATGAAGGCTATAAAGAGTGGCTGTCGTTGTTCCCTGCATTTCTCCTGCAGTTGTCTAAGGGAGAATACCATATCAGTGGTGGACCTGTTGGCTCGAAATCCGCACTGCGATTCTGGATAGACGCTCTCTGCAAGTACCTGGAGCCTCTTTAGTGCAACTCGGGCAAACAACTTTCCTACAACGCTAAGGAGAGAGATGCCACGGTAGTTGTTGCAGTCACCCCTGTCACCTTTGTTCTTGTACAGCGTGATGATGTTTGCATCCCTCATGTCTTGAGGTACTCCACCTTCTCTCCAGCAGAGACAGAGGATTTCATGCAGCTCAGTGACGATGATCTCTTTGCAGCACCTGAGGACTTCAGCAGGGATGCTGTCTTTTCCAGGTGGCTTGCCAAAGGCAAGGGAGTCCAGGGCCACATGAAGTTCTTCTAGGGTTGGTTCACTGTCAAGCTCCTCCAACACAGGCAGGCACTCAATGTTGTTCAGCGCTTCTTCGGTGACTACATTTTCTCTGGAATATAGCTCAGAGTAGTGCTGCACCCAGCGTTCCATCTGCTGTGCCCGATCCTGGATTACCTCGCCTGCTGCAGACTTCAGAGGGGCAATTTTCTTCTGTGTTGGACCTAGGGCCTGCTTGATACCATCATACATCCCCTTGATGTTGCCGGTGTCAGCTGCTATCTGTATCTGGGAACAGAGCTGGAGCCAGTAGTCGTTAGCACATCTCCTGGCAGCCTGCTGGACTTTGCTGCGAGCAGCTCGGAGGACCTGCAGGTTGCGCTCACTGGGACAGGCCTTGTATGCTGCTTGAGCTCTCCTCTTTTCCTCAATGACTGGTGTCAACTCCTCAGAGTGGGCTTCAAACCAGTCTGCCGTCTTGTTGGTCCTCTTGCCGAACATAGACAAGGCGTTGTTGTAAACGGTATTCTTGAAATGTTCCCATCTGTTGGATGCGTTTGCATCGGCCAGGCCTGGAAGAGATTCCTCAAGTGCTTGTGCAAATTCCTCCACTTTTCTCTGATCCCGGATCTTGCTGGTATCAATGCGAGGTCTTCCTTCCTTTTTCGTGTGATACAGTCGCTTTGTTTGCAGTTTCACTCTGCTGCACACCAGGGAGTGGTCAGGGAGTGGTCTAAGAGGCAGATCTGAGCTTGGTAATAGACTGCTTCATCTATTCTCACATGCAGTATGATTCAGTGGCAAAATGAACCATACTGAGGGCCCTGGGATGGATTTTGCTTTTGTGGTTCCATTTGACCTCATGCGACCCTTTCAAGGGGTTGCATGGCCCAATCCCAGATCTGAGTCCCTGCCCTCCTTGCAAGAGGATTTTGGGGTATAATTCTAGGACTTCAACATGTCCGAGGACTGTTTGGAAGGTTGCAAGGGCTGGAGGGCACAGTTCTTGTATACCACTCTGCTTTATTGACACAGAAGGAACTTGGCCTTCATGCCAAAGAAGCAGCAAGGCTTCCGACTGGTGCTTTAAAATGTGTGTGTGTGTGTGTGCGCGCGCGCGTGCGCGCACAATCTTAGTTATCCCAAACATTTCAACACAGTCTTTTCCAGGGCAAATAAAGGTCTTCCGTTCTTTTACTCCAACAAAATAAACTGCAGAAATGCACAGAGAGCACATCTTACCAAAGAATACACATGCACACACACTTGGGGGAGCCAAACATTTTGCCTTTGTCCACCTCATTGACTGAAAGTACAATATCAATATAGGATCCTGGACAACGTCGGAAATTATTAATGAGTTTTATGAAGTCTCTTCTCTGTCTGAATGATAGTGACATGACAAACTGCATTCTAGGGCTGCTCTCTTTGGAGCTTTCTTTATTGAAATAAGCATTTCAATGTTTATTTCTTCTCTTATTTGCCAAGAGGCCAAAAGGTAAGCCAAGGTGGTTTGAGGAGGAATCCAGCAACTTGTGCAGCTTCATCTCCAGCACCATGAATGGTTGTAATTCATTGTTATTTGCATAAAAACATTGGATTTACAAATGTTCACCTCATCAGTATATGGTACACCTCATCAGACTGTACTATTCTCTGAGCTAACTATTCAGTGAATTTATACATGACACACTTCACTGGCTCAAAGTGCAACATAAAGTTTTAGTTTAAGAAATAAAGAAAAAGAACACTACAAGCAAACAACAAAACAGAAGCAAAGCTGACCATTCCTGAAATAAGAAAGCAGTAGAACCACATCACAGAATGCCCCTGCCCCAATACTCACAGAATGGAGTCTCAATCTCCCTCCCCTCTCCAAACACCAAATGATGGTACACACCCTCCACAGTAAGATCCAGCTGCCCCACCACCAGGGCATGCCTAGGCCCCAATTTGCTTAGTTTGCAGTGATTATCCCTGAGTACAAATAGACACCAGCAGAGTTTTTGTGTTTGATGCATGGGGTGCATCATCTTTCAAAGAATTCAGGACAGTCTCATATAGTGAAAATATTATTATTTATTATTTATCACATTTTTATACTGCCCTTCCTCCAAAGGGCTCAGGGTAGTGTACATGGCTGCTCCCCTCCTTTTTTCATCACAACAACCCTGTGAGGAAGGTGAGGCTGAGAGAAAGTGACTGGCCCAACATCACCCAGGATGCCTCATGGCTGAGGGGGGATTTGAACCTGGCTCTTTCAGGTCTGAGTCCACCACCCAAACCACTACACCACCCTGGCTCTCAAGATATTATATAAAATCTTGACCCTTGAGGGGCTCCTGAAATTTCTTGATGTTCAGAAATGGTCTTAGTCGACTCCTTAATCCTGACCATTGTGGATCAATTCAAGCAGGTAAGACCTTTAGAGGTATCTCTGAATATGCATTCATGAATATATTTATGACCCCTTTCTATGGGGATGAAAAGGAAAAGGAATATGTTGGAAATTAACTTTTCACCCACAGTCATGTTTCCTGGCCTCCTTGAATCTATAATTTATAAAAATGGCAAAACATCTAGAGGCAAAACCTCTATTCAGGGTTCCCTTTACTCTTCTTTCTACTCTGAGAAATCCCCAGCACAACCACCTCTACCCATACACTGCAATTGTCCTGCAGCATCCATGCCCCACTCTTAATTCACATTCACATTAAGCAAAGTAGCTCTTACCACCAGTGTCAGGATCATGGAAGTTGGGATCCAGGCCCTTCTCCAGCAACTTGCTGACCTTCTCCACATTCAGAGTCTGCACATACTCCATGAACTTCTTCAAATTTACCTGCAGCCACAAAATCCGGGGGGGGGGGGCCCGAGGGGAGGAAAAACCATGTTAATAAGTCAGATTGTGGGCTGGCTTACAAAACAAACAAACATACATACATACATACATTTATTATTATATATATATAACATATATATTATTGATTCACAATAAGTTTTTTGTTCACAATGATCATGTCACAAGACAGTCAAGGAACTTCTTAAAGATTTTCTCGAAGTTTTATTCCTCCAAGGTAGATCAATTAACAAACAGCCTGCCCTGCACTGGGATTATGAGCACTACAGGGCCTCACAGCAACACTACGCAAGTCACAGCCCAACTGCAACACATATTCCCTTGTATTAACCTCCTTCTACGTATCTTTTGCTTTGTGTGTTATATCAGTTTTATCTGTTGACTTTAAATTGTTTTTACTAAATAATCCTAAATTACCTGGTATTGGTAAACATATACCAGTTATACCTTTATCTAGATGAATTTTAGCCAAGATAGGATCTAATGCTAATACATACGACAATAAAGAACTCAACGGACAACCCTGCCTCACTCCTGATAAGAGAGGAACCGGACTACCTCTCCAGCCGCTAAATTGAGGAGTCACAGTGGCACCTTTGTATAACAGTTTTACAGTATTCACAAAATCCGTTGGTATTTCCTTCCACAACCTCACATCCCACAAATAATCATGATGGATATTATCAAAAGCTTTTACTTGGTCAAGTTGTACCAAATAACCTTCCCATCTCCCTTTATTAACCAAACAGAAAATTTCTCTGAAAAGACATAACGAATCAGTCATATTTCTCCCTGGTATACCATTGGTCTGGCATTGCATCACTATTTTACTTGCAATTTTTGCTAACCGTTCGTTCAAAATTTTTGTATTGTATTGGCAACCTTCAGTCTCGAAAGACTATGGTATCGCGCTCTGAAAGGTGGTTCTGGCACAGCGTCTAGTGTGGCTGAAAAGGCCAATCCGGGAGTGACAATCCCTTCCACACCGGGAGCAAGTGCAGTCTGTCCCTGGTCTGTCTCCCTGGCTATGGGCCTTCCTTCTTTGCTGGCAAAGTGTCTCTTCAAACTGGGAAAGGCCATGCTGCACAGCCTGCCTCCAAGCAGGCCGCTCAGAGGCCAGGGTTTCCCACTTGTTGAGGTCCACTCCTAAGGCCTTCAGATCCCTCTTGCAGATGTCCTTGTATCGCAGCTGTGGTCTACCTGTAGGGCGCTTTCCTTGCACGAGTTCTCCATAGAGGAGATCCTTTGGGATCAGGCCATCATCCATTCTCACAACATGACCGAGCCAACGCAGGCGTCTCTGTTTCAGCAGTGCATACATGCTAGGGATTCCAGCACGTTCCAGGACTGTGTTGTTAGGAACTTTGTCCTGCCAGGTGATGCTGAGAATGCGTCGGAGGCAGCGCATGTGGAAAGCGTTCAGTTTCCTCTCCTGTTGTGAGCGGAGAGTCCATGACTCGCTGCAGTACAGAAGTGTACACAGGACGCAAACTCTGTAGACCTGGATCTTGGTATGTTCTGTCAGCTTCTTGTTGGACCAGACTCTCTTTGTGAGTCTGGAAAACATGGTAGCTGCTTTACCAATGTGTTTGTTTAGCTCAGTATCGAGAGAAAGAGTATCGGAGATCGTTCAGCCAAGGTACACAAAGTCATGGACAACCTCCAGTTCATGTGCAGAGATTGTAATGCAGGGAGGTGAGTCCACATCCTGAACCATGATCTGTGTTTTCTTTAGGCTCATCGTCAGTCCAAAATCTTGGCAGGCCTTGCTAAAACGATCCATGAGCTGCTGGAGATCTTTGGCAGAGTGGGTAGTGACAGCTGCATCGTCGGCAAAGAGGAAGTCACGAAGACATTTCAGCTGGACTTTGGACTTTGCTCTCAGTCTGGAGAGGTTGAAGAGCTTTCCATCTGATCTGGTCCGGAGATAGATGCCTTCTGTTGCAGTTCCAAAGGCCTGCTTAAGCAGGACAACGAAGAAAATCCCAAACAAGGTTGGTGCAAGAACACAGCCCTGCTTCACGCCGCTTCGGATGTCAAAGGGGTCTGATGTGGAGCCATCGAAGACAACAGTGCCCTTCATGTCCTTGTGGAAGGATCTGAGGATGCTAAGGAGCCTGGGTGGACATCCAATCTTGGGAGTATCTTGAAGAGGCCATCTCCCTGCTGACCAGGTCGAAAGCCTTCGTGAGATCTATGAAGGCTATAAAGAGTGGCTGTCATTGTTCCCTGCATTTCTCCTGCAGTTGTCTAAGGGAGAATACCATATCAGTGGTGGACCTGCTGGCTCGGAATCTGCACTGCGATTCTGGATAGACGCTCTCTGCAAGTACCTGGAGCCTCTTTAGTGCAACTCGGGCAAACAGCTTTCCTACAATGCTAAGGAGAGAGATGCCGCGGTAGTTGTTGCAGTCACCCCTGTCGCCTTTGTTCTTGTACAGCGTGATGATGTTTGCATCCCTCATGTCTTGAGGTACTTCACCTTCTCTCCAGCAGAGACAGAGGATTTCATGCAGCTCAGTAGCGATGATCTCTTTGCAGCACTTTAGGACTTCAGCAGGGATGCTGTCTTTTCCAGGTTCCTTGCCAAAGGCAAGGGAGTCCAGGGCCACGTGAAGTTCTTCTAGGGTTGGTTCACTGTCAAGCTCCTCCAGCAAAGGCAGGCACTCAATGTTGTTCAGCGCTTCTTCAGTGACTACATTTTCTCTGAAATATAGCTCAGAGTAGTGCTGCACCCAGCGTTCCATCTGCTGCGCCCAATCCTGGATGACCTCGCCTGTGGCAGACTTCAGAGGGGGCAATTTTCTTCTGTGTTGGACCTAGGGCCTGCTTGATACCGTCATACATCCCCTTGATGTTGCCTGTGTCAGCTGCTACCTGTATCTGGGAGCAGAGCTGAAGCCAGTAGTCGTTAGCACATCTCCTGGCAGTCTGCTGGACTTTGCTGTGAGCAGCTCTGAGGTCCTGCAGGTTGCACTCACTGGGACAGGCCTTGTGTGCTACTTGAGCTCTCCTCTTTTCCTCAATGACTGGTGTCAACTCCTCAGAGTGGGCTTCAAACCAGTCTGCCGTCTTGTTGGTCTTCTTGCCAAATATGGACAAGGCGGTGTTGTAAACGGCATTCTTGAAATGTTCCCATCTGTTGGATGCGTTTGCATCGACCGGGCCTGGAAGAGATTCCTCAGGTGCTCGTGCAAATTCCTCCACTTTTCTCTGATCCCAGGTCTTACTGGTATCAATGCGAGGTCTTCCTTCCTTTTTCGTGTGATACAGTTGCTTTGTTTGCATTTTCACTCTGCTGCACACCAGGGAGTGGTCAGTGTCACAGGCAGCACCATGATAGCTGCATGTGATCTTGGTGCTGGGAAGGCTGGAGCGTCTGGTGAGAATCAGGTCGAGCTGGTGCCAGTGCTTTGATCTTGGGTGTTTCCAAGAGACTCTATGTTGGGGCTTCGTGTTGAAGAGCGTATTGCTGGCACAGAGACCATGATGACAGCAAAACTCTAGCAGGCGTTGGCCATTTTTGTTCATCTTCCCAGTGCCGAATTGACCTAAGCAAGTGGGCCACGAACTGTTATCAGCACCAACTCTAGCATTGAAATCGCTGAGGATGAACAATGGCTCTTTTATGGGGATCTTCTTGATAGTGGTGGCCAGGTCATCATAGAATTTGTCTTTGGCTTCTGCTGGAGACGACAAAGTCGGTGCATAAGCACTGATGAGAGTGACAGGTCCTGCTGATGACTGAAGCTGCAGGGACAAAACTCTTTCACTTCCCACAGTAGGTGGGATGATGGACTTCGGCAGGGAATTTCTGACTGCAAAGCCAACACCATGTTCCCTGGTTTCGTTTGGTGGTTTTCCCTGCCAGAAAAATGAGAAATTTCTCTCCTTGACAGATCCGGAATCTGGCAGCCTTGTCTCTTGAAGGGCGACGATGTCCATCTGCAGTCTGCTCAGCTCCATGTCGATGACAGCTGTTTTGCGGGCGTCGTCTATTTCTTGCAGGTCATCAGAGAAGCCAGGTGTCATTGTCCTAACGTTCCAGGTGCCCAGCTTTAGAGCAGGAGTTTTCTGTTTTCTTTGCATGGTGCAGAGTTGTCGATCCGCTTGTCGGTTTTCACCCTAAACCCCACGCACCCTGTGAGGTTAACGGACCGTGGCGAGGCAACACCTTACTGACTGGGGACTGCCCAGCTTAAGGCGGGTGGTAGCTGCCCAATGAGATGCAATGATCTCTCCCACCGTCGGAAGCAGCCCCTGGCGTCATGCTCTACGCCAATTGAGCAAAGACTTATAACTGGTTAACTGCTGCTTCCCGTGTTGTGCCGACGTTGTATGGCGAAGTTGGAGTGTCCTCTCCAGTGCGCGAAGCCTGGGTAGAGAAGGCATGGAGGATAGGCTGTTACCCATGCAGCAAATCCCCCCTCTCCACGTCGCTGAAATGGTCCAATGGAAAGGCAGAAGCCAATACGGTTGGTTCCAGCGGCATCACAGGAGTTGCCAGAACGTGACTGTGTTCAGCCATGAACTGCCTCAGGGACTCCAGCTCCTGATTTTGCCTCGAGGTTGACTCCTGAAGCCTTTTCCACAACTGGATATAGCCACAAGGCAGTGGAGGTTTGGGATCAGAGTTTTCCTTCTCCTAGATGAGCTGCCTTCCCCCCTCCCACCCCGGATCCTCCGTTTCACTCACACATCACTCTTTCCAATTTCCAGGT